>NW_006436811.1:19278948-19325981 GCF_000325575.1 Pteropus alecto | reverse complement strand
TACAGCCCTCTCACAATGTAGTATAATAGCTAATGAATCACCTCACAAAACAGTTTCAGTCTATTCCTTCTCAAATAGGATTTACTCCTCCTGTAGATGTGCTTGCTTCTTTCTTTTCAATATTCCTCAGAATTTAGAGTCTGTCCTTTGGGATAATTTCTACTATCCTATTCAGGGCTTGAGTAGAGGTGGTTTGTTATAGCTGCATATTGACTGCTTATATTTAATTATTTTCCCTTCAATTATTTGGATTGAACTCATATTCCTGCTCTAAATTCAGGAATCAATTGAACATTGGATTTCTACTTTGTGGTGAATAGTGTGAAAATAAATATGATACTGTTCCTGTTTCTAATGATGCCTCATTATCCAGAATCTTTAGTGAAGGAAGTGTTCCATATGACTGATTTTCCAATAACAAAAGCTCATTGTTTTAAGCACCAAAACTTTAGTTTATTAAAACCATTTGAATTAAAGTTTGAAAAATTACCCACTATCTCATTATTTTAAACAGTCTACTGACCAGAACTGAACCCTTTTAATTCCTTAGAATTATGAAATGAACCAATATTAGTACAGTGAGCTGTAATTATGTTATATTCTTAGGAGATGGTGAGCTATGTAGGGGTATTTTCTTTTATAGTAAATGACTCCGGAGAGCCTATATTTTTGAGCATGGCATAATTTCTGTCACTCACATCATTTGTTCCTCAGCTCAATTCCTCATGGGATTATGCCCAACTTTAAATATATGGAAAATTATTGTGTGTGAAAATTAAGCAAGGTGCATCTAGCATGATACATTAATGAATCATTGTCATTCGAAACCTCTGTGAGAGACTCAAGGAAGCAGTTTTGAAGTTACTATTTGAGTGTGGTAGGAACGCGAACGACCTTTCCCTTCTTCAGAGAAACACTTTCAGCAGAGTCTTTGATACTTCTCTGTTGGGAAACCACAGTGCCAGTAGCAACTGCAGTTTGGGTGGCTTTGAAGGCCTCAATATCAGTCTGCATGCCAGCACCAACACCACCACTAGCTTTTGCATTTAGTGTGGAGTGTCTTGACCCACTGGAACAACTTGAGCGCAACCTGGCACTTGCACAATGAGGCTTAAGCAAGAAGACGGCAATAATGGTAGTGGCGGCATCAGGAAATGCTGTCATGGAGTTTTGGGTGGTTTGGAAGCATTTGTAGGAGGAATTATCACGGGGAGTTGAAGCCTCCCGCAGGAAATGGATAAGCAGAGTCAGCGGCACTGCATGCCTGTGAAAGTGCTGTGCCCATAGGTATATGTAAGGCAGATCTGGCTAAATGCCATGGGGAATTTTGTTAGAGGTCCTACATAGTGAGTACCAGGTACTCCAATGAGAGACATACTGTTAATGCATGAAATTGTCACTTTATTTTCACATCCAGTGTGGTGTTTTATTTGTAGTAAACGTTTTTGAGCACCAGTTTCCAAATCTGCAGAAGGGGATGAACAAATTTATTCTATGTGCTTTTAACGAAGATTAAATAGGGTTCACAAACAACTCAGTAGAGTACATGTATAATTCTCAAATATCTACCTTCCTTGTTTATCACTTTCTTGGAGATCCTTGTCCTCTTCCTGAATGGATTCTCAGAGCTGTCCACTGGACTATTGATTCTCAATATGCATGTGGACCTCCCAGCCTCTGCAAGTGCTACTTCACCACTCAGTCCTCTAGACATAGAAAATTACATTTTCTCTCTCCAGATGGCAAATTGAGGGGTAGATATAAACAGGCTGCTTTTGCCTTTTCCGCCAGGTCCTTTTAATCATCTTCCCACCATCACCACTATAGGTTAGATAGGTAGATAAGATGTTTTTTTTTTTTTTCCTATAGAGTTGGAATTATTAAAAAGAGATTACAATCATTAGGAAGAGTTTTTTTTTAATTAAAAAGATAAAACCATATTAAACTAATTAAACAAAGAGGCCATTAGACTAATGTGGTTATAATGTTGTGGCTGCTTACCTAAGCAAAATAAAATCTAAGCCTATAAATGTCTCAAGGTTATGAAATAGAAACATAAGGACAGCCAATCACAGCCAACTAAGGTTTAAGCTATAGCCGATCAATAATTTCCTTGCTTTACTTCTGCCTTTTCTCTCTAAAAGTCTCTCCCTAGTTGCTTGTGGAGAGCTTCTAACCAATTGTGGTTTGCTGCTGACTGTTTCAACTTGATTTTTGCTCAAAAAAACTCTCAAAATTTTTATACCTCAGTTTATCTTTTAACAACCATGACACTTATAAAATATAAAACAAATGAATGCCAAGGTTTATTTTTTACTCTAATTAAAGAAAAATCTAGTAATATGTTACAACTCATACTAGAAAAATTTAGTACAAAATGCCACACATATTATGGTTAATCACGAATGTTGAGATGGGTTTAGAAATTGAGGCAAAACATTAAAATTTATTTTTTATTTTTCAATTACAGTTGACATACAGTATTATATTAATTTCATAGAGATTAGACATTTATGTAACGTATAAGGTGATCACTCTGATAAATCTAGTACCCATCTGACACTGCACATAGTTACTATAATATTATTAACCATATTCCCTATACTATACTTTATATCCCTCTGAATATTTTGTAACTACCAATTTTTACTTTCTTAATCCCTTCCCCTTTTTACCCATCCCCCTATCTTCCCTCCCATCTGGGAACCCTCAAAATGTTCTCTGTGTCTATGAGTTTCTTTCGTTTGTTTGTTTATTTTGTTCTTTAGATTCCACATATAAGTGAAATCATGTGGCACTTGTCTTTCTCTGTTTGACTCCACTCAGCACAGCACCCTCTAGGTCCATCCACATTGTCTCAGATGGCAAGATTTTATTCTTTTTATAGCTGAGTAATATTCCATTGTATATATGCACCACCTCTTCTTTATCCATTCATTCATTGATGGACACTCAGGTTCCTTCCATTTTCTGGCTATTGTAAATAATGTTGCAATGAACATATGGATGTATATGTCCCTTTGAAGTAATATATTGATTTCTTTGGATAAATACCCGGGAGAGGGATTACTGGGTCTTTCTTTGTCTCTCGTTATAGCCTTTGTTTTAAAGTCTGTTTTGTCTGGTATAAGTATTACTATCACGGCTTCATTTGTTTGTTTCTATTTTTAAAAAATATCCTTTTCTTTCCTTTACTTTTAGTCTGTATGTGTCTTTCAATCTGAAGTGAGTTTCTTATAGGCAGGGTCTTGTTTTCTTTGCCATTCAGCCACCCTGTCTTCTGATCAGAGCATTTAATTCTTTTCCATTTGAAGTACTTGTTGATAGTTATGTAGTTATTTCCATTTTATTATTCATATTTTTGACATATATATATTTTTCTCTTCTTAAAGAATTTCCTTCAACAATTCCTGTAATACTGGCTTGGTGGTAATGAACTCCTTTAGCTTTTTCTTGTCTGGGAAGCTCTTTATCTGTCCTTTACTTCTAAATGATAACTTTGAGAGGTAGAATTATCTTGGTTTTACGTCCTTGCTTTTTATCACTTTGAATATGTTGTGTCCATCCCTTCAGGTATGAAAAGTTTCTGTTGAAAAATCAACTGACAGTCTTATGAGAGCTTCCTTTCTCTTGCTGCTTTTAAAATTCTCTCTTTGTCTTTAATCTTTGGCACTTTAATTGTTATGTGTGCATGTGTGGGCTTCTTTGGGTTAATTTGTTTGGGACTCTTCGGGCTTCTTGGGATTGTTTGTCTCTATCCTTCACCAGATAAGGGAAAGTTTCCATCATTATTTCTTCAAATAGATTTTCAATTTCTTGCTTGCTCTCTTTTCTTCTGATACCCCAATGATGTGAATGTTGGTATGCTTAATATTGTCCCAGAGGCTCCTTAATCTATCCTCATTTTTTTGGATTCTTTTTTCTTGTCTCTGTTCTGACTGGGTATTTTCTGCTTCTTTATCTTCCAAATCACTGATTCAGTCCTCTGCTTCATCTTATCTACTGATTTTTCTCTTAATATATTCTTCATTTCAGTTATTATATTCTTCACTTATGACTAGATCTTTTTTAATGTTTTCTATCTCCATTTTTATGTTTCCTATCTCTTTGTTGAAGTTCTCACTGAGATCATTGAGCATCTTTATTATAATCAGTGTTTTGAAATCTGCATCTGATAGATTGCTTGTCTCCATTTTGTTCAGTTCCTTTTCTAGAGCTTTGTAACTTTTTTTTTTTTAATGGAAGCATAGAAGTTGGGCAGAGTAATCAATTGTCTTTTCTGTAGACAGAAGTTATTTGCATATATATAGACAAAAATTATTTGAATTGGTATCAGTTATCTATACTTTCCAGAGTTGTAAATAGCTTTTTTTACTTTAACATTTTTATATAATTGAATTCATTTGATATTCAAGTGTAAGAGGCAGATATCTTCTCTGAGATGTGAAAGAAATTTTTTTACTTGATTGCCCTTTAAGAATAGTAAAAACAGCAATTTTATATATGCATTCATGTGTGTATAGAGGTACTTCAAAAAGCAAAGCATCATCTCTTCGTCCATTGTTAACTGAATGTTAAGAATGTGGGCCACTAGGCATCATGAGCACCAAAGTCCTGAAGGCAGTTGAAAAGTATTTTGGGGAGTGGGATAGGGTCCTGGTGTGGGATACAATCCAGCAGGGGCAGGGTCCCCAGGTGCCGGTGCTTAGGAAAGAGGATGAGTTAGATATGATCCTTGAGACAGATATGACCCTCTTGGTGCCAAAGGTCTAGTTGGATCTGTGTGTGCACCATATGGTCTCAGAAATTCTGAAAAGCACATATTTGGTGTAGGACTACGGGCACATATTTGGTGTGGGACTACGGGCTGGTACAATTAAGGCTGAATAAAAACTAGCAGATACATATTGCTACATTTTTTTAAATGGACGCAAATTTTAGAAACTGTGTATTTTCCCTCAATCTTATTTCCATTTTCTGTTTAAGAGTCTGTGGAAAAACAACTTAAGACCACTCAGTTGTTGTTTCTTCCCATTCAGTGGCCTGAGCAGTGGGAGTTGCAGACCAGACTTCGATGGTAGACTTTTTTTTTTCAGGAAACAGCTCGACTGGTGCAGATGGGACCTGCACGCATTCCGGCCCATCCGTGACCACAGGTTGAGCAGTAGTAATACACTCGGGGCTGGAGCAGTCTGTTCACCCTGAAGTTTCTCCTTGGGCATAGCCTTAACAATAAGGGCCTCCTCTTCCTTTTCGGTCTCTTCAGAATCTCTGGAGAAGTAAAGGTCATATGTGACTTCCCATGGATGTTCAAGGAAGATGGTGCTACATATGTGCAAAACTTCCCCTGGCCAGCCTCCACCACAGCAAACACACTGAGTGTACTCTCTTGTGGTTATATGAGATTGCAATGTCCACATAGTGCAGAAGAGTCTGTGTTACACAGAACAATGGTAGGCAGGTTCATATGACTGTGTCTTTTGAAAGGCAAAAAACTTCATAGCTTCAGGTAATTCTGAAAGAAATGCTAGACAAAGCCTACTCTTCTGTTGAAAACACTGGTAACTTTTTGTTCTATTTAAAAGTCTTTCACAATTTATCCCTAAACAACGAAGAAAAGAAATAATTAAGGCTATGCATAATATATGATTTTCTCCAGATTCCAGAGGAAAACTACCTAAGAAATCACAGGCATATCCTTAATTTCTATTCCCTCTCTTCCTTCCCCTCTTTCTCATCTCTATCAAAGATCTTCCTACTTTAAAAAAACAAAAAAACAAAAAACAAAGAACCACATGTAGATCTCTACTTATTCTTTGTAATGTTCAAGACTTATCTAATGAAGTAATTTTTACTGAAGGATCCAGTTTCCTCTTCCCATTATATATTTCTCTAAGCAGAGTCACTCAAACTGAACCATTGCCATAAGCCTTTAGCCAAATTATTGGTTTTGGCTGTAACTATGCCAAAGCCTACAGAACAGAGCAGGGAGAGGGGCTCTGTCACTGTGAGCCATGCAGTTCAGCCCAGGTCTGGTCTTCATTGCTCCTCCATCTTCATCAGTTTTAGTTCGTCTGTTTCTGTTCTCACATTTTCAAGGAGTAAAGATCAGAATTGTTGGACACATTCACACATATATGTCAAGAGTAAAACAAACATAGAGAGTAGGCTAAATTATATTGAGGGGAAAAATAACTGTTTTTCAAACTGCTTCATAATTTTTCAAGGCACTAGCCTTTCCATAGTCAGTCAGTCACCTTATCATGAGTGATTGTTTAGTTCTTTCATTAATTACCGTGGGGACTCTATTGACCCTTTTGGTAATTAGAAAGGAACCACAGAACTCTTTATGGCTGTGCTTTTAGTTTCAAAAAATGAATGTTTGAAGTAATTGTTTTAATAAGGACTCCATTACGCTTTTAGCCAACGGCCATTATTATGCTCAGTGTCGGTCAGGGAAGTGAGAATGTTTGTTCACTTCTCGTTTACTGCTTCAGTCTGAGAGAATGAATAATACTGCTTGATAGAGCAGTATGTAACATAGAAGGATAAAGGCACTAAGAGAGGTTCTAAGACAGGGATTGGCAATCATTTTCTGTAAAGGGACAATTAGTAAATATTTTTGGCTCTGAAACCACATGTTCTCTGTTGCAACTACTCAATGCTGTCATTGTTGGTGATAAGAATTCCAAATTTCACCCAATGTTCAACATTCTTTTTTATAAAGAAGTCTTCTCTTATAAAGGAATATTTCCTTACTTTGGACTTCAAAAATTATTTATTGTTTTTATTTTCCCCTTTGCTACTTATTCAGATCTCTTACTGGTGTCTCAACTTTCTACCCTCTTAAATACTGAAGTATCCTCCAACTCAATCTTAGATCTTCTAATTTTTTTTTGTAAGTATTCTCTCTCCCTTGCTGATTCTTTCCAATCCCTTGATTTAAAAAATACCACCTGTAATATGATATCCCCCTCAAACTTATATCACTAGTCGCAATCCCTTAGTTGAACCTCAAACTGTATATACAACTTTAAAATTTAAAATTTCCACTCCAGTGTCCAACATTTCTTCCCAGTGTATCAACCTAACAATTCAAAATAGAATTGTTGACTCTGCTCCTTACAACATCTTCCCATTCAATGTTGTCCATCTTACTTAAGTACTTGTCCCCCATCTACTTAGAACAACATACTATTACCACTCACATTTATTCCATTACACATCTTATAACTTCAAACTTCAGACTCTATCTCTAATCTGGCCACCTCTCACAACTTCCACTTCTACCACCCTAATACAAGCTGCTATCATCCATCATAAGGACTTTACCAGTGCCTTTCTCACTGACCCCCAGCCTCCCGCATGCCCCTTTATAGTCCACACAAATGCCAGAGTGTTTTTTCAAAGTGTACATCAGACTATGTAAATCTCCTGATAAAAAGGATCCAGTGACCTTCCATTTTATGTGGGATACTATCTCAAGTCTATATGTTGCTCCAGAAGGTTGTAAATAATCTGATTCTTGCCTGTATCTTTGTTCCTTGGTGATGCCAGTCCTAGTCTTTCCTCCAATTCTTTTTTTGTGGTGCTCCCTCAGTCTAAAATGGCCTATTCAGGAATTTCATTTATGACCAGTCAATCAACATAATTCAGTTTTTTGCTACAGTTCCCTTTCCTTATCGAAAATGCATACCCTATCGCTTAGCCCTTTAACTGCTCCTTATTCCTTATTTTCTTCATAGTACTTAAAGATTTCAAAATTTATACAATTTATTGACTTTTTTACTTATTTGTTGTTAGCCTTCCTTTCTGGAATGTAGGCTTTATCAAAATAGGGACTTGTATGATTTCTTACCCACTTCTTCAGGGTAAGGAATGTCTGACATATAGTATGCACACACTATATATTTATTAAATGAATAAATGAGTGTTTTATAATTTGTTGCCTATTTAGCTTAGAATACATAACTTCATTAAAATTTAATTGAAAGAAGCATCTCATTTTAATTTGAATTCTTGTATTAGTGAGGATAGGTATAATTTCATAAGTTTACTGACAATTTGTATTTATTCTTCAGGGAAGAACTTGTTCAAAATTACCTTATTTCTCCTCATAAAGGAAAGGTCCTGGTAATCATAATAGTATAACTAGACAAAAGTAATTAATTCAAATAAAATTGGTACAACCACTTCCTTCACTACCTTTATTCATGACAATAATTTAATTTCTTTATAATTGACTTTAAAAAGCTTATAATAAAACAAAATGTCCTCTAAAGAATCACTTTTTTAAAGCAATTGGCAAATCTTGGTATTTTTCTTGAATAAATCATTGTCTCGGTGACTTCTAGGTAGAATTTAACTTTAGATGGCTATAATCCATTCTTGTATGACAACATAATTGTTTACATAAATCAAAGTAGTATAAAATGAAATATTACATTAAATAATTAGAACAAACTGGATTTTTAAAAATAAACATGCCAAAACATAATTTAAATATGGCACACTTAAAATTTTTTTTTAATACTCACTAATTTTAATTCTAATACTCTAAATAGATGTCTAATTTTTCATGCATTTAGCAATGGACAATATTATTGAAGGAATCACATTGCACAATATTTCTATAGTCCATGCCTACCCCAGAGACCTCATCTCTTTAGTATGCATATTGTCTTTATAAAAACATACTTATGTTTTACATACAACAGAACTATTACTTGGTCTATACTTATCCTTTCCTGGCATTTTTATACTAGAAATTTACTCCTCTCTGTAAAGGAGAGCTTCATTGGACCAATGTCAGGGGCTCTACTGGATCCACCACTTTTCTTCTTGGTCAGTGATTTTCAACTCAGTTCCTTGGTGTCCTTGTATTTGTTCCAAGAACGTGGATTGAGGGTAGACAATGGGGTGGGAAGGTCAAATAAAAGCAGGCAGGAGTCCATGCCTCTTAACTTAAACTAAATATGGATTTCTGGTCCTTTTCATGATGATATAACAAACATATCGATATCAGTGTGGAGACCCAGCCAAAGATGACCTCATTGACAGAAGGGCCAAGGAAGAGTATAAACAGAATTCAATCTTGAGAGTACAACAAAACTCTACTATTCCTATAAACAAGCTTACCCTCATCTAGACTAAAGTAGAATGACAGATTTGAGTACATCTCCTTTTATTTAACTTTTAGGTCATGGATATCAAAACTATTTCCACTAATCACAAATTTAGAATTGACATTCCATGTTTTCTCATAGCATTAAAAAAACAGAATTCATATGTAATTAATTTATTTGCATGACCTGACTCTTCTTTTCTTCTTCCCTTTTCCTTTCTCACTTTATCTCTTTATCTTTATAAGAAATGTATATTATTTATTTTTGTATGAAAAGCAAAATAGCCATTTTAAAAATTGGATATTTTTAATGTTCTAGGCAAATAGATCAATTTTCTATGCGATGAAACGAATTTTTGTCGCTTTTTTTTATTTGTATGCATTCTTTTCTAGATCAGTTCATTTATATATATCAAATTGTTTTTATTTTAATTGACAATTACTAACAGGTAAAATAGAGAAACTATTGACAGACTTGGCAAAACTTTAAAAAGGGAATTTTTAGTCTTAGAGATGCTTGGAATTAGATACCCAAATGCTGCAAGGAGTCTGCCTCTTACTATATTTTGTCTAGTGCCTGAAGATATTATTCTCTTTGGTTAAGTAATAGACACTTAACCGGGCAACTCTATATTTTACAGTCTTGTAATCAACAGCTCCCTTCTACCAGTTTCCATTAGAGAAATAATAGGGAAAACCAATGTTCGAAACATGTTGGGCCCTATGGCCATCTGCACATCAATCCTGTGGCTTAGAGAGTCTGTCATTGGACACACTCATCTGTCCTTACCAGTCCTCCATGATTGGCGGGGTAGAATAGCAGTTACTCCAAAGTGAACCCTACTGTTTTATGTAGAATAAGCAATGGATATCAATTAGCAACACTTTCACAGGGAATCTTTATCCTAAAAGCAACTAAATGCTGCCTTAATGTATCAGAAATAATGCAAATATCAAATATTATAAATAAATCTGTCAAAATGATGTGGTAGGAGTCTTGGATCCACTGAAGAGCTCTGCTGCTATTGGCAAGCCATTTAAATGATCTGATCCTCCTTGTCTCTATCTGTGAAGTGGTCATAAACAACTGAATTATAGTTTTGTTTAAAAAATTGGAAACTAGAACACATGTCTGTATACTGCCTCCAGTACCTAGTACATGGTAAGCAACGAGATGGTGGAAGCCTTCATAGTTACTTGTTCTTCTGGTAGAATTTTGCAATGAAAGCACTTTTTCTGGGCTTTAGTATAGCAATACACACTCCATCTGAACACTCTGCTTGTGACTGCGAAAGTCATTTTTTTCACCTTGTAGCACAAAAGAAAATGTTCCTTAATATGCACAATACACATTTCTCCTGCTTTTGTTTTTGTTTCTATCTTCTTTTCCTCTAGGTCTCTACTTTCTGTTTCCCTTTCCTGCCTATCCTTTCATCTCCATTTTAAGTTTCTCCTTTTCCCATCTATCCTCCATCGCTGGCTGCCCAGTGTTCACTCTCCGCCCACCTGGGGACTTCCGCGCCCATTCAGACTTATATGAGAGAGTATGAGGCCCATTAGGCTTCTAATGCCATGACCAGATCATAAGTAACAAAACTTCACTCTTGGCAATCTATTTCTATTTTCTGAGATATGAGAGGAAAATGGTGGTTAATTATATGAAAAATTGTTGTATACTGAACTTGACTGCTTGCTCCTGCAAATCACACTGATAAGTTGTTATAGATAGAGTTCAGAGCAAGTAGTTTCAAAGGGCAGGTATAAGTGCATTTTGTTGAGGAAGTCTCTGTGAAAGGAGAGTGGATTCCATAGACAAATTCTCCAGTCCTCTGGGGGTGTGTGTGTGTGTGTGTGTGTGTGTGTGTGTGTGTGTGTGATGACAGACCAAATCCCATGGTATCTTTCTACTTGGATGGACATAAAGCATCTTTCTATTCAATAAGCAGTACGTGTTCTGGAAATGCCAACTTATTAAAATATAATTAGGAAAGTAATCCTATTTTCCCCATAATAATAGTGCATTTTAAATTCAATATATGCATTTTGGTACTTGTACCACGTTTCCACTCATTAGTATATATAAGTCAATCTATTTTCTAGTCATACACATTGGTGGATCAGGGTAATATATGAACATGAGCCTGATGTAATAGCATCCACTTGGGATGTCATATTCAGATATCTATAGGACTAAATATAGCTTTTCTGAATCATTGAACTTCACCACAATTTTACCGTATCAACAAACGTGGGCTACTCTGTTTCAAAATACACTTTACTCTGACTTAACTCTTCAACATCCTCTTGATTTTGTACCTTATTTTGTGTAGTTCTTAGGTCCTTTCTCTGTTTATTCACGAATGTAACCATTTTCAATATGGAAACCCTCCTTACTATAAGTCTTATATGTAACTCTCTTAGCAGAGTAACTTAAGTACTTTTTTGATGATGAAGATGTTAGTATAAAAATACCTCTGCTGCTATTGGCAAGCCATTTAAATGATCTGATCCTCCTTGTCTCTATCTGTGAAGTGGTCATAAACAACTGAATTATAGTTTTGTTTAAAAAATTGGAAACTAGAACACATGTCTGTATACTGCCTCCAGTACCTAGTACATGGTAAGCAACGAGATGGTGGAAGCCTTCATAGTTACTTGTTCTTCTGGTAGAATTTTGCAATGAAAGCACTTTTTCTGGGCTTTAGTATAGCAATACACACTCCATCTGAACACTCTGCTTGTGACTGCGAAAGTCATTTTTTTCACCTTGTAGCACAAAAGAAAATGTTCCTTAATATGCACAATACACATTTCTCCTGCTTTTGTTTTTGTTTCTATCTTCTTTTCCTCTAGGTCTCTACTTTCTGTTTCCCTTTCCTGCCTATCCTTTCATCTCCATTTTAAGTTTCTCCTTTTCCCATCTATCCTCCATCGCTGGCTGCCCAGTGTTCACTCTCCGCCCACCTGGGGACTTCCGCGCCCATTCAGACTTATATGAGAGAGTATGAGGCCCATTAGGCTTCTAATGCCATGACCAGATCATAAGTAACAAAACTTCACTCTTGGCAATCTATTTCTATTTTCTGAGATATGAGAGGAAAATGGTGGTTAATTATATGAAAAATTGTTGTATACTGAACTTGACTGCTTGCTCCTGCAAATCACACTGATAAGTTGTTAGAGATAGAGTTCAGAGCAAGTAGTTTCAAAGGGCAGGTATAAGTGCATTTTGTTGAGGAAGTCTCTGTGAAAGGAGAGTGGATTCCATAGACAAATTCTCCAGTCCTCTGGGGGTGTGTGTGTGTGTGTGTGTGTGTGTGTGTGTGTGTGTGTGATGACAGACCAAATCCCATGGTATCTTTCATACTTGGATGACATAAAGCATCTTTCTATTCAATAAGCAGTATGTGTTCTGGAAATGCCAACTTATTAAAATATAATTAGGAAAGTAATCCTATTTTCCCCATAATAATAGTGCATTTTAAATTCAATATATGCATTTTGGTACTTGTACCACGTTTCCACTCATTAGTATATATAAGTCAATCTATTTTCTAGTCATACACATTGGTGGATCAGGGTAATATATGAACATGAGCCTGATGTAATAGCATCCACTTGGGATATCATATTCAGATATCTATAGGACTAAATATAGCTTTTCTGAATCATTGAACTTCACCACAATTTTACCGTATCAACAAACGTGGGCTACTCTGTTTCAAAATACACTTTACTCTGACTTAACTCTTCAACATCCTCTTGATTTTGTACCTTATTTTGTGTAGTTCTTAGGTCCTTTCTCTGTTTATTCACGAATGTAACCATTTTCAATATGGAAACCCTCCTTACTATAAGTCTTATATGTAACTCTCTTAGCAGAGTAACTTAAGTACTTTTTTGATGATGAAGATGTTAGTATAAAAATACCCCATATTATGTAATTGAGAGTGTTTGACAGTGATTTATTCATTTGTAACACCTTAAGACTTTGGCATTAACAAGTGTCATCCATGTCAAAACATAAAAAGATAATTACTTTGTGAAAAGAGATGTTACCCAGGTAATTCCTTAGAAGTGTATGTTACTTCCAGTAGAACTGAAACTGCATGCCATTGCCAATGAGAACATTTCTTACTGTCATTAATACAGAATATTAATTTTAATGAGGTTCCAATCACATTTGGCTGTCATAGGCTTTTAAACATCTCCTTGGTCTGTTACTTGGTTTCATTAATTAGTATGTATATTTTCAGGAGCCTAAAATAGATATGTTAAGCAGAAAATTTAGAGATATGTTCTTGACATCCTATTTGGTTTTTACACTATTCATAGGATAGAGAGTATTAAGTATTTGTGGAACAGACTTCTCTATTCTGATAAGATGGAGAACATATGTTACAGATATTTAGTAACTTTACAAGAGATATAATATACACATTTTGGGTAGATTGGAGAGGGAGTGAGTAGAGGTGGAGAGACTGCTGCAGCCATTAATGAATTCTATCAAATCTTTTGCTGTTGTTTCACAATTAAAAACTAGCTTTGCTATGGACTGATTTGTGTCCCCCTAAAATTCATGTGTTGAAGTCTTAACCCCCACATACAATGTGATGGTATTTGGAGATAAGGCATCGGGGAGTAATTAGGTTATGAGGATGGGGTCCTCATGATGGAATTAGTGCCCTTATAAGAGGCACAAGAGAGCTCTCTCAGTCTTTCTTTTTCTTTCTGTCTCTCCACCGTTTGAGGACACAATGAGCCAGGAATAGAGACTTAACCAGTTAGCTAGCACAACACATTGATCTTGGACTTCCCATCTCTAGAACTGAGAAATAAATGTCTGTTGTTTAAGCCACACTATGATATTTTGTTTTAGCAGCCCAAGTAACTAATATAAGCTTTATAATCTATATAGATAGTAATATGTTAATTATATTAGGAGAGTTAATTGCTATTTGGTAGACAGTAATAAGGAGAATATTTCTATTTGATTTTGCAGGAAAGATGCCTGAAAAATAAAAACAACTCCTCTTGAATGGTTCATAGTTTAAAAGTCTGACTCATAGTCTTTATGCTCCAATGACATATTTCAGTTTTAAATTTGGCTGAGCATAAAGCATATGAGTGACAAATATGTGGTGGAACATGTCACTATAGGTCATGTCTCAGTGGTATTTTTTAAGAACTGGTAAATGTAATAGAGTTTTGTACATTTTCTGAAGCATTCAAGTGACTATAATAACTTTTCTATAATTTCATCTGAGTCATGTAACATGTTGCAAATATTAAAATCAGCTTATCTTTATTTAAAACAATAGTCTGTTTCAGTGATGTGCTTTGAAATGGCTGTCAGATATTAACTTTGTACCATCTATTTCAGCATTTATAAATAGCACTTTAAGTAAGTCATGGCCCTCAAATAGTGCTACATTAGCATCTTTATCAATGTTTTATATAGCTATATGGCTAATGAAGAAACAAACAATTTTTGAAGAGATATTATTTGATGATAGTGATAATTCTTACTACAAAAATATTTTTGGTTAAAACTACGTAATACACACTAAGCTCTAGTATGTATAATTTAAAAATAGAAACAGTTTCAGCCACCTGGATATTCATTTCTCTATATTGAGCAATTTTTATTTTATACAATAAAATTGTATTTTCTACATTGATATTATGAGGCAATATGTTTAAGTAGAGCTAACCAACCAAATAAAAAAGTTAAGTTCCAACACAGTGAAAATTTGTGTTCTTAAAAAAAAAAAAAGAATCTAAAATGTTTTTCAGTATCCTAATTTATCGATATATGGATTTAGAAACTGAAATTTAAAAAGTTTTATTGATGTATTCATGTCCATTAGAGAGGCTAAACGTAGAAATATATTTAATGAAACAAAATAAATTAAAGCACTTTGTAAGCTGTAAACTGCTGTTTGAACAAATCACCTAAACTATAAACAGTTCAGATCTTCTCCTAGTTCAGAGATGCTTCTACTGGAATAGATTAAGTAAAACAGAACGTTTTGTGCTTACAATTAGTAAAAACTTTTTTCCCTATGCTGAAACTTAAATAGGAGAGCAAGTATCTAGACTGTCTCTTTTCCAGCCCAGGATATTTCATTTTTTCAGCAATCATTTGAGAATCCTAATGAAATTCTACTACAAATAATGCTCAATGAAGCGTTTCTAAGAAACACAATTTAAAATGCTCACTTAAGTTTAGACGATTAAAGTCAAGATTTTGTTCTTTGGTTCAAGAATTTAGTTGGACCTACAGTTTGTTCAAGTGATTAAAATGAGAATGATATTGTAATAAATGATAGCCTTTAGTGTAGTTGCCAATTACATAAACTTACTTTAAAGGATACAAATTACTCTTGATCATGGATAGGTCTTACTTGACCTGAACGAAAATGGTCCATGATGTAGTATTAATTCCTCTGGGAAGAATCAATACTTTTAATACATATTAAGCCATTAAAAATGTGCAAGTGGTTCTTTGGGAGAAGTTAGTATAAACATTTTTATTGCCAATTGCTACTTGTATCCTCATGCTTGGAGTATTAAACAAAATGATCTTTTACTGGGGAGAAATTAAACTGAGAATAAAGATAAAAAGCTTTAATATAAGCAGTATCCAATATAAAAATAGGTTATTTAAGTTGGTTTAATGCAACTTGGAGAGTGCTTTCTAATAAGATTTATGCTCTGAATATTAAGTAAGAGAATAAAGCCATTTCACAAACACACATGCACATGTGTGTGTATGTATTTATGCAATGCACACCACCCAACCCTCCACACACCACCTACAATTTTTTGTCCATTATATATATTCATTTCTTCAGTTTAATTTACTGAAGAATTGAACATATACAACGGGGAAAAAACAATAGGAAAGAAAAAATTTCTGTGCGTCATGAATCCTGGCACTGAGGAATATAGGTTTATTTATAAAGAGGAATTTGAACAATTAAGTATGGGAAGAGGGGGAAATAGTCAATATTTTAAGACACTTAAAATATTCTAGGTTTATCTTTTTCTTGATTTAGGTTGTTAGTAATATTAATAGTCTGTTTTATCAGGCATGTTTTGATTCTCAAGTTAGAATTGGAGAGATTGAGAGATTGATGATGATAAATTGATGAGATTGATGGTTAAGAAGAAAAGAGGCTTGTGAGACAAGGGGGGCAGCACATAGAAAGCAAGATATTTAGAGGAAGCTATGTCTCTGGGAAAAGCAAATATTTACTGTGTTGAAGTTAACTAAGTTATGGCCAGCATGAATCAAACAAGCAGAAACAAAGATATAAACAAAATGAAGGAAAGTATGCCTGAACATAAGTTTCTGAGAGAGAAGTCAGGAGCATTCGGTCATCAACTCTGGTGACCAACCAGTAGGTGAGACCAAAGGCCCAGAAGAATTGGTAATTGTCAGGATGCTGAGAAGAGCAGGGTGAAAAAGTCCTGAGAAGAGGGGTGGAAGTCAGTCATCGGCATGGAATATTTATTATACTAGAAGAAGCCTTATTTTCTTGCTCACAGACAACTACGAGGTTCTGGGCCAGTCTTTAACAATCTTTTTCATTTGTCTAACTTATCTTTGGTCAGGTTTTAAAACACTAGAATTATAAAAATGGAAATTGCTATTAGTCCTATTATGAAGGAATAATAAAGATACATAATATTTTCCATTGTCATTCAGATTTCAAGGTCTTGAAGCAGATAAAAATGTGATTGCATCGTTGTCTTTTATATTTGAAAGTTTCGGTATTGACATCCCATGTCTGAAAAAAAAAATGGCCGATAACCAAACATTCTTCTTGCAAAAAAATTTCATATACATCTACTTGTAATTAAAAACAAACTGAAAACAAGTTGTTCAAAAGTATAACTAATTTATTTTTAAACCACATTTTAAAACATTTTGGGATGCACTAAAATAGCACTTGATTATATGAAAAGGATTTTTGCTTTATCAATAAAAATAATTATGTGCTTTTTAATATTTAAAAGTAGTATAGAAAGTTAATGCCAACTCTCTTTTAGATTATTGTTCAATGTTACCATTTTTGACATTAAGTACCATGATTAATCCAAAAATAGTTTTTTCAGAAATGATCTGCTCAAATATGTGTTAATGTTACCATATAAATGATGAGTGGTTAAATTTATTATCACTAAATGGAAATCCTACTATTGCACACACTTAACACTTCTCTTGCTATCTTATATATTTTAAATGTATTCTTTAATGTAATTATAAAAGACAAATTTAATCTTAATATGTCAGAAAGTATTATCATTTTGCAAGCAGTACTCCAAGGTTAATAATGTCTGGGAATATAAAGTGTTTTTGACTGTAAGATTAGTCTTCTTATTTGAAAAAGGCTTTAAATTTCATTTCAAAGCAGATTTCACGCCCCATGAAATTTAAACTATGACATTTAGAAAACATTCACTTTATTATAATGCACTGAAAAATTATAGTGCAAATGCTTCTTGTTCCTATCCATCAAAACTGTTGTTAGAAATGTAAAGGGTGTATTTTCTTAGATAAAAATTATGTGAAGTGCTGAAAAAAAAAAATGAATGCTTCCTACTGTTCATCCTAAAGTTAGGTAATTACTACTTCAATTACGTTACAGAATGCTTTGACATTAGGTCCTACAGTTGTTTTCAGTAGTTTGTGTTAGATGACCTTTGCTGATTGAGTTTTTTATTTATCCAAAAGTTTATAAAGTGCTTCATATGCTTGAAAAAATAAATGTTGAAAAAATCTTTTTATATAATCTCAATATTACTTCTATGTTACAATAATACTGAGATCTTAAGGCACAAAAATGTAGCACTTTTAAGTACTAATGTGAAGATTTTATTTGTCATCACACAATATTTTTAGATGTACTTGCTAGAGCTTAACTTTGGTTTAAGTCTCTTCTTTTTGATGTTTTTTTCTTTTCAAAACACAATGTTTTTGATCATATTAGAAAAATATAAGAAATTCATATAGATTCCTACAAATTTAGGATCATAGTAATTTTATTCTTTTTGTTATTCAATAATATAATTATTATTTCATTTTAGATCATATTCACCATGATCTAAAATTATACTTTAATATTCATTTTGATTTTTAAGAAATTTGAAACTGATCTAATTGCTCAATATTTCTAAGAAGTTCCCAAGTGATACAACCAACACTTAGAGGAGTAATAGAAGACAGCAGACACTCCATAAGCATTAGTTAAGTAAGTACATGGACGATAACGTAAATCAAAAATGATGCAAGTTATACTTATTTTAGTGTCAAGTGTAATGACTAAATCATATTCTGACAAAGACGTATGCCTATATTTCAAACCTGTAAAAATATCATTCAGTTAAATAAAGACAGCTCATTAAAAAACCCAAAACGAACAAATAGAACAAAACAAAACATAAAGTATATACCTTCTTTTCTGTCTAAATTGAGAACGAAATGAGAAATAACTCATGGGAGAAGGATAAAAGATCAAAATATCACCTTAATTACTGTTGACAGTAATTGGCCAGTGGTCAGAAGTATTTGCTGATCTTTGACTCTCCTGACTGATTTTTGCATAGATTTTCAGGAAGAGTTAAAACAACAACAAGATCCCACACCCAGAACCTGTGAGCCTATAAAAAATGTTGCCTGGGTGCTCAACAGTTCAGGTGTGAAAATAAGCCCCTTAGAAGTTATCACAATTAGATGGTCTTTATGAAGTTTTGCAGCCCCAGTTTACATCAGTTGGATAGTTCTAAAACCCTACCATAAAGTGGAGCTGTTAAGCTATCTTGAAAATAACCCAGATGCAGTTTTCCTAAACTTCTGGAGAAGCAACTAGTAATCTTATTTGAAAATGTCCCTTTTGTCCTAGCTATCAAAGATTCCCCACAAATAATTTTTTAAAGCACATTAAGCAGGACTGGTCAAAAATAAAAATGCACACATTGATAAAAGGCACAGGGAAATAATTACCAGAAAACACTTCAAAGCTGAATAGACTCCAAAACACTTAATATGTTGGAAATATCAGCCACAGATTAGGAAACAACTATTTTTTTTTTTTATGTTCAAAGAAATAAAAGACAAACTCGCATATAGCTGAAGAGAACATAAAAGTATAAAAATTGAACAAGCAGATTTGAAAAAGCATGAAATATAACTTCTAGAAATAAAAATTATAATAACGAATATTGAAAACTCAATAGATGGGTTAAACAACTGATTATATACAGCTGAAAGAAAGTTAGGTAGAAGAAAGATAAGAAGAAATTACCAAGAGCACACTTTGTAGAGAGACAAGTTAAGTCGTATGGGAGGTTTCAATGAATCATGAAGGGACAAGTTCCAGAAAGACATGAAGAACAATAAAAGTGGATTTATGAATATGTTTCATCCTTCTATGTTTTTCCTCTAATTGTTTGGAAGTTATGTACTTTATTCCTTTTACCAGTTTACTTATACATTATCACATGTATCTTTAATTTTTCAAATATAATCAACAAAATTTGCCCCTTCCTGGATAATGCAAGGACTTTATATTTACTCTCATCCAAACTGTACATTATTGTTGTCATATGTTTTAATTCTTATTTTAATTCACTCTAACATTATTATTATTGATCATCCAAAAGAAGAAAAGAAGGGATTGGAAGAGAAATATTTAAGAAGCAGGGCAATTAGGTCAAAATAAGATGGTAGACTTAAATGCAAATAGATCATTATTTATATTAAATGTAAATTGTCTGATTGACCCAATTTAGACAAAAGTTCAGTAAGTAAAATCATCTGAATGAAAAACATTATGAAAGACACATCTAAACTATAAGATATATAAAAAATTAAAAGGGGTGGAAACATCAAATAAATATCTAAAAACATATCTGGTATGTCTACTTGAATATCAGACAAAATAGAATTTAAATTCCTTAGCATTACTTGAGGTAAAAATGGTCATTTTAAGGTCACTTTAAATGAAAATTTATGTTCCTAGGAAATTGAAACTGTTAGTTCTATAAACATGTACTTTAAATTTGTATCTAAAAACACAGTTCCAAAATGTACAAAGAAAATACAGAAATGAAAGAGATACTGACAAATCCACAATCATAGTAGTAGAATTTAACAACTATCTCTCAGTAATCAATACAAAGCAAACAAAGCGAGTAAAGAATATAGAAGATTTATAGGATGTGATTAACAAATATGACCTACTAGGTATAAATAAACACCACATTACATAACTATAGAAAATACTTTCTTTTTAAATACACATAGAACATTTACAAAAAGTTGACCATATAAAACTTGACTGTAATTATATAGTTTCCACACATTTCAAAGGATTGCTATCATGATAACTATATAATTAATCTAGAATTCAATTAAGAATAAATAATGATGTTAAGTAGAATATTTTCATATCTTTGAAAATCAAGAAATTAATTAAAGGAATCTATGTGTTAAGGAATAAATCATCACAGGTACAGAAAATAATAAAAAAAATGAAGAAAATTATAAGAAAAATACTACTATATCTTAAACTATTAGAGAATAGCTAAAATAGTACTTATATAAGAAAGAAGTTGAAAATTAATGAGCGAAATATCAATCTTATAAGAAATCTAAAACAGATACAAATCAAAGAGTAAAATAACAACAATGTAAATAAAAGCAGAAATTGATATTATAGAAATAAAAACTAAGAAGTTTGAATAAAGCCTAAAGGTTGTTCTTTGAAAAGGTAATAAAATAGACAAAATGTTCAATGGTACTAATCAATAAAGTCTGTCACAAATAACTGATGCTAGAATGAAAAAAGCGGCCTAATTCCAAATGTTACAGAGAATTGAAAAAGATAATGTAAAGAATTTATTAACAACCTTTAGGCTAACACATTTGAAAATTTAGATAAAATGGGCAAGATCTTAGGAAAGATATAGCTTACCAAATCAAAGAGAGGGCCTAACTTAGTCATCAAAAATTCTGCCACAAGGAAAATTCCAGGCTCTATGGACTTTAGTGTACTATTATTATAGAAAAGATAATAATGGCAAAACATAATAAATATAATAGACTGCAAATTAAGACACTTAAGCATTTTTTTTCATGCTTACAGATGGTGTGATCAGATTGCTGTGAAGTTCTAGGGCCTTGGGCTATAAGGAAGCAGATGCTTGCTGTCCTATTCAAGACCATCTCACTCAAGCATGAACATCTCATTCTCTGCATCTTAATCCTCAGTTGTTCTACTTTGTCACAGCATTAAAGAACTAAATGTCAGACCATACGTATAATGGCACGTTTGACTGTCTTTGAACTTTTATAAGATATAAAGGATAAAAAAAATACTGATGTGTCATACTTAGCATTCAAGCCTGGCACTGTGTGGACATTTGGACTACAAAAGGAATAAAATCAGCAGATTAGAAAGAACGTTGGGTCTTTTTAATCTTTGAATTTTAAAACCACATGAATGATCATGGTGAATCAATTTTATTTTTAGTGTGTCTGTCTTCAATAAGTTCGATCATATAAAAAACGGCAATAGATGATCTTTGGAAACTTAAAAAATAAGTATATTGAATACCTTTCCATGAGTCTTTTAAGAATTCACAGAAATTTCTATATGTAGCCACAAGCTTTCAATTTCTTTTTTTTCCTTACCTTAAACTTGAATATACTTTAATCATTTTATTAAACTTGAAGGTGAAAATAATAGTTATCATACTAGAGGCTAATGTTTACTGAGATGCTTTATATGGTCCGGCACTATCTTAAGCACTTTAATAACGGTTAACATTTATTACTATGTTTCAAGAACTTTACATGGATTACGGAAATTTAGTGACTTGCCCATGGTTATTAAATGGCCAGGCTGAAATTCAAGCCCAAGGAGACTGAGTCTAGGGTGGTAGTTCTCAACTCTAAGGCACATCAGAATCACCCACGGGAATTCTTAAAATACAATTGCTGGTCCTACCCTTAGTAGGTCTAGAGTGGGGCTTAAGAATTTGCATTTCTAACAGGTTCTCAGGTGAAGCTGATGCTGCTGGTCCAGAGAACACACTTAGAGAAACTTTTGTTACAGGACATTGGGCTGTATTGTCTCTGTGCAGCATCTCATTTAATCCTGTCAACTACTTTGAGATGTGTATTATCATTCTCTCCACTTCTAGATTCTCTACATTTCTAGATAGGAAAATTGAGAATGTGAAAGATTAAGTACATTACTCAACTTCAAACAGCTGGTAAATATGTGGTAGGGTAAGAATTTGAACCCATATCTATCTGCCTCTATCCAATTTTTTTAGAGTGCGTGTATGTGTGTTTGGTTTAAAAATACTTTAATATAGATTTTTAATTCTAATTTAAAATCCAACATTTGTGAGACCATGATTCTCTATGAAACACTACCCAGTCGTTTCTTGGAACATGGTTTAAAAAGCACTGCAGAACACAAACTTTTAACCACTCTGTCTCACATAAGTTAAAAATAACCAAGACCAATCTATGGTTTCCCAGAAATCACTTAAAGACAAATCAACAACTTTTGTCTTTACTTCTATTAATTCTGGTTACCTATTTTTAATTATAATGTATAGCATTTTTTGGTATATTGTTTATTTTGAATAGTCCATTATTAAAATAAATGTTTTTTGATTCAAAATTAATAAATGATTAACAATGTTGGAAGAACTTTTTCTCTCCAAATTACAATATATATTCTCTTGTTTCATGATAATTTAGAATATTTTACTAAACTAAAAGAATTCTCAAATTAATTTGGAAATTTATAGTGGATAAAAGCATATCATGAAATTATAGAATTTGAGGAGCCTATGAATCTAAATTCTTACATATGTCTTTCTCATTGAATACTTGGACCCTGGTTCCTATTTTTGTATATTCCAAAGGGACTAATTCACAAGATCAAAGGCTTCCACATTGACCTTTGCTATTGCCTATTCAATTTTTTAGAGTACAGCATTACTTTTAGATCAAAACCTTCTTTTGGGTGGTCTTTCTGTTTAAGAGGCAGAGATGGTGAGGCAGGAGAATTTAAAAATCCATGAGATGTCCTATTTGGACAAATGTAGCTACAGTATAGACTTTAAATGATATAGAAAACTTGTATCTTAGAGTTCACAGTTGCAGTTTATTTTAGTATTTGGAGATGTCAGGAAATAACTTTGGCATTAATAGTAGATAGTTTGCTTAAATGTATTAATTCATATTCTCAGGAGCTTTCTTTGTAAGTCAACTGAAAGGTCAGCTATCTTATGTTTGCTGTTCAGGCATAGAATTCTTTAGGCATTAAGCCCTGGGTTAGCTTTGGGCTACAGCAATGTGCTTGCCTGACTTCCTCCATTTTCATTTCTCTTTGAAGCTTCTTTAAAAATTAGCTTATTTCAGGGAGAAGCAAATATTATATGTGCTATTAATATGAGTGCTATTTAAAATATTTATTAGAATATTTTTCTCTTTCACGTGTTATTTTAAAAGGTTTTTGTTTTTTTTTTAACTGATCTTATAGACCTACAAACTCAATTTATAATCATGTAATTAAAACAAAATTAAGAATACTGTAATTCACCTCTACAGTTCTTAATTTTAGGTAAATTCACTTTATTTATTGAGGATGGTAAGTTGATTGGGGACTCTTCGATGAAGTATTTCTTAGAGCTCTATGGAAAAACATAGCTCTTTACCTTTCCCCATATCGGCTAGCCAGAAAACTGTTTTCCATGCAACGTGAAGGTGTACTGTGCCATTTCTGACACCATCATTAATAGGGTCCTGAGGCTTGTTCTTACAGCTGAAAGAAAATACTTTATTCTTCCCTAAATTTTCTAAGAAAGAATGATCAGTCAGAGCAGGAATAATATACTCCTTGACTTTGAGAATTCTGTCGAACTTTCCTTCCCCCTGCCCCCAATACTTTCCTGAACTATTAGAAAATTGTCCCAATTTTCCTACCACCATAGATTCGATGAGTGTGATAACCATGAATGGATGAAACTTCCCATGGCTGCCTGCTGTTAGTGACTGAACAAACTAACTTGGGGTTTTCTCCTCCTTAATTTTGAGCTCATGAATCATTTAAAACCTTTTAACTGAATCTCTAGTTTGACAATAAAGCTGGTACTCTTTTCCTATGATGTAAAAATTGTTTCCTTACTTTTATCTCAATATTGAAATTTCTTTTTTTTTCCTAAACCCTTTGAGTTTATTTCCATTGCCATATTCTCTTTCAGTTTTTATTTGGTAAAATTATAGGCATTAACACTTTTTAATTTTTCTTCACAAATCAACTATTCTAATTCTTTTGGCCTTTTATTAGTCATTTCTTATAAAATGTTAATTATAAAATTATATAACCTCACTGCGTTTCTGAAACATAATATGTCTGAGAAGATTAAGTATATTTCTGCACGTTGTATAAAAAAAAGGGCTCTCATGGGAGTCTTCTACTTGTCTTCATGCGTCGACCTGGTACCAGCAAATGTGGAATAATGTGCTTGAATTACTAAACCCACTTGAACATCTAGGAACAGTGTGGTTATTTGGTTAATGTCTTTCCTCTTACAAAACTGTAAACAACTCAAAGAAAGGATCAATGTCTATTTTCCTGTTTGCATAGTAGTAAATATATTGAAATGGGAATGAATGATTGAATTTTGAGTTGAGAACTCTATAGTATTTTGAGTTAAAGTAAAAAACAGTATTTCTAACATTAGAGTTCTAGAATTATTTTAGCATCAAGCTAACAGAAGTGCTTGAGTTGAAATAATGGAATTACCTGCCCCATCTCTGACATTACAATATTTTCTTTATCTGTAGGAAAAAAAAGTCAGTCTTTGGGCTAAAAAAGATTTAGATGTTGACTAGAATGTGTTAATATTTTTAAAAATTTTATCAGGTTCTAAAAGTCAGCTCAGGCAGTCATTGCAGGATACCAGACTTGGTAGCTTAAACAATAGAAATTTATTGTTTCACAGTTCTGGAGGCACAAGACAAAATCAAGCTGGTGGCAAATTTAGTTTTGGTCAGAGCTCTTTCCTGCCTACAGATAGCAGGCTTCTTGCGGTGTTCTCACATGGCTGTTCTTCCGTGTGTGCAGAGAGGCAGAGAGACCTTTCATGATTCTTCCTCTTTTTATAAGGACATCAGCCTTATTGGTTTGGGATCACACCCTTACGAGATCATTTAACCTTAATTACCACCTGAAAGTCTCCATCTCCAAATATAGTCACATTAGAGGTTAGAGTTTCTCTATGTGAATTTTAGAGAGATAAAATTTAGTCCATAACACAGATTGATTTTCCACCTCAAGTAACGCTTGTCACTTTATAGTGCTCCATTCTTTAATGCCGAAACATGCATGCTTGGGATAGAAATGGAAGAAGGATGCAGTAGTGATACAGCAAAGAATAATGCAGGCATTACTTAGTTTTGCTCAGTTTAGGCTTTCCAAATCACCATGTTCTGAGAAGTTTTTTGACACCAACAACCAGTTCTCTGATTCTCCCACACCAACTGGTGGATCTGATTGGCTTTATTAAGTGATTCATGAGTCAGCATCTCATTTAGCAAGCAGAAGTGTGTTCCAGTGAGTTGTACCGAATGGAAGATTTTTATGAGCAGAATGATGGTGGGACTAAGAAGTTTTAAAAGAGTAGATTATATCTAGAGGACACCTTCCCTTTGGGGAAAGTAGAGTATCTTATCAGGCTAATTACTAGACTAGTGTTGATCAGAAAATTTCTGACTGGTTTAAAATTCTACTCCTGGGTAAGGCTGAAACTGCAATTAAGTTAAGTTTCGGTTTGGCCAGGTGGCTTAGAAAAAGTGACTCCATTTTGGACTGTTGTTTCTTTTTCTTAGCACTACACTGAGTTAGCATGGACCCCACAGGTTAAGTGTGATCTTACATTGTAAGAATGTCCAAACTTGTAGATAATTTTTATGAATTTGTTTGAGCCCAAACTGATGACAATACCAGGGAAGCAAGATCTCAAATGCTCTGAAGGATAACAATCTTGCAGTTTCTTTCTTTCTTTCTTTCTTTTTTTCTATTCTGAATTATAAAGCTCTTTTTAATTAAAATGTAGTTGACATACAGTATTATATTAGTTTCAGGTGTACAACATAGTGATTTGACATTTATATAACTTAGAAATGATCACCCTAAGAAGGTGAAGGGGATTAAGAGCTATAGTTTCTTTTATGCATTTGAAATTAAGGAGGGAACTTAAGGAAGTTTACACAAGCGTGGGAGAAAGCAAGGTGGAGGAGACTGGCTTACAAGATAGTTAACAAGATGATATTTTTTCTTGAGGGTGGTTAAGCTTATTTCAAAAGTGTATTAACCTAGTTGCAGAAAACAATAAACAAGGCTTTCTTAAGGAAAAAATAAACCTAAAAAAGTTATATTACTAGGTCATGACTGCGCATTAACCTGCCCAGCTGGGAGTTTATGATTAGATCACCCTGCAAAGTTACTTGTGAACTCCTCTTTTGTCCAAATGGGGTCCATCCCATAAGACTTCTCACTTCAGATGCCAGTCACAAATCCTGGGTCACCTTCTGACAACTGGCTATAAATTGGGGGTTTCTAAACTCTCCCCTTCAGGTTCAACAATCTGATAGAACGGCTTGCAGAACTCAGGGACACACTTTACTGGTTTATTATAAAAGAAACAATACAGGAACAACCAAATTTGTGTTTTGGACGTGGACACTTTTCTCAGGCCTCTGGAAACCAAATTGAAGAGATGTATAGTTCAGGGTTTGGGGGAGGAGGTGTTAGAAGCTTCTACACTGTCCATTCTCTGGGAGACCATCCTTCATCTTAGCACTTTGACGTGTTTTCCAACCTGGAAGCTCTCTGAGGAATCTCATTGTTCAGGAGTTTTTATAGAGCTCAGTCTCCAGCCCTCCTTCACTACCCATAGGTCAGGGGTGAAAGTTTCAATTTGCTACTCTCTTGGTCTTTCTTATGACCATCCCCTATCCTGAGGCTAAATGGTGCCCCATCCTATATCACCTGATAATCATAAACTCAGATGTGATCCAAAGGGGCCAGTTTTGAAACACAAAAGATATTTCTTTTGCTCAGGAAATTTTAAGGGTTTTAGGAGCTCTGTGTCAGGAACTGGGGACAGACACCAAATGTATTTTTGTATTATACCACATACACCATGTTTAAAGGGTGTAACAGAAAGAACTACTCTTGAAAGTCAGACTTTCATTTGTAAGAATAGGACTCAAGAGAAAAAGGTTCCCTGACTTCCAAACTCCATTCTATAAATATCAAGATCCAGAATCTAGAGAACTCAAGAGTTTTAGAATGTATGCAGGAATAGAAGTGAAAGCAATTTTTCAGACTGATGAGACAATAGTTTATCTGGTTGGATCAAAGGGGGAGAAATTGAGAAAAGAGATAAAAATTAAAAATAGATGAGTGTTTCTGAGAGGGCCCTGGCCTTGAACTCTCCAGAAATTGAACCTCTGGGGAGTTGGACACTATCAGTTCTCCCAATAACTTTGAAAGTCTGAAAGAGACTTGTATTCTAATTGCTATCTAGACTCCGGGAGTGATTATTCTTATAGAATTTCCTACACTATGATAGAAATTTGAACATATATATATTTTTAATTCTACATTATGTGACATTTCATGCTTATAATAAAAATAGTGTGCCTTTTTAATTTCTAAATAAATGAATGTATTTCTATATTAAATATATTGAAGAGGGCCAGGAATATGATATGTCTTTTGGACATGGACACTTTTCTCAGGCCTCCGGAAATGCTATTTTTCAGATCTCTTCTTTGAATACAAGACTGCTAGTTTCCTGGTAGCAGTTACTAGAGATGAAAGCAAAGGAAGTGAACTGAAAATAGATGAACCATCTTTCTAGAATGGTTTGAAAACCTCAAAACTTACCATGACAGAATTGTCAGAGTGAATCTCTAATTTAAAAAAGAATCAAGCATCAGAAGATATCTTATCGTAATCAGTGGATTCAAAGATGGTGAGGTGCTCAGTCACTATTATGAATTGCAGTGGAAACATCACTTTTTGGAGCCATAATCTGACAAAATGGAACCAATGGAAAATGTCTTCTGTTGCCCTAGAGGCTTCTTAAAGTATTAGATTCTTCTTGTTGTTCTGATTGGGTATCTTTTGCTACTCCATTTTTAAAATTGCTGATTCAATCCTTCACTTCATCCAATCTGTTGATTCCCTCTAACATACTCCATCTCAGATATCGTATTCTTCATTTCTGACTTGTTCTCTTTTATGTTTTCCATCTACATCTTTATGTTTTCTATGTCTTTGTTAAAGTTCTCACTGAATTCATCTCCTCTTCCCCTAAGTTCATTGAGCATCCTTAAAACCAGTGCTTTGAACTCTGCATCTAGTAGAGTGCTTGTCTCTATGTTGTTGAATTATTTTCCTGGAGCTTTGTTCTGTTCTTTCATGTGGGACTTATTTCTTTGTCTCCCTATTTTAGCTGCCACCTTGTATTAGGTAGGGCTTCTAAGTCTCCTAGTATTAGTAGAGTGGCTTTATGTAATAGGTGTCCTATGGGGCCCAGTGGTGAAGTCTTCTCTGGTTACCTGAACCAGATGCTAAGGGTGGGTCCCTTGTGTGGGTTGTGTGTGCCCTCCTATTGTAGTTGAGCCTTGGTTGCTGTTTGCATGTCCTTGAGAAGGATTCACCCTTGCGCTGATGGGTTGTGAGGATTGGCCAGTGAAAGGCTAACCCTACAGAACAGGATTCACTAGCAGGGTTCTAATGCCTGCCCAGTCTGCCCTTTGGATATATCCTTTTCAGATAAAGTCCTGAGTGGAGCTCTGGATAGTCAAAGCAGGCCACTGGTGTGTCGACCCAAGGGCCTCCTGCAGGGGCCCAGCTGCAGGCCAAGTTTAGCTGCAGTCTGTGCACTTCTGGGGCCACTTGGTAATCCACAGATGGCTGCCACACTTGCTGGGCTTAGAGGTGTCCTGAGAGGCCAAGCCTGGAATCGAGACTGGCTGCCGCTAGTGTCAGGCTTGGGGCTGCTCAGCAACGGTTACAGGGCATGCTGAGGGCAGATGCTGCTTTTTGGGTTTTGTGAGTCTTTGAGAGATTTTAGGAAAGTCCACAATATGAGCCAAGATAGACCATTTGTATGGAAAAAAAAATCACTGAAGGAAGTTTGGGTGGGCCTGCAAGTTTGGGAGAGGTAGAGCCAAAGGGAATCACCTGGGCAGAGTAGCCTGTGTTAACCAGGTTGGTGAAGACTCAGATATGGTGGCCACCTGTGTGTGCACGATGAGATGGGGGAGGACCCAACAAAGGAACAATGGGCACTGCCAGCATTTCTGTCTGGAAGAAAGCCACTCCTCTAGTCCTGCCTGAAGCCAGACAACTCTGTTTCTCCCCATGTGTCTCTGGCACTCTTCGAGCAGCTGCCCCAGGGCTGGGAGTTCAGAGCGAGTCAGTCCATCACCAAGTAAGTCCATGTGCAGGCCCTTTAAGCATAATGTCTGTGACTCCTGCAGCCCTCCGTCTCACTCAGCTACAATCTCTGCTGGTTTTTCACCACCAGAGGTTGTGGAAACTTTTCTTCTTGTCACTGGAACCCTGGGCCGAGGATCACAGTATGGATCTGAAACCCTTCGCTCCTCTGAGGCAGTCTCTACAGCCAAAGCTACCCTCTTGATACTTGACCACCACATGCGGTTGGGGGATTGGCCCCTTTTGCTTCTCTATCCCTCCTACCAGTCTCAAAGTGAACCCTTATGTATGATTCCAGTTATAGGACTTCTGTTCAGCCAGACTCAGGTGACTCTCAGTGATGGTTGTTCTGTAGTTTTGCTGTAATTTTGATATGGTCATGAAAGGAGGCAAGCACAGTATCGATCTTCTATGCTATCTTGACCAGAATCCTGAAGCTTTCAAAATGAGGCAAAATGACCACATCAGCCTTGGATTCACATAGTAAAATTACTTTTTTTGTGAAATCAATCATAATAAAATGATTATGGTAACTATAACTGTTATTAAGTCTGAGATGGAAATTTCATATTTCAGAATTCCTTAATATAATAGTTCGATAGGGACATTTTAAGGTACTGTGCATATATCAAGTATTTTCTGCATTGACTTTTTTCCTCTTAGGATTTGGGCAAGCATGGAATAGAGCCAACATGTTTTTCTTTATAGGGCAGCATAAGGAGCGATATTTGTTATAACATTTGTTCTGTCTCACCAGCTCTGCTGAGTGGGCCAACCAAGCTGATTACATAGCAATTTAGGTTTTTGGCAGATTTTTCAGCCATTTGAGTAAGGGTAAAGGTAATGTTCTCTGTAAAAAATACCTTGCCTAATATGTCTGAAGAGCACTAACGTGATGTCATGGCAGCTTAGATGTTGCAGCACTGAGATGGAATCTTAGTAAGGACAGGTTCACTGCAAATAGTAGTTGTTATCAGTATGGCTAACAACAGCTATGGTTCAACTTCTTTCCCTCAGTTGTAATTAAGTGGAGGTCCTAAACTATCTGTAATAAGAAAAAAAATTACATTTGTCATAGATCTTCATATATCATCAGGATTTTATTGTCAAATATGAGTGAATTCTGCAAACATTTTCTCAGTAAGATGATGGTAATTACAGATGTGGATATAAAATTAAATCTACCCTAATTTTTATGTTAGAAATGAGTGGAGGGAAGGAATTTTGCAAGAACATAATTTTCAGGGAAGTGGCTAAATAATTTAGCACAATACTCAACATTTTCTCTATATTAACAAAATGTCTAAACTCTTAGCCTATACTTTTTAACATGTTGGTTCTCTCTAAATGACAGGGAGTAGCATACTATAAACATTTATTTTTTTATGCTGGATCATAATAAAAAGAAAGGTATTTAAGAAGTAGAGTTTGTTCATGTCTTCTTGAATCAAAATGAAATATAAAACAAATGAACTTCCTTAATATGTATAAATAACATAATGAAAATATTAATATAAAATATATTTATCATGCAAAAATATAATATTATAGACCAAGTACTGGTCTAAGTATTTTACATCTAGTAACTCATTTAATCCTTTCAACAACACAGTGAAATTGTTAGTGTTATCCCCATTTTCCAGGTAAGAAGCTGAGGCAATAAGGGGCTAAATAAATTATCGAAGTCACAAAGTGGGAATTGGTTAATCTGAGATTCCAATTCATACAGCCTACCACAAAAGTCCCTTGTTTACATAGTATATTACATTACCACTAAAGTAATAATAAAACTAACATTTCTTTTATACTTCCCTACTACAGACACTGCTAACACAATTAATCCTCACAAAAACCCTACAAGGTAAGTACTATTAGTATACATATTTCTCAGAGGCAGTCTCTGAGACCCAGAGAGGTTAAGTGGCTTGTTATCATCACAGCTAATAAATAATGGAGCTGCGATTCATACCAAGAAATCTAGTTGGAGAATCTGCTATTAACTATTCTGCTATTTACCTGTCAAACATTTTTTAAGTAGGCAATTAATTTAGCTATGTCCCAGAATCATAATAATCAAAATTAAGTGGTTTGTTAAGGTTGTTCCTTTTTAAATTTTACCTCATTTCTAACGGTTGGATCAATGTGAAAAACATTATGCTATGCAAGAAGTAAAGCTTATCACATAGGAATTGGTGGATAGAGATCTAGTTTGCTATGGATTTTCTGGGTTGGCCCATTGGGTTGATCAACTTTACCAGTTTATTAAAATATTTTCTTTTTTCTATTTTTTTAAAGGTAGATATAGTCATAATCTTCATTCACTGGTAACTAAAATCACTACATTATTAAGACATACTGGGTTTGAATTTTCCACTTAGTAGTTGTGTGATTTCGAGCAAGTAAATCAACCTGAATTTTCATGTTAGTAATTAGTAGAGGGAAGGAATTTTGCAGAAACATAGTTTTCAGGGAACTGGCTAAATAATTTAACTATTTAACTACCTATGTCTCACTTTACTCAGTTATAAAGCAGGAATAATAGTAGCTCCTGTATCATGGGGTTGCTGTTAGGGATGAATGAGTATTTCTATGTAAAATGATTGGAACAATGCCTTGCATATTATATTACTATACATGTCTGATAGCACTAACTCTCGAACTCACCAGGCATAATTCTACCTCAGGGCCTTTGCATGGGTTTCGCTTTCTACTTGGACCACTCTTTTCCTCAGTTGGGTGCATGGCTCATTTCTCATTTCTTTTAGATTTTTAGTTAAATACCATCTTTAGCGTAGGCTTTTGCTAGCTGCACTCTCTAAAATTACAATGCCTTCCCCAACCTCTTCATACACTTTATCCGCTTTCCTTGCTTTATGTATTTCTTATCATTTACGTATCTCCTTATATTCTTCATAACATTTCTTCTGTTGCTTTATGTTTTTTGGATGCTTTATGTTTTACTAATTTGTCTTGTTTAGTCTGTATCTCTTCTCACTAGAATGCAAACTCCATGAGAACAGAGATTTCTTTCTGTTTTGCTCTGGAATGTGTTCCCTACAGCTAGAATAACATGGTACATAGTAGGTGCTTAATCAATATTTGTTCCATACATTCATGTATGAATAAATATTTTCTCCCAATATAAGAGGTATTACATGTCAGATTCTATGTGATATCTTTGATTTAGTATTAAAAACGATGCAGACCCTCGAGTCTTTATAGAGTTGTAAAATCTGCTTCTAGCTTTGGTTTGAATGAGAAAAGATGTTGTTTTCTCCAGAATGTAGCCCAGGGCACATGACTTGTATTGGAAGCAGAGGACAGATTTCAGGCCATCACCTTTGTACCTGACAGAAGTGTAAATTCTTCTTTATTGAGAGGATCATCTGAGACAATATGATGTTAAAATGTTTTTAAAAAAACTATATATTGATTGGTAAATATCTGTCATCTATTTATCTATCATCTATCTATCATTTATCTATCATCTATCATCTAATTATCTATTGAGTTTATGCATATCAAACATAGGGTTCAAATTTCTTTCCGATTAGGTCGATATTATGTTATTATTAATTTTGAATTATTAGCAATAAGTTTTATATAAACCTATATTTATTTAAAATGTTATAAGGAATAATTTCAATAGAAATTGCTGCATTTAAAATCAATGAAAATTTGCTTGAAATTTTACTTTTAAATGCAAGGAAATTTTGGTCAATGAGAATTGGGTGGCCTTTTTGGGGTTTTAATTCAAAATCGCTTCATTATAGCTTGGTTTTGAAATTTTTACTTTATTTTAAATCACTGAGAAAAAAATGGATAACTTCTATAACAAGATGAAGCAAGCATTTTCTACCTCGAAAAGTTTAAGAGCAATGTTTTCTGGCCTCAGCCTAGAAATAGTAGGTGGTCCATTACTCTGTTTTAAAATTTGCATATATTAGCATGCCTAAATTATATTAGTAATTAAAGATATCCCATATATATTTTGTCTCCATTTTTCTATATCAATGTATTAATCTAAAGTTTTCTTTTTCTTTTTTTTATTCACATATTCACATTTAATTTCTTTACCTAGAGATTTTTTTCCTTCCATTATCAGTTTGTCTCAGAAAAAAATGTTATAAATTCCTATAAAAAAGAGAATGTATAATGTGCACTGGCTTCTAAGAGCTTTTTCTTCATTCTTTGCTGAGGGCCTAACTGACCTATGAGAAGGGCTGAGGACTACAATCCAGCATTTTAGATAATCTGGGTAGGCTCTCTCTTCCAAGGTATAGTCTGCTCAATATCTCTCTGATTTGAAATTGTGATTTATATCCTGTTGTCTTATACCTAGACTCTCTCTCTGTAGTCACTTCAGTTGTACATTATCCTGGTTTTCAGTATCAGTTTCTTTTCAAGACTTTTCTAGACTTTTTCTCTTGGGTTAACCTGGGTGTTACAATTTGTAGTTTAGGGGTCAGTCTAAGTAGAGATGAGAACTGTACTTAAATTTTCAACACAGTGGAGTTCAAATACATGGGGAAAGATGCACATTCACTTCCATCAAGTCAGAGAACATTCAGATAGAAGTTACCAATTAAGCTGAGAGTGGAAGGATGAGTAAATATGAATAAGTAAGGATAAGGAAGGGCAAATTAGCATGGGAGGCAGCGGGAACTCCATATACTTAACGTATTCAAGGCATGGGAGCTTGTGGATTATGGTAATGGAGTCTTGAGGAGAGTATTGAAGGAGAAGCATGTACCAAGAGGTATCACAATGGTCTTTTAGTTTTAATTTTAGGCTGTTGACCAGCATTACTCGTCCATAACACAATCATCTAAAAGTTTATTAAGATATAATGAGAGAGAAAATTCTGCTAATCCTTTAAAAACTAATTATGAAGTACCAAAGTTTATACATAATTTGCTTTAAGAGATATGCATTAGAATCACATAAAGATTATATATATAGTAACATTGCTCTCACTTGTATTTTCTTATTTGCTTGAGTGATAGATTTACAGTCCGAGATCAGGTCATTATATTTATCTCTGAGAATGCCCATGGGAGTGAGTGACTCTTATTAGTATCGTTTATCAAGAGTAGATTATGACTGAGATCCTCCTAAGAAGATTGTATGGATGATGAGGCTAGATGAATGGGTTGGGGCCTAATTTTGAAAGCCCTTCAAAGACATGTTAAGTAAAGATTTGACTGCACTGGATAGTCATTTCTAGTGCAGATCTGTGTTGCTGGAAGAAATTAGGCAGCAACGTGAGGGCAGGAGATTGAAGCCTAGGAAACCAGTTATAAGGAGGTTGCGATATGGCCTGAATTCAGGGCATGTCAATGGGGATGGATAAGGATGGATTAATGAGTCATTTCAGAGGTCAAGCAACATAATGTGGCAACTAAATGTTAGTGGGAAATTAGGCAGAAGGAGGAATAAAAACAATGTGTGGCGGGGATCACATATTTGGTAGGGTGACAGTGTTATTGAATATGGTAGAGCTCACAGAGATGAATCAAGTATTTGGGGAAAATAATAAATGCAACTTTGGACAATTTGTATTTAAAGTGTTCCTAGGACATCTATGTCGGTAGGCATGATGATAATAAAGTAAATAGAACATTTATCAAGTACTTATTTGTTGCCAAACACTAGGCTGTATGCATTTTTTTCTCAATTTAAGGATGATAAAAGTGAGCCATCTTGAAAATAAATCATTTGCCTCTGAATTGTGGCTGGGAGTTAAACATAGAGACTTGGGTTTCAAAGCCTGTATATACATCCATTGCCACTGCACCATATATAGCCTCTGAGATTTAGAAGGAATGTCAGGGATCTAGATGGAGATTTGAGAGCTATCAGTTTATAAGTGATCACTGTGGTTGTAAAAGGAGGTGAGTTTTCCTAGGGAGAGATTATAGAGGAAGAATGCTGGCAGAACACATCTGTACAACTTAAGCAGAATAAAGTGATTATAGACATTTAATGTCATGCAATGTTGTTAAGACTTCTTCACATTGATTTCCTGTTGTAAGCAAATGGCTTTCTAAGTGCAGTAATGTCCCTTTGTTCAAGAAGTTCATCTCTCATTTCTTTGCGGATGAAGCCAATTTAACGATATGTATGACTAATTATTTTCTTAAGAAATAGAGATGAAGAGGTGAACTTCTGAACTGCTTTCTAATGGCAGGTTGAAATGGAAGGATTGGGGTTAGATGAACTGTCTCTTTCTTTGTAAGGCTATGAGTATTTTGCATCTTTATTTCACTTAGTATAGCTAGATTTATTCACTATTGGTCAGGATGATATACTGGGAAGGAAAACTATAGGAAATTATAACATAAAAGAAAGAAAACACCCAGCTTTTTGATGTTGCTCCACAGGCTAATTTAGAATTATTATTTTTAGTGCAATGTCCAGAAATAAAAATGCTTTATTGTTTCACAGCTCCCCTCAGCCTATTTTTAAAATTTCTTTAAAAAATTCTTTTCCAGTTATAACAGAAGTGGTTTTAAAGGATCCGGAAGCCTCTAACACGTATTATCACAAACCCTAGTTTCCAATACATTCCCTAGTACAAATAATCTGGTGCTGAGCATAATTTTTTTGTAAGTGTGCCCTAGCTTGGAGCTACATAATCTCAATCTCTGCCTCTGTGTGTGCATGGCCTTTTTCCTCCATGTGCTTGATCTCCCTCTGCCTTTCTCTTATAAGGATACCTATCATTGGATATAGGGCTTATATGAATAATCCAAGATCTTGTCTCAAGATTCTTAATATCTACAAAGAACTTTTTTCCATATGAGGTCATGGTCACAGGTACTATGGACTGAATCATAGTATCCTGCCCACCAAATTCATAACCTCTAATGTGATGGTATTTGGAGATGATGCCTTTGGAAGGAAATTAGGCTTAGATGAGGTAACAATGCTAGAGTCCTCTTGATGAGTTTAGTGCCCTTATAAGAAGAGACACCAGAGAGCTTGTGCCCTCTTTCTTTCACATGTGCCATGTGAAGATGCAGCAAGAAGACAGTCATCTGCAAGCCAGGAAGAGGATTCTCACCAGGAACTAAATTTGCTGTCACCTTCATTAAAAACTTCTAACCTCTAGGATTGTGAGAAGAAAAAAAATGTGTCTGCTCTTTAAGCCACCCAGTCTATAGTCATTTGTTGTGGCAGCCAGCCCTAGCTTATGAAGACAGCAGGTTGGGACATAGATGCACATTTGGGGATCATTATTCAATCGACTTCATCTGGTATCACCTGAAGCTCTTTGGTTGCATTTTCACTTCTCCACGCCAAGATTAAATAAGAGAAAAACAAATTTCAGCAGACCTTTTTCCTTTCTCCCCTACAATTAAATTCTTGGATCTCGGTATTTTTTAAACTCTTCATGAGATTCTAATTCACAACTGAGCTGACACATGTGATTGGATAGTTAAATTAGATTCTCATAAATCAAAGATCCTATTCAGCATCAAGCGTTATTAAATAATTTCAGTGATACAGACCATTAAGAGTCTCAGATGGAATGAAGAGAGGTGTGGGGGCAAAGAGAAGGTGAATCCTAAGGTCCATCTTCTTTCAGTGGGCATGTACTTTTTACCCAGGATAATAGATAAAATTTCTATATGAGGTTTGCAAGAATCAAATTATTAAGCAAATCTATTTTATATGTGATATAGCATATATAACATTATCTGTGGTTTTAGATTCTAGTTTCTTTTTACTATAGGTAATTGTTAGCCAGGGATAGATTCCTAGACATTTCAGAGAAAATATTTGTTTCTCCTATTAGAGATTATTGGTCTATTTGTTTGGAGGTCTAATTACATGAGGATTAAACAATGTCACCTGTGTTTTTTTCAGTTCCCCAGGGTGCCCCTTTCCTCTTTCATCACCCTGCCCCAACCCACCATGGATCACAGGTTGGCTGCTTTAATTCTTTGCTCCCAGAAACCAAGTTGAGATCCCGTGATTTAGTGGGAATTAATAGCTTGCTGGAGAGGCACTAGATACTAGCAGAAAAGAGGCAGACAAAATGACACCATGAGAAACATTGCTTGTATCAGTGTTTTTTAGAGTTGTCATTCAGGTAACAAATATTCATTAGTCACTCATTAATTGCTAGACACTGGGGTTGTTGAGGTAAAAAAGACACCATTCCTAATATGTAGACAGACAACAACTAAGTAAGCAAATGTACAAGAAAATTAACTGTGGTAAGAGCTATGGAGGGCTTAAGAGGACAACAAAAGAAACTAACTGGAGGAACTATTGTATGGTGCATTTAGGAGAAGCTTTTCTGGGAAGGTAATGCTTGAGCTGAGAAATGGAACATGAGAATGAGCCTATTAAAGAGATGAGAGAAATGCCTTTTGGGCAAAGCAAGGAAAGGGATTAGTGCATTCTTTCATCAACAAAAAGGAGACCAGTATGGTTGAAACATGGTACCAATGGAGAGAATGAATGAAACTCAGTTGGAGAGGAGGGCAGTCAGACCTCGGAGAGACTTGTCGGCCAGCGTTCTAGGTTTAGATTTTGTTTTCATAGCAATGGGAAGCTGCTGAGGGTTACAAGGAGGTATTTAAGTGGGAAAATGAAAGCGGTTCCTGATCCATTTCTGTTTAGTAGGTCCAAATTAACTGAGTGCTTATCCTTTGACAGAAGGCACTTAGCAGATGTGATTACAGAAAAAAACAATTCTTTAACCAATGACTATGTCTGCTGCCAAAGACTTTGCTGACTAGGAAAAACACTAATTTTTTTTCAAGGGAGAGATCTAGAGCTGCTCTTAGATGTGGTTGGTAGGGCAGGAGCTTGTGTGCCAATTTATGAAACTGGAATAGATAACAGATTAGAAATGGTTGCTATTAGTGGCAGGTTAGAATTATCTACAAGAACTCTGAAAATGGGAGAATATTTTGGCCTATCTCATAACTTACTACACAAAAAATGAAATGCATTCAGGGATTAAAAAATGCCTATCCTTTCATATGTAATGCAATATGTTGGTTAAGTTCTTTATTGTAGTAGAAACAAAAAAAAAAAAAAGGAATTACAGTAGACAGGCCAAAATCATTTACATAAAACACAATAGAAAGTGGCTGAGAAGAGGTCAATTTTGGAAAATGATCTCTCCAGGAATGCTGCCAAGGTAAGTGGCAGTAGATATTGATTATATAGACCTGTCATGGATTGGTTTAACTGGTCGTTCTGAAAATTGAATTGGATTTTTCTTCCTGAAATGATGTTTTTGAAGCTGTGCCAAATGCAATCTCTCTTCCAACCCATTCTAGTTTGTGTCCGCTTTTCAGACTTAATAGTACTCAGACATTTATAATGTTGGTCATAGGAAAGTCCTTCTGCATGCCTGAAGCAAACTGATTATGTTATATCATTTTACATGACAATTTCTCTCACTCTAAAAATATTATTTATTCTGCAATAGTGATATATAACATACAGTGCAGTGTGGGAATAGGTGAAGCACAAAGGGGAAGAAAAAGCAACAAAATATGCAGCTATATAAATAAGGTGATTGTATTCTCCAAACCTGCAAACTTTTGAGAATAAAAGGGATGCCATTAATTACACTTGTATAAGAGCCTTAAACGGGAGGTGTCCTGGGAAAACTAGTACAAATGTCTACCCTGCCGTAAGAGGAGACGTGAGAATCCAGGTGAAAGCGAAATGTTGGTGATAGGTAGGTATTTGTTTAAAAGACAGAGTCAGAATGTAGCTTCAGAATTGAATATGTGAAATGGTGTATTGTGGAATGGAACATGGAAATTTAGAGGCCAATAAAAAATGCTGGTAGCAACAGCCTTCACAACAGCCTTCACAACTCAGAAGTTGATCAAGTGTAACTTTCACCTCTATGCAAAAATCCCAAATATGTAAGATGAATAAAGCATAAATATTGTCCTATGATATGGGAGAGAGTAAAAAATATAAATAACTAAACCAAGAAGTAAGTGACTACCATGAAACTAATAAATGCAGTTCGGTATGATTCAAGAAGTTTTTATGAATGATACATTTCAGGCAGTCTTGGAAAGATGGATAAAAAGCAGATGAGAATTCCCTATATTTTCTAAATATAGGGTATCATAATATGCAGGTATTATATGGGTAATAATTTGGCTCGAACATATACATGAATGGAAGTTTCAGGAAATAGTAAGTTTTGAAAGATAGTCACCAACTCGTAGAATGACCTGAGATTCAAAATGTGCCACCTACTCATTGGTGACTATCTCACTAAAAGTCATATCTGATAACAATGCAAACTGAAGTTTGGAGATGTATCAGCTGAGTCCGAAACTGAAGATTTTCACAGCAATAAACTGATTCAGAATGCAAAATTCTTACCCTCATAATCACCTTTGTTAAATGAATTTTCTCTCACTTATTGTGAGCCTACTATTTAACCATAACTTATCTAAGTTTGCCCTTTGTTGTCTTTTGTGACATAAATAAGATTGACTCAAGTCTCCTGTTACATTTCTACAGGAATGGCAGTGATCCTCAAGATCTTGGCTTGGAATTCTTGCTTCTCCTGGAGCTTCTCTCTCACAAAGGCTGCTGCCCTCTCAGCTCTGCACTGGCTCATGTAGGAAACTCAGCTTCTTAACCCCTCCTCCCCGCCACCCCTCCCCAATTTATTCCTTAAAAGTTTCCTTAAGGCATCTTAGTCTGGAGTCTGTTGAAAGCAGAATCATGGATGGGCAAGACCTCGATAGCCTGTTTGTGAGGTGTTCACAGGCAGCAAGAATAAGAAGTGGGAGGTGTAGGCAAGGGAGGAGAAAAACCCCACGTGAGGTATGCTGTTGGTGTTGTTGTAAGCACTAAGGGTTCCATCCTACTGGAGCATACTGCAAAGCATACAGAATACCTCTCAGTGATCCACCCCATGACAGAAGTCTGAGCAGCCATTCATGTGCTCCTGCTTCCAATGGCTGAAGGTTGACATGGTCGTGCACACTGACCTGCATTCTGGGTGAGGTTGTATGAGGATGAACAAGATCCTGTGGCAAATAGTGACAAGGCTCTGGGGAAGAACGCTCCAAGCAAGGATTCAAGCATGTAGTGGGGCACTGAATTTTATGTCTAGGCTTGCTCAGAACTGTCCTCCACAGACATGCTTGAAATTGGAGGTGAGCTGTTGGAGTACGGCGAAAGCAACAAGCACGTATCTACAGGGTACTTTTACAAAATGCACTTATCGTTTTGGAAGTGGTTATATTATAGAAAAATTAGGATATCAATTAAAATGAAATATTTGGCATTCCTATTTCTGAAGGGCTTTTGACCATCCCAAATTTCTCATGTGGCACATTTTTCTTTTGTCTTTAATTATTAGTATATTTAGTTAGTAGGTAAATTGTTTTTCTGACCTGCTGCCTCATCTCTTAACTCTACATCTCTGTTGTGTGCCCTCCACTGGGACTTTCTTATGAAATTAATTGTCTTGATATTATCAGCCAGTACAATCTACCTTACTAGGTAGACTAACACTTGGATATCCAAAAATACATTTATATTCTTGTTGAAAACACAGTCATTCACTCTTGTTGTCTCCCAGGAGCATCAGAGAACTGGCCAAGATTTTGAAAGGTTGGTCTTTTCTTATCCTATTCCCTCTCAACCACAGATAGGTTGAATGGAACAGTTTAGAAATGTATTTTCTCTCTAATATGAACAATGCTTCACACTCCCAGCCTGACAACATGCTAATGGCAGAAGAGTTAATAGGCAGTATAGGTTTTAAATATTGTTTCTTTTTCCTCTGAAGTTCAGAGGAGTAACTTCCAGCTAACATAGATAATGAGTGCCAGAGTTAGGATTCAGATTCACTTCTGTCTCTTTGACAACAAAGTACCATATCAAATATGCAATCATTACACTTCTTAAAAATAATGTCATGCTTACATTTAATGGACCGATTAGCTATTTCTCTTCTAGCTAAGATTAATTGGAAAGCTCTTAGTTGAAGACAGAAAATTACAATAATTTTAACAATTTAAATTATTTAAATTGCAATTATTTAAATTCTTAAATAATGATCAAGTTCAATACTTTGAAACTGAGAAAAACTTTGCTTTTCATAGTTGATTTATCTTTGCTTTTAACATCACCTCAGTGTTGAATTCAGCTGCATTTTGCTTTTTAATAAATTTGGGCAAGTAGAATGAAGAAAAAAAATCCAATAAGTTTTCTAAACTACAAGGGAGGGAAATCAAGGGTGTGTACATTTAGGTCAAATATGCTCAGTATCAAGAATAACATGGGAAGGAAAGGATTAATGTTATGTGTGGGTATTTAGCATAATTTGTCTTGAACTTCCTGTAAGAAAACTCAGGCTAACATTTTTCTAGTCTCCCTTCCCAATTGTTTTTACATATCAAACCTCGTAATTATGAATACGCATACACACATATTTGAATACATAAAAGGAGTCATGTAGTGACTGAGTTTAAATTTCTTTGGATGTTTTCTGTTATCAAAAAACAGTTTCTAAGACAAAAAAATACAAAATTTTAAACTATTAAAAATTATAATTTTGCATCTCTGCATTTTTGCATACAAATTCACAGATGAAAAGCAAAAATAATAAAATACTTAATATGGAATATATAGTTATATCCAAAACAAAGATGTACTAAGGAATAGAAATTGTGGTATTATTATTATATAATTAAGAATTTTAGAATTGTCTTTAATCTTTTTATATTATCCCATAGCACCTATGTGTTTAAAGAACTTAAAGGTATTGGTTACACATAAAGTTGTTAACACGAAGCTTAATATCTTTCAACTGGGTTTGTCCAATACAATTTTTGTCTTTGATTATTAGTATATTTAGTTAGTAAATCTAGTTCCATAAATGAACTCTTTTCTGTGAATATGTGTGTGTGTGTGTGTGTGATTCTTAAGAGAATTCTTTAAAATGTTCTGATCTAGAGTTCTTAAAATTAAGTCTTAACAGGAAAAAGCTCTTGCTTTTAGAGGTTATTCCAGGCTCTGACATTCTAATGTCAACTTTTATTTTCTTCAAAGCAATGTAATTGTGTTGATATTGAGGTGTCACCAGAAAAAAATAGGTTTGGTCTTCTAGAAATACAGTTTAATAATTGCCATTCTTGTCATTATAGGGACAATAAAGCATTTAGTGTTTCCTCTAAAAACGTTAAAGGACACTGTTACATTATCAAAAGTAGCATTTTCAAAATTGCACAAAATGATACATGTTTGAAGGTATTTTATCAATGACTATAGATTCAACCCAAAAATCAGTTTTAGTAATGACTGCTTTGCTAAGTATGTATCACAATAAAGTTCCTGAACCAGCAATCTTCAAATGAGTAGGCTGTACCTGCACTGATACCTGGTCTTAAGACTACTCCTTAAGACTTTTGGCTTATCAAAATAATGTTTATTTAAACTGGCAAAAGATAAATTGGTAATTTTATTACATTATTACTAGCACTCTTTTTTGGTATATCTTTGAATTTGTACTATTATTAGGATGAATATTAGTTTAATAAACATTAGCTTTTTCTTAGATTTTAGTCTGGAATGCGTTTTCTTGCTCTTTAGAAAAATGTATATGCTTGATCTTCAAATTAGGCAATGAAGAAATTAAACTAGTAGTGTAAAAAGTTTGAAAAATTTGAAGTAAAGGTAATCTCAATGATATTCTTTGTGTATTTTTATCTTTAATGTTTTATATTAATTATATTTTTTTATTAATTGATGTTTTCTATGCAAAACTTTTATTTTAGGAAATAATACCAAAATAACAGAGCAAGTAAAAATTATTGGGTATAAATTTACTAGGTTCTGTTTTTTGTTAAAATGACTGAATTATATAGTATTGCATAGTTCTAACTATTTTCAAAATAAATTTACCATATCGTCTAAAATCTCTTTCCAGATATCAACAGAATTTAATTCTTGATTTTAAAGAGGATTCATTAATTAATTAAGCATATATTATCTTAACTGATTTGGTAGTGTCTCATAGTTTTTAAAAAATGAACCAATTGGAGGATAGAATTAGGAAATATCCAATTATTGATTGATTTTGAATTTGATGTTTTACATGTTGTCATTGAATTTCTTCATTTTCTAAAATTATTTTATGTCTCATGACTTTCTCTATAATGTTTATTTCTTTCATAAAACCAAAATAGAAATTTCCTTGGCTTTCAGATCATGCTAATATTATTAAAATTTTACTGAGAGATAATTTATAGTCCTCGAATTCTCCCATTTTAAATATACAGTTTGATGAGTTTTACTAAATTAATAGAGTTGTACAACCATCATTATAATCCAATTTTAGAACATTTTCATCACCCCTCACCTCCAAATATTTTCCTACTTGTTAGTCCTCACTCCCATTCTCCCCCATGACAACTACTGTTTTGCTTTATGTTTCTATGGTTTTTATGTTTTCTAGAAATCTATTATAAATAAAATCACATATAGTTTTTTTGTGTCTGATCTATTTAATTTTTGAGATTCTTTCATACTGTTGCATATGTCAGGAGTTTTTTTCCTTTTCATGTCCAAATGCTATTTCAATGTATGGATGACATCATTTGTTTATTCACTAAGCAGTTGATGTGTCGTATTATTGCTTCTATATTTTGTTTATTAGGAATAAAGATGCTATAAACATTTGTGATTAATTTTTCATAAACATTAATTTTTATTTCTTAGACCATATGGTAAGTGTATGTTTAACTTTCTAAGAGGCTACTAAACTGTTTTCCAAAGTGGTTATACTATTTTACATTCTTATCAGTGACACTAGAGGGTTACAGTTTTTTCACATCTTTACTAAACTGAGTATTGTATTTTTGATTTCAGTAATTCTAGTGCATGCGTAGTGGTATCTCTTCGTATCTTTATTTTGCATTTTTCTCATTATTAATAATGTTATACCTCTTTTCATGTACATATTTCCATTTCTATATCTTACTTGATTAAATGTCTATTTAGGTCTTTTGACTGTTTCTAAATTGAACAGTCTTCTTATTATTGAGTTGTAAGAATTCTTTATATGTTTTGAAGAACACCCTTTATCAGCTATACATTTTGCACATGTTATCTCCTAGTCTGTGGTTTACCCTCATTTTCTTAACATTAACTCTTAAAGATCAAAAGTTATCAATTTAATGAATCCAATCACCAATTTTTATATTATTTTTTATTTTTGAGATTAGAGTATTTAAAATATGCTGGCTACAATTACCCACATTTATCTCTCACGGGATCTACGATGCTTCAAACTTCCTTTCTCTGTACAGAGAAGACATAGGCATTCACATTTTCCTTAGTGAATATTTCCCTCTGCTTCCATAGCTAATAAACACTCCTGCAACTGACACAATATTTATATAGATAAATATGCAGGATTCTATCTTGCAGCCTTGATCCAACTTCCTTTTTCCATTGACCCCAAAAGAGTAAACTATTTCTTTGATTTCTATATTCTTGGTGGAGTAAGCTTGTAAGTCCTAAGTAATTATAATAAAATGAATTTTTTTAGTTATTATTATAGTCACATTATAGCTAAGTAAGAAAAAATTTTTTGGTCTTAGCTATCTATTTTCCAATGAAAGCTATGTAACAGGTTCATTGAAATGTACTTTACCAAAAGATTTACGGACTAAATTTAATTGATTAAAATAGTGTTAATTGGAAAAATGATATCAAGCTGCAATGGATTGTAATCCAATATTTCATGCTTAATATTTTAATAAAGTAGTGTTTTATCTGTATGAATCACTAGCATTTCTATTTTTAAAAATTATTTAAAACCCAACTCAGTTGATATTTTGCTTTTATTGCAGGAATAATGATAATGAGAAAGATTAAACTTATGTTAGCAAACTAATGCACCTAAGAATACTATGCTGGTTGCTTTAGAGGATTTATTGTTTAAATTTTCCAAGTCTTTAAAAATTTACACATGTGTATATTGCAAAGAAAGGTAAATAGCCCCTAAGGCTCATGGATAATTCTACAGAGTATTAAGTACATCAAAAAGCATGAAAGTTAATAACTCTTATCTCCTAATGCAGAAATGTGAATAAAACATTGTTTAATGCCTGCTAATTTACCAAAGAACCTTTCTATTTTTGTAAAATTTTTTTCTTCTGTAAATAAGAACTAGAAAATTATTATAATACTACCTTATTTTTCTGTAATTACTTAGCTTTTAATATTTGGTTAAAGCATTTTAGTAAACTTTCAACTTCATGTACAATCTCTTCACCTTTTATCCTCATAAAATATGTATATATATGTATATATATATATATAAGGCAGAAAGCATAAAATATATGAGAAAAAGATGCAAATCCTAGATTACACAATATTTAAAAGTAGAACAAAACAAACAAAAATGTTTTAAAATAATTTAAAATTTTATTCTTTTTCTAAATCTATAATAATAGAAAATGAGAACTTATGGCTGAAGCTAATAAATATTTCCACTTTATGCATTGAAAAAAATATATTCAATCTGTTTTGCAGACTGTTGCCTATATTTCTAAAATGGTAATATTTATCGTATTTCCTTTCTGTAAATTGCCAGTTGTCACCTATTGACCACTGCATAAAATCTAAGTTTATCTTTCATATGTAGTCTATTTATAAAAAGTTAATTAATTAATTAATTATTTTCTTCTGGTGACATTGGTTAACAAAATCCAATGTTTCATCTGTACACTTTAACAGTAAGGCGTATATATATTTAGACTGTGTGTTCACCTCTCATAGTTAGATTTCTTTCTGTCACCACGTATTTGACCTACTTTACCCCATCTACCTCCCCCCTTCCCCCACCTCCTACCCTCTGGTAACCACTAGACTATAGTCCATGTCCATGAGTCTCTGTTTGTCCTGTTCATTTGTTGCTTTTAGGTTTATATCCCACATATACATGATATCATGTGATTTTCAACTTTTTCTATCTGGGTTATTTTGCTTAGCATGATTATCTCCAGGTCCATCCATGATGTCGCAAATGGTAGTATTTCATCTCTTCCTTATGGCCGAGTAATATTCCATTGTATATATGTACCACAGCTTCTTTAGCCAATCATCTATCGTAGGACATTTTGGTTGCTTTCATTACCTGGCCACTGTGAATACTGCTGCTATGAACATCGGTGAGCAAATATCTTTTCAGATATAGATTTTCAAGCCTTTGGGATAAATACCCAGTAGAGGGATTGCTGGATCATATGGTAGATCAAGTCTTAGTTTTTTGAGGAACCTCCATACTGTTTTCCATAGTGGCTATACCAATTTGCAGTCCCACCAGCAGTGTGTGAGGG
>NW_006436811.1:19270916-19278163 GCF_000325575.1 Pteropus alecto | reverse complement strand
TTTGACGGGGATTGCATTAAATCTGCATAATGCTTTAGGTAATATGGTCATTTTAACTCTGTTGATTCTTCCAATCCAAGAACACGAAATATCTTTCCATTCCTTTGTATCTTCTTCAATTTCTTTTGATAGGGTCTTATAGTTTTCATTATATAGGTCCTTCACTTGTTTCGTTAAATTTATTCCTAGGTGTTTTATTCTTTTTGTTGTAACTGCAAAAAGAATTATTTTTCCATTTCTTTTTCTGACACTTCATTATTAGAGTATAGAAGCGATATGGATTTTTGAACATTGATTTTGTATTCAGGGACTTTACTGTATTTGCTTATTGTTTCTAGTAGTGTTCTTGTGGAGTCTTTAGGGTTTTCTGTATAGAGAATCATGTTATCCGCAAATAGTGACAGTTTGACTTCTTCCTTTCCTATTTGGATGCCTTTTATATCTTTCATTTGCCTGATTGCACTTGCTAGAACCTCCAATGCTATATTGAATAACAGTGGTGATAGTGGACAGCCTTGTCTTGTTCCTGATCTTAGAGGCAAGATTTTTAGTTTTTCACCATTAAGTATAATGTTGGCTGAGGGTTTGTCATAGATGGCCTTTATTATGTTAAGGTACTTTCCTTCTGTACCAGTTTTGTTAAGTGTTTTGATCATAAATGGATGCTGTATCTTGTCAAAGGCTTTTTCTGCATCTATTGATAGGATTATATGATTCTTATTTTTTAATTTGCTTATGTGGTGTATCACATTAATCGATTTGCATATGTTGGACCATCCTTGTGCCTCTGAGATGTGCCCACTTGATCGTGATGTATAATCTTTTTAATATGTTGCTGTATTCAGTTTGCTAGTATATTATTTAGGATTTTTACCTCTGTGTTCATAAGAAATATTGGTCCGTAGTTCTCTTTTTTTGTGTGTTATCTTTACCAGGTTTTGCTATCAGAGTAATATTGGCCTCATAAAATGAACTGGGAAGTATTGCCTCTTCTTCAATTTTTTGGAAGCGTTTGAGGAGAATAGGTATTAAATCTTCTTTGAATGTTTGGTAGAATTCACTGGTAAAGCCATCTGGTTCTGGACTTTTACTTTTTGGTAAGTTTTTGATGATTGTTTCAATTTCCATTTTGTGATATAATTTGAAGTGGGGCAGAGTTATACCTCCAGCCTCGTTCTTTTTTCTCAGGATGGCTTTGGTAGTTCGGGGTCTTTTGTGCTTCCATACAAATCTGATGATTTTTGTTCTATTTCTTTAAAAAATGCCGATCAAATTTTGATGGGGATTGCATTAAATCTGTATAATGCTTTAGGTAATATGGTCATTTTTAACTGTGTTGATTCTTCCAACCCAAGAACACAAAATATCTTTCTATTTCTTTGTAACTTCTTCGATTTCTTTTAATAGTGTCTTATAGTTTTCATTATATAGGTCCTTCACATGTTTTGTTAGATTTATTCCCAGGTATTTTATTCTTTTTTGCAATTGCAAAAAGAATTATTTTTTCCATTTCTTTTTCCGACACTTCATTATTAGAATACAGGGGCGCTATGAATTTTTGAACGTTGATTTAGTATCCAGAAACTTTCCATAGGTAGTCTTTTTGTCCTCTTCTTACACTTTTTTCTTATTGCTACACATTGCCTCCCGAGTAGGTACTTATAGTCAATATTTTTAAATTCAACAGAGATGTGTCATAATCTGCAATGTGAAAGTCCTGGGCTCTGGAGATAACAAGATTACTAAAGTTTGCTTCAAAGATTTGAAGGCCCCACAGTGAGGGTATGTCATCACTCTCATCTTCATTATCATCATGAAAACTATCCTTTCTTGTTTACACAGGACAGATGCTGTACGATGGTCTTTACATGTGTGAACTCAGTTAACCTTTAGTGTAACCTACAGGGTAGACGTATTCGGCTCCACTTTAAAGATGAAGGGATGCAAGCTCAGGAGAGTTAAACAATTTGACTAAATTTGCACAGCTGATAAATCTGCAAGTCATGTATCTGAAATTCCAATTAAAATCATTTTGCAATTGTCTCTACATGACTTCTATAACAAATGTCAGTACCGTATAGGAAACAGAAAGGGCGGTTGAGGGCCGCGACGATCATGACCATAGTGGTGAAGGAATTCTGTTCCTTCATAGAGGAGGAATCACTTCTGCTAAATTTGGAAGGCAGCCATGACCCTATGAAGTAGAAAAGGAGTGGGGAGAAGATTATTTCAGTTATTTTTATAGTTACAAATAAGGAAGTGCAACATTGGAGGAACAGAGAAGCGTTATTACAAAAGCACAAATAGCATGATATAGGCTCTATTTCTGTGATGTGTGCGTGTATTGCAGAGTATCTTAATGTGAAACATAGCATGTAATTTATCAATATGAAACTTTTTTGAGATTTCAGCAATCGGTTCTATAGAAAGACATTTAATTAGACAATCTTGTTTTCAAATGAGAAAATGTTATTGGCAACATAATCAGATGTCATAATAGTAGCACTACTATTTTATTAAAATCTTATGATACAACAGAAATTGTTTAAATTAAATTAGAAGAGTTATTAACGTTGATATTTCGAACCCAAAAGATAACATCGATCATGGTTTTTTTTTCAGGTTACTCTTTCGATTCTTGTTAGTAGTCTGTATTTAACCCTAGGCATTTGGCTATTGGCTAACTGCCAAGAGTTATAGTTTTCAGATGAATTTCTATGCACTTCTTCCGTTCTCTGTGCTGACAATTGTTATAGGTTTGTTTCTTAATAACTTCAACTTTTCCTAAATAATATCTTTTTTATTTTTGTGCAATTCAAGTCTCATCTGAATAGTGACTGGATACTCATATCCTCCAGAAGCTTAAGTCTTTTGACCTAAGCACTGTTTCAACTGTTGCGTTAGATGCTCCATATATGTGCTTCCTTTTTATATTTCAAGTGAAGGACTCTGCTTGTTTTGTAGGATCAGTGTCAATGTTAAGGTAAGAGTATCTTTCATAGTCTTCATTGGAATGCCAAAAAAGGAATGATTGACATAAACTAGATGCTTTATGAATTTCATTCAGGTGGGAGAAAAAACATTTTACTCTAAAAATGCATCGTTATCTAGAATATCAGAGATCATCAAAAATACCATTTAGAAATTTAGAAATCATTTTGAAATAGGAGAGAAACAAAAAGATTTTATTATTGATTGGTAGATATTTAAGGTTATTTTCTAATTTTCTAATCTAATCATTATGATAGTTATAGGTAAGTCTATATAGTAAAATCTCTTGTTAATATTCCTAGGGATTTCAGAAAAAAAAACTTACTTTTAAAAATCTTGTCTTGGTATTTAAAATATATTAATTTACTAGAAAAATGGAGGCCTTACTTGACTTTAGAGAAGTCCTGCTGCTGAGTTGCTTTATTGCAGTAAAAGACTCAGGAATTGAAGTGGAAGGCTCTACTTAGATTCATGGCAACCTGGCTGAACTATTTCATTGTAATCATTCTTAAGTGTATCCTTAAAGTATTTTTAATAAAGAGATTCCATAACTCAATTTTATAAATTGCCAGAGAGTTTTACTAAGGCTAAAATTAGGTAATTTTTCTTGTATTGTAACTACAACTCATTTTTCTGATTAATGCTTATGAGCTGAAGTCCCTGATTCAGACACAAGTGAATATGCTATGACTATCACAGGCCTTTTTCTTTTTGCCACTGTCCCAAAGCATTTATATTTGTCTATGTCTGTAATTTCTGTATTTCCAATTTTATTTCTTTATTTAAATTATTTCAACAGGTTATGCCTCTTGATTTTTATTTTTTAAAATGTTCCTTTAATCTTTTCTAATATAGATATAATTCATCTTTATTATTTGAATTTTAATTTAGTCTTCTGATTGACAGTAGTAATGCATACTTAGGGTGATTTCCTATTCTTGTGTTGAACTTCAGAAATGAAAGCCTGAACGTTGGAGACCCAGTATTGCCTGCCAGAACTAAATCACTTGTTTGGAAGGGATGAAGACCAATCACTCATAAATATTCTTTATGTTCATGACATTTTTTAAGGTGAAGTTTTGAAAGCGGTTATTTAAAACTAAAGAGTCAGCTTAGAGCAACATATTTTCAGCTTCATCGGTTGTTAATTTATTGAATGTCCACAGAGCCAGTAGCCTGTGATTAGTGTATTTTACAGGCTATCATAGGAAGATTTATCAGTCAACACTAAATCCTTTGGTTCAGATGATTAAAACTTTAAAAATAGCTTTTGAATGTTTATATCTGGGAGAAATTTCATTTGAAGTAATGTTGAAAAAGAAGATATTGGTAGGCCTATTTTTTGTTGTAGTTTTTAGGAAATAATGATAGCAGATGACTTTATATAAATAAGAATATTTTTTACTTAGTATTTTGGGATTTTTTTTTTTAAATTAAAAAAAAGAGATAAAATGGCAGTAAATACAGGAATATTTTAATCTAATTTTAAGTTCTTGAACCTGCACACCACAGAAATGTTTGTCAGTGATTTTCTCCTGGAGACATAAATGATCATTGTCTCCAGGGAGCTATATCAACCTTAAGTTTTTAAAGTTCCTCTTGCTCTGGGGTGCACAGTGGTTGAGGACCACTGCTCTGCATCACATGTTTCTGTGAGAGACTAAAGCACTTGCAGAAATGAACCTGTAATCAGTACAAGTATCTAGGTGAGAATATAGATGTCTAGGTGAAATAAAATAGATTTTCTTTTCTCTAGGGAAATTAAAATTAGGAGTAATTGTAGTTATTTAAAAGCTATATGTTTAGTTTTGCCAAAAAAGAAGAGAGCAATCTGTGAGCCTTCAAAATCCAGGTGTAATGAGGCAATGCATGAGGAGTTTGTAACTCACTACTCACTTTCAGTCTCCTTACTTCCCGAATTCATTTCCTGATGCTCTTTCCTATCCATGCAATATGAATATATGTTCATAAACAAAGATATTAAAAGAATCTCTTTTTTGCTGAAATTCTGTACCTATTCTTTATTCTTCCTCTTTGCTTAAATTTGGGCTAAGAATGAGTCTCAGACTTTGAGATTCCTTCTAAAATAGAAATGAAGATCAAGAAGGTTACATTTGGCAAAGCTAGAAATATAACAGCACATGGTGTCTGGCCAGCTTTGTAACCATCTTTTTCTGAGTGACATTTTCTTGCTGTTCATCAGCTGAAAGTCTTCAGATGAACTGACATGGAGGAATGCCTTAGGCAAGCCTTTGGAGAGGCTGTGAGATTAGTGAGAGCTGGTTTTATGGATGTGAATACATGTTGAGAGCCAAAAACAAAGGAGATAGGAGTAGAACCAAATAGAAAAGAAAGAAGTTGCTTTTAAATAATATGTTTTCAATCCTTGCAGGTTTTGTCAAATAATGTTGTGGGTGTTCTGGAAAAATGGAATCAAACTAAGAGTTTCATGATTTATGACAAGAACAAGAAGATTAAAGAGTGAGCAGGGAATGACTAGAGAAAAGGGTGAATGGGCCTATTTAGCAAATACCCTCCTTTAGTGAGAATTAGGAGAAAACTGAGACATTATTTATATGGACTGCACACATGAAAACAAAGGAAAATAACACTTTGAAGTTAGGTTATTCCTGGTCATCCATCATGAAATAAGTTATAGAACAAAACCAAAGCTGTGCCTAGGTTTAACATAAACTGTTTGCTAGAAACAAGTGTTCACATGTCATTTTAGAATTTTGATTAAGTTCATGTCAGGAGATTATGAGTAGTCTCTCAAAACTAAGGACCCTTTCGCAGTCAGCAAGATTGACTACTTCTGAGGGCTACATAACAATAGACAAGTTAGCAATGCTATTGATAGCAGTCGGTGTGTACTGGGAAAACAAACATCAATCTACTAAGTAGGATGACAGCATGAGGTACCAGATGACTATAACAATAGTCTTAACAGTAAGAAAATGCAATTTCCCTGCTGTGTTTTATGCCTAGTTTTATATGACTACTATATTATACAAATTAATATTTAATGCAGTTCAACATCATGCTTGTCAAACAGTAGTGTAGGATATAAACCATTGCAAAATCACACGTTTTCTGTGTTTGACAGAGAATAATATCATACTTTTTTCCGTTTTTCATTACAGCTGCTTCAAGCTCAGAAGTGGTCTCACCAAAAAGGAGTCTCCTTTTGCAGTCAATATTATTATGTAAATCAAACTGACCCTGTGAAAGTGAAAGAAGAGCAGATTTAGTTTTCAACTGTTCTGAGAAATAATATCATGAATTATTTGAGAGTATTCTGCATATGGAAGGAATGAGATAACATATTCAAATTAAAACATTGACCTCTTATTTTTGTCTTACTCAAATTTACATTGAGAAATATGACTTCAGAGGATGGAGTGTGTAATAATCCAGAAAGACGTTCCTGGGCTTGTCTTTTTTCCTTTGATATGCTTGTGGCTTGGTCAGTGGACAAGAAGGTGGGCAGGTCAAGGAAAGAATTTAGTAAACTCTTTACCTAAAGAGGAAAGACACCCACTGTGTATTCCTGGGCAGCTGTCTCGATTGACAACAGCCTGTGACTGTACCTTGCCATCCTTAAGAGGTGAATGGTAGCCCCATCTTTTCTTGGGCTCACGGGGAAAACTGAGATACTTTTCCCTATTTTTTTTCAATTTGAAGTCAACTTATTTATTTACTTACTTACTTACTTATTTACTTATTTAGCATTGAAGATGTGCTGGTGTTCAGTGAAACTTGGCTGGCATATGTCAGAATGGCCATATCATTGATCATGACCAGTTTAGGCAAAATAATAAAGCCAACAGAATTGGTCATTGCTCTCCATCCACTTCTTTCTACATTTATTTTCACATTTTCAATTCTACTTTTTCATGCCCATTATCAATCCTCATGCATATCCTAACCAGACTATATTTCATTTGAAAGTACATATCCAGTAATTTTTTTTCCTCATTAAAATACCCATACCCTTGATGTCCTTACTGAATATTAAAGAAATATTATTACTGAAAATTTAAATGTAATTTACTCTATTTTAGAATTTTTGTTTTTCATAATTAACAAGACCTCTAGTATTTCTAGGCACTAAGTACAATTGATGAGGATATATTGTGGTCGGGAGTGGCCTTCCCAGTAGCCTCATAATTATCACACATGGTGAGATGATGTAACCATAGCAATTAAGGGCTTTTGACTCTGTATGTGGTAACTCAAGCCAGAGTATATGTAGT
>NW_006436811.1:19268107-19270905 GCF_000325575.1 Pteropus alecto | reverse complement strand
TTCCCTCACATCCCACATCCCAAGATTGGCAAATCCTATTAGTTCTAACTTCATATTCTGAATCTGCCACTTATCATCACCTCCAGTGCCACTTTCCTCTCACCTGGCCTTTGCTTTAGTCTCAGGCTCAGTGGGTTCCAAAGTGGGTAAAACCTTCCACTGGAAGCATTTTTAAAACATGTGAAGCTATATTCATTAATCAAATGGATTGAAGACATTTGGCCTTTAATGGTCAGTGATGCCAGATACCCTTCAATGCACAGCTAGTCCTCCAGAAAAAAAAAAAAAAATCCTCCCTGCTGCTTTACTTTTAAATGCCCCACATTCATGGTCACTTCTAAGCCTAGAATCTAATTCCATTTTACTTATATATGCAATGCGTGTGTGTGTTTTTTTAATGTACATGGAATTTTTTAGGTTTGTATTTGCTGTGTAAATTAGAAGAAAGTTCTACTTGGCATTGAAAGTTTATTAAGAATTTTTAATTTCAGAAAATGACATCATTGACTGTGCTGTTCTTGGTCTTTGAGTTGCTAGTGTAAAACACCTGTGTTGGTCCTTTTACTTTCTCATTTACAGTAGGCATACATATGGGTATTAAAATCTGACCACTAGTCATTGTTTTCTATTGTATTCTTGCAAGAGGTATATTGAAATACATGGTTTTTTAAATAAATTATTTTCCATTTATTGCTCTTTGGTATTATGAATAGGGCTTTTGAAATTTTGAATTATTTTAAATGTTGAGTTGTTTTAATAATCAGTTGTAATGGGTAGTTTAGATTTATTTAGAATGCTAAATTGCTTGACAGAGTTGAGGTTCACTCTTCTAACTTGTCTTTTGTTTTTTTTTGTCCTTGAACTGTGATGCTTAGAATGGCGCTGGCACCTTAGTCATTCAGTTATATTGATTGAATGGGCAAATGTCTGTGTTTTCAAATTTCAAGTATGAATATTGGAATTGCCATTTAAGTGCAAGATCATTGGCAATTCAGCTCTAAATGCGTACCTTATAGAATTTCTATAGATGATAAGGAAGAGAATTTATGAAAAGCCTTTATTATAATGCATAAAATATATAAGCATTTGATTTAAAATGATCTATTACCTATATCATCTATCATTAACTACCTATCTACCTACCTTCCTAACTATTTGCTATGTATCTCTCTGTCTGGCTATCTATGTATCTGTCCATTCATTGAGTTTTCCATCCAGCTATGTATTATTTATGCATGTATCCTCTCTCTTATATCTGTCACTCTTATTCTAACAATTTAGAGTAGTTAGATCAGCCCGTGTCCTTTTGGTCATGCAGTTTTTGAGATTTGTGTATATTGTGGGCATGAATAGAGTTTGAAAGTAATTCTCCCCAGGAAGACAGAGATTTATATGATCTGTTAAATGTGATGGAAAAATTGATATAGAAAAACTCTCTGGGTGTATATAATATTATTTTATTATTATTAGTCTATTCCTGAAAATGCTTTCACCTAGTAGATTTATTTTGCTGGATCTCATCCTTTCTCCTATGTCTGCAATTATTACAGGAATTTAATTAATGTAAATGTGTTAAACTTAATTTTCCATATGGGGAGGAACTGACCATGATATTACTACAGATTTATATAGGTACCTTTATAAAATTATCCATATAACTAGAGATTTGACATTTAGTAGAAACAAGAATTAAAATCCCATTTATAAGAAATCTCATTAAAGGGTTTGGATCCATTTAGAGACGTAGAAATGAATCACACAAGTGCTTTCTTTGATGTTTTCACTCTCTATCTTTTCCTTTCTGTGTAGTTCATCCAAAGATTTTTGCCTTATATTAGTCATTAAAATAAATAATAATCTGTGGATCTACTTACTGGTTATATGCAGGCAAACTCCTACATATAACCTAAATAACCAATTATTTACTAAATAACCAATACTTTATTCTTATTGCTGGTATTTTGAGAGAAATGTATGACATTTCAAAAATATACAATAATTAAAGATCAAACAAAATGCAATAAATATTTCATATATAAACTGATTTGTTTGAGGAAATTTCAGAATCAGTTGCAGCATTGCTTAAATAGCAAAACATTAAAAACAATGCAATTTATAAGGAAATTGGTCAAGAGAAAAATGGCATAGCTGTACACATACAGAATTTTGTAAATTCTAACATATACATTTACCTAGAAGAATATATATCAAATTATTCAGAGTGGTTTTTGCTTTGGGAGTGGAATTATGAAGTAATTTTCCTTTCCACATATTTCAACTTGATAGAGTTTGATCATTATCTAATAATAATAGCAATTAAAAACAATGCAGATTAAAACTCTTTGATAGATCTAGATAAACTTTCTAGAAAAAAATCATATCTGATATTAAGTATTTTTTTTTTTTTTCTAATTTAAGAGTAAGAAGAGCTTATATATTCAGTTCGATGCTTCTGGAAAAGAATGTAATTTGTAACTCACAAAATAGTGTACTTGGACAAATTACTTAACCTTTCTCAGCCTATTTCTTCACTTGTAAAATGCAGATAATAAGAGCAACTCCCTCAAAGATAGTAAAATTGAATGGGAGATTTAATGCTCACATTAAATGCCATATTAAAGGAAACTATCGGCCTGACTTAAATCAGAGCAAGAAAGCCCTTCCAGAAGAATAGGGTACACTGAAGAAGTACTGATTATTAGTGATTATAGCCTTTGCCTCCCCTTCAGAACGTCATGTCTGTTTCTTTTTTCACCTATTCAAATAGAAATTATTATTCTATAGCAACTTCTGTTGGG
>NW_006436811.1:19265275-19268080 GCF_000325575.1 Pteropus alecto | reverse complement strand
AAGAATATTTTCTCTTCAGAAGACAAAAGAATTTGTCTAATTTTCCAGCAAGAATTTAAGAAAGGTTAAATAGTGTAGCTCAAGCTCATGTCATCAGAACTTGATCCCAAATATTTAATGGAGGAATGTATCCCTAATGTCATAGAAAAAGCAGAAATTGAGTTGAATCTCTGTGTATAACCCAAATTTCCACAGGTCTTGAGTTTATGTACCTAACAAAGAATAGTCATATTAAAATTAATGTTTTTATATTGTGGACTCATGGCCTCACACCTGAATAAAAACAGTGTCTTAACTCCTTTCCTCCCTAAAACTCCCTAAAACTGGAGGTTTTCATATACCTATGACCAACATCTTATGTTCTCCCACTGTCAAATAACTGTTACTATTTCCTGCCTAAGTAGCAAGTTGAGGCAAGCAACTTGTGGTGGCTTTTGATGCAAAAATTCTCCACAAGGCCTGTGGTTCTCTTCTAGGGTCCTGTCTCTTGATGCTACCCAACATGTAAAACCTTTGAGTTCTCAAATGGCTGTATATTCCTTTATTTCTTTTGTGTTAAAATTAATCTCAGTAGCAATATTTATTTCTCTAAATATGAAACTAAAGTTGTCCAAAGACACCAAAGCTTTGTGAACTGCTTGCTCCTTGAATATTGCACAATTCACAAAGCTGCCTTTTTCATTTCAGCTTCTGAACACTCTCCAAATAATTCAAATCTACTTCCTGTGTGGGAGATAGAGACCATATTGCCTTTTTCTCTCATCAGGTTCCAGGTATTTCAGAACTTTCCCAGGTTCTTCAAAAAACTTGGTTTTTCTTCTAGGTTCTTCATAAGAGAAATCTCTCCAATTAGGGAGGGATATCATCTCATGAATTCAGTAGCTAAAATCAGATTCTTCAGGCTAGACTGTAGAATTAATCTGGAAACCTAGATATTTCTGGGAAGGGAATGAGAGCTAGTATTTTTGCGGGCCTATCATAATTTTAATTTCATCTCATTTCATGTTTACAGTCGCCCTGTGAATTAGCTTGTAGTGCCACATTTGTCTATTGACTAAATTCTCAGCCCATTCTCAGTCATTGTACATGGTCATCTTTATTGCATGGGCTAGAAATCTTGGAAATATATTCCCCAGATACTCAGTCTCTTGCTGCCACATTTTGGGTGTGGTTAAGGTTTTGCCATTGAGATTTAGTTATGCAAGATTTGAAAGGTGAAAGAATGCATAGGTGATTTTTCTTCCTCAGTGGTGGCAGCCGATTGGTAGACTTCTGCAGATTTGTATTTTGCAGTAGCTAAACTCAGTGTCACACTGTCTGGTTCTCAGATTTTGTACTACAGGCTGTTGGGATATTGACATCTCTATCAGGAGGCTTTCCTACCTCTGGATAACAACAGTAGTTTTCTGATCTCTTGCAAATGTAGTAGCATGACTTAAAATCTAATAGCAACCCCATTGACTATTTTAGATACCTCATATAAGTAGAATCATACATACAATGTTTGTCTTTCTGTGACTGATTTATTTTGGTCAGCACAATGTCTCCCAGATCTGTCCATGTCGTCACAAATGGTAAGATTTCCTTCTATTTTAAGGCTGAATAATATTCTGTTATATGTATATATCAAATTTTATTTATACATTGGTGTGCCAATGGACGCTTGCGTTGTTTTCATATTTTTGCTGTTGTGAATAACACTGCAATGAACACAGGAGTGCATATATCTCTTTGAGATTCTGATTTCAATTATTTTGGATATATACTCAAAAGTGGGATTACTGGATCATGTAGTAGTTCAACTTTTAATTTTTTTTGAAGAAGCTTCATACTGTTTCTCATAGTTGCTGTAACATTTTACATTCCTAACAATAGTGTATAAGGCTTATAATTTCTCCATATTCTTGCCAAGACTAAGCGTATTGGCCATTTGTATTTTTCTGAGAAATTCTTTTGCCCATTTTCAATAGGGTTATTTATTTATTTTTGCTATTAAATTGTAGGAGTTCCTTATATATTTTGGAAGTTAATCCCTTACCAAACATTTGTAATTTGTAAATATTTTCTCCTATTGCACAGGTTGCCTTTCGTTTTGTTATTTCCTTTGCTTTTCATTTTTTGAGTTTAATTTAAAGAAATTATTTTTGATGACTGTATCTTATTTATCTACAAAGAAATTAACTTTTTAGTCTTTAATAAATATGAATATGTACATTTATTAAGCTAAAATTAGTTAATAATGTTTCATCTGTCAGTAGATAGCATTAACCTAATGATTTACATTCATTATTATTTTTTAACATAATTGTGCTATTTTTCTATTGTTCTTTCCTCTTGAGATGGATCACATTTTCTTATTTTTTTTTTTCTATGTTGAAGAAGCTTAGATTGTACCCTGAACATTATGAAAATTATGTTATGGAAGCTCTTGATTCTGTGATAGTCTTCCAAAGAATGTTAAATTTTTTTTTTAGCAGACAATTAACTTGGATAGTCAAAACCAATTATTTGTGTGGTACTTAAAATCTCCACTCAGTTATTTTGTCCTTACCTGGACTGCTTTGAATCTGCCACATGCATGAGTAGCTCAAGCGTCAGCCATAGATTTTTACATAGAATTTGTGACTCTCCAACTTTGTCTCTTTTTCTTCCAATATTCCCTACCATTTTATAGAATTCTAGCTTCTGTGTTTTTTAGGCTAGAAAAATGAGGATTATATATTGGCATTTTAGCTACCACAGTGTCAACTACGCTACAGTGTCAACTCAGTGCATGTTTTCTTGCACTATTTATTTGTTTGGGCT
>NW_006436811.1:19263759-19265265 GCF_000325575.1 Pteropus alecto | reverse complement strand
TTTTTTTGATCACTCCTCTACAGATTCTGTTTTTGTTTATCTCCAAGGTCTTTAGATAATTGTTTGTTGCATTTTGTTGGAAGCTTATAGTTGTTATCTATGGAAAGGCTGGTCTGGTAGGAGATTAGTCAGTCATATCAGATGTGAAACTTCTTTTATTATTCTTAAGTAATAGATTAATTTTTGCTTACATAAAGTCTTAAATAGTTATTTCTAATGAACATCTATCCATGTGATTACTCAGTGTCTCAGCTCCTTCTATCTTGTGATTCTGCTCTTTTCAGGAGCAATAGGTGGAGAAAGCAAATGGAACACCACACTCAGGAGGTTTGTATGGCCAGGCCGGGAGGCATAGCATTCATTTCCACTCACGTTCTATTGGATAGAAGTCAGTTACATAGCCACATCTCATTCAAGGGAGCCTAAAGAATGTAGTCTAACTCTGGCTCGGAAAGAAGAGGAGATAAGTTTTCTAATCACCTAGCAGTCTCAGACACAGAGTTTCAATCATTAATGTTTTTAGCAGAATTACTGTACACTGCATCTCCTGAAGAAATTTTAAAATGCTCACAGTATCTTTCCTTAATATCCATTAAGGATTCCCCAAACTGTAAGTAATATCTTCTCATTATCTTTATCTTGTAACATTGTCTGAAATATACTTTTGCAGAAATATTATTCAAGTTGGGATATGACTTTCATACACATCTATGAATTCATTTAAAAACATTATTGAACATGGCCTATATCCAAGATTTACGAGAAATAGTCACTGCTGCAGAGCACTTTATTGTCATTAACGCAGGGAAAGAAGAATAACAAAGTTCTGCCAAATTATTATTACAGAACAACTTATACTCAGTATATGAGGTCATAATTCAAGTTTAACAGACAAGAAAACATATCTTTCATTCATTTCCTTTTATTATTGTGAGGAATATTATTGTGGCAAATAAGATGGACTAACAGCAAAAAGGTCACTAACTTTGAGTCAATGAAGCAAATCCCGTATTAGAATATGATGCTAGAGATAAAGGGATAAGAATGAGAAAACTCTCATTTATATCTATCTTTTAAAAATAAAGGGACAACACTCTCCACTTCAACAACTTTCTTTTCCTTTTATTATTGTGAGGAATATTATTGTGGCAAATAAGATGGACTAACAGCAAAAAGGTCACTAACTTTGAGTCAATGAAGCAAATCCCGTATTAGAATATGATGCTAGAGATAAAGGGATAAGAATGAGAAAACTCTCATTTATATCTATCTTTTAAAAATAAAGGGACAACACTCTCCACTTCAACAACTTTCTTTCTGAGACAGATTCTGCCTTTTTTTTTTTTTTTTTTTTTTTTTTTTTTTTTTTATATCTATCTTTTAAAAATAAAGGGACAACACTCTCCACTTCAACAACTTTCTTTCTGAGACAGATTCTGCCTTTTTTTTTTTTTTTTTTTTTTTTTTTTTTTTGTTAAAAACCTCATAGAGTTTTTTTTGTAAATA
>NW_006436811.1:19239919-19263718 GCF_000325575.1 Pteropus alecto | reverse complement strand
TTTTTTTTTTTGAGTAATAGACCTAGTAGATTGTTTTCTGGTAATACTCTCCTGCTCTCACCTTCTAAAATTAGTATGTTTATATTTCTGTTCAGACAAATGGAAAACTAGTGTTGCTTCTGGAACTTTACATCTTCAGTATCCTGAGATGTGCTAGCAGGTGAGCTGAGGTCAGTGAGACTGTCATTGTCTCTCTAAAGGAAGGAAGAAATTATACTTGCCTACCTTGTGGTTTCTTTATTTGTAGTAGTCTGCTAACTGCTGTGAGCATAGCAGTTGGGAAAACTAAAGAGAGATAATTGTTGTATATCTTCCCTTCTTTTCATTTATTTTTTGTTCCTAGACTATGATCTCGCAATTTATTACAAGGAAGATTGGCTCTCACAAAGCTGAGTAAGAAAACATATGGGTCTACATGGATTTTATTTGGTATTTTGAGCATGAAAAATGGGGACTATTGGAAATTTCCCAGACACATGGAACCAGTCTCTACATAATATCTATAACTATACAATAAAGTGATCGTATTTTCAATCAGTTTAGAATGTGAGATAAACATTTAGGTATAATGCATCAGGGAGAAAAATGATGACAATAAGCTTTTCTTATCTCCCTTTCTCACAACCCAGAACAGTTGTAACTTGAAATATGGACCTAAACATTTCCTTAGCCTTGTGAGTTCCATGCTTGCTGGGACAGTGATTGCCCTTCTCCAAGCTTTCAGAGATCCAAGATCTATACATATTGATACATTGTGATTTGCTTTAGCATGTGGTAACTCACAGCAAGCCCACCTCAGGTAAACTTTTATGTAGACTCAGTGAACCTTAAGACAAGCAACTACTGATTTATCTACACCTGCATGAAGGGGCACTGCTTCCTCTAAGCAAAGGCTAGAATAGAATTTTCCTGGAGTATCTAGTTGATTGCTTGGAACTATGGAGATCAGGCATGAGACCAACAAAGCACAATGTTCACCTCTAAAGGAAGCAGACATAAGCCAATGTAAAACTAAGCAGTCAGATCTTTTATTGCATAACTAAGGTGCTTTAGTTATGAGTTATTTAGCTATGAGTAGCCAAGTAGCTCATTGTATTTAAGAAATTTATTACAATTCACAGAGAAGCCTATGGGAAGGACTATAGGATATTTCTATTTCTTCATGCGTGATAAGATTGAATATCTGTCAGAAAAAATTTCTATCATTGTTTCCCATCTAATTATCCACTGTTCTTGTAATTATTCATTGTGACTTTTTATATTTGTTAGTTATATGTTAAAAATGCATATATTTTAGAAAAGTACATATTTTCACTATCCTAATCATGTGTGTGTGTATATGTGCGTGTATGTGTGTTCTTAAAATGTAGATTGAGTCAGACTCTGGCGTAGTGCCTGGAGTCTTGAACATAATACATATTTCTAAGTTCTTTCATTTTTATCCTATGACATAACTCAAGGATATTTACAGACTCTTAGCAATTGTGATGACCCTGATATACTCACATATTTTAGTGAATGACACTGTATCAACCAGAGAGGACATTTATTGAAATTTAAATTCCAATTTTCATTTTCTTTCTTTATGACGTTTTCATTTTTAAATGACTTTCTTTTTAGAATGAAAGACTTCTGTTCCTTAAATTTAATGTGTATTGTATTAAAGAGAAGAGAGTAGGATTATTTTTCTTTTAAGTTTTATATTTGAAATTCTAAGATTCTTTATGTATAGGGTATGTAAGGGCCAAATAGAAGAGGTATGGATCTAGATTAATTTGTATATCAAAGCCATGCTCCCTGCTGGGTCTTTTGTCATCTCTCAGAATCTACCAGCGTATTTTTGAAGATAGAGCTGACAGTACTTGCATCTTTATTGATCTAGTGAATGGAGAGTATCAAGGAATCTTCAGTTTCTAGCTGGAAAAAAAAACTGTGTTAGATGATGCACATATTTACTAAAAAAGGGAAACTGAGAGAGTGTATTGGGATGCTCTAGAATGAAGGTTTGTGCCTTTCCCCCTAATTCATATGTGTGTTCTAATCATCAATGTGATGCTATTTGGAGGTGGGACTCTTTGGGAGATAATTAAATTATGAGGTTAATGGGATTAATGCTGTTATAAGGAAAAAATGAGAGAGCTTGCTTCTTCTTTTTCTGCTCTCCTCTATGTGAACCTACAATGAGAAGACAGCTGTCTGCAAACTAGGAAGTACGATCTCAGCAGATGCTGGATTTGCTGATGCCTTGATCATGGGCTTCAGACTCTGCAACTGTGAGAAATTGTTTATTGTTCAAGCACCGTCCTCCCCACCCCCACCACACACCCAAAATAGCCTTGGGAGAAGCAGTCTTTCTTCAGGCAAAAAATTTTTTAAAAATGTTAAACATCGTAATATATATAAAATTAAACATATATACAATAGTGCTTGTTTCTACAGCACATATGCTAAAACTGAAATGATACAGAGAAGATTAGCATGGCTCATGAGCAAGGATAACACACAAATTCTTGAAGCATGCCATTAAAATAACAACAACAAAACAAATGAAACAAAAATGACAATTACACAGTAGATAAATCAGTCTCAATGCCAATGAGGAAGAGATGCATATACCTTTTGTAGGAGGCCCTGAAAAATCATATAGCATTAAATAGGGCCGTATAATCCACATGCAGAGAAGAGGAGCAAATATTTGAGAACAAGAATATAATCTATCACTAGAGATACAGATAATTCACAAAGCATAAATAAGAATGACTAGCAACATGTACATATTTAGCCCCATATTAAAAAATGTAAATGAATAATATAATGAAGGAAAAACAAATTGTTTTAACTTCTCTGATGAAGTTCAATATCAGAACCTTTATTCCCAGCATTACATCTTGATCAGAGGTTAAGAATATAATAAAATAAATTCAAAATTACCACAATTATATTCATCACAGAGTCAGTTGAAGCTCTCGGTCCATTTCGTGAAGAAACACACTTCAATGTATTAAGACACTCATTATATTACCTGTGATTATTTCTGGTTATTTAAATAATAGATGACTTCTTCCTTGAATCAATTTACATTTTTTCTTATTTATACTTATTTATAAGTAATATACTTATAAATTTTTACTTATTTATAAGTAATATATATTGTATATAATTAAAATATTTACTTTTTTAAAAAAATGGAAAAATGCAAGCCCATAATTTTTAGTAGACATTGCCTACACAGGACATAATATTTTGTCTCTGTGTACAAATCTAAAGAAAGACAAGTTAAAAATAGTTATCAAAGCTGGTTACTCTGGATAACCTCTTCTACAGTTCTGTCAAGTAAAACATTTTTAGACATTTCAGACACACACACACTGTGTACCATTCACTAGCTCTCTGTCAGAGCCTTCTGTGTCCTATAATTTTAAACTCTAAAAATACTCAGTGGTGAAATATTGATTTCCTCTCTAGTTTCTGCTCAGACTTTAGTTGGATGCCTGGCAAGGATTCCACTCAGAAAATCAGTGCTTGACTCTGTGTTTTATTCTTTGTTAAGAAACACATTGTATCTTTATACTTTTACCTCAGGTAGCCTATGTCTTTTTCTTGACATTTGTGTTATAGTATATTCAAAGGAGGATCATTGTTTTGTTTTACATCTAAGTAATGATAAATCTCCAAAATGTGTACAGGTTTTCTAAAAAGGCAAACACATAGTAACAATAAGTCAGTCAGTAATTATATATGTTATTTGTAAGTGAATTGCAATGGATTAAGTTTAGGAATGTTTATAAATTTCTAAAATTTCATGTGAATATTAGTTGTACCAAGTAACTAAATTATAATCTCCCTAAAACCAGGAAGATTTATTTACTTTTTTTTTTTTTTTTGCAGTTTACCAATATATTTGAAACTAATTTTTTTCCCTCACAAGTAACAATATTATGCTTCGAGATTTCTTTAAATAGGTTAAGTGTCATTGTAAGGTTTTTTAAAATTTATTTATTTATTGGGTGACATTGGTTAACGAAATACAGTAAGTTTCAGGTGTACAATTTAACAGTAAGGAATATATATATTGCATTGCGTGTCCCCCTCCCATAGTTAGATTTCTTTCTGTCACCACATATTTAACCCTTTTTATCCTAACTCCTTCCTCCCCGCTCCCCTCGCTCCCCTCCCCTCTGGTAATCACTAGTCTATTGTCCATGTCTATGAGTCTCTGCTTGCATGTCCTGTTCGTTTGTTGCTTTTAGGTTTATGTCCCACATATAAGTGATATCATGTGGTTTTCAACATTTTTTATCTGGCTTATTTCATAGCTTTACTCATCTTTTTGATTCATGCATAGTATTTAGTATATAGCTGGTGAGTCATAGAAAAGAAAAAAAGATCTAGTAGTTAAAACAAGCATATGTCCAAATTTAGTATATAATTTATTCATTTATTTTATCAGCAAACATTTGTTTAATTATTATATTATTAATTTATTATTATTATTATTTTTAATGCCGATAGCACCTGGTATTTCAAGGTGGTCTCCCATCCAAGTACTAACCAGGCCCGACCTTGCTTAGTTTCTGAGATCAGATGAGATCGGGCACGTTCAGGGGTGGCATGGCCGTAAACTAATTATTAATTTATTAAATAGTTAAATAGTTTAGTGGAAGACTATAATATTAAGTCAATGCTTTCAAACAGTGGAAAGAAATGATCAATGAATAAGTGGTATTGTGACAATTTAGATAAACCAGACCTAATGCCACTGAGGCAAGGATGCATATGCTTTCTGTAGGAGGCCCCAAAAGTCATATTTTGTTGGGTGACACAATTTGGGATAAAATAAGCTCACAAAATAGTAAAGCTTTAAAAGTTTTTACAGAATAATTATTTTCTAACAAATATGACTACAGATCAAATTATATAAAATAAATCCTCATTTTATTTAGAAACTTTCCAAGATAGCATACAAACAGTTTGCAATAATATGAAAGAGGCAAAAGTATTAGTTTTATGTCATGAAGAAGATTACAACATATCAACTACATGATGTCTGCTTGAGTTAGTGTTTCACTGGTACTCTTTGTCCTCATTGAATTTTCAGCTCTTTGCAATTAAATATTGGCAACCGATAAGTATAAAAATTAACATGTCTGTCCTATTCCTTTTTGCAAATGACACACTGCAGATTCTTCTGGATTAAGATATTTTTCTGATATCTAAATATTGCTTGATTCTACATTTGAAACTGTAAAATTTCCATGGTTTCTCCTTTGATCTGAGGTTTTATGATATATATTAGATATCGAACTGTAATTGACATGTATTAGTTGATTACTAAGTCTTATGGGGATTTAGAGAAAATTAGGGAAACATGATACTTAAATAAATATTTTACTCTTCAAATTTATTGCAAAGGAAATTTAGTTCATGTGACAATGGCAAATTACCTATTTCATAAATTATTAAATTAGAAATTATATTGATTTACTTTTTTGAAGAATATGTTTTCAATTTATATTATTTTTGTGTGTATCTCATTTAAGTAGAACTCAAACATTAATAGATGGGAAATTAGAAGTTTCTAAGGACTTTGTAATTTAATATTCCACACTATAGTGATAAATAAATTTTTAAGTTTCAGTTTAACTTAGCTGAAAAAACATAGAAGTATATGTAAATAATTGAAATTGAATATTAGATGCAAAAAAGGAGAAATATCCCAAACAGTATGACGTTGAATTTTTAATTAGTAACTGATGGGAAATATAGAGAAATAGTACATTATTTGAAGAATAAAATTGAGGAGTGTTAAAAATCTATTTTGTAAATAGTTTTGTCTTTTAAGATTTTTACACAACTTTTTTGAAAAAACAAACTATTATAAAAATCTTCTTTTTAAAAAATATGGTGATATAGAATGTAATTTATATTTATTTTCACAGGAAAATAAAATTGTCCTTGCTCTATTTGTAGATACTTTATACATTTCAATATAAATTATTTAGCAAAATATCTAAGTCTAAATATGAGATATATTGAACATCCTCATAATAATATCTTTTAACATTTACAGATTTTAAATAATAACAATCCAAGAATTGCAATGATTGCTGTGGCTATGGCAGTTAATTTTGCTTCTTTGAGGGGCAGGGTATACTTATTTTCAGAGTTAGAAGTTCCATTTTATAACTATATTGTGAAACAGAATAAAAGAAGACATTTTCATGAATCACTTTTGAATTTATCAAATAACCTTTTCTGCATTTTTGGCGATTTTTTTTCTTTTTTCGCCTATTAATATAGTGAATGACATTGGTTTTCAAATATTAAACGAAACTATTTCTAAAATAACTACTAGGTCTTGTATCATTAATATTTTCTGTTTCAATGTATTCAGTTTATTATACTTTAGGGTAGGAATTTTGCTTCTATAATCATGGAAGAGTTTGACATGTAATTTTCCTTTTTTATAAAGGCCATGTCGTATTTTAGTAATGGGGTGGAGCTAATTTTATAAAACATTTAATTTCTCTTCAGAAAGACATTTTCATGGAAAGATTTTTAATTATAAAATGAATTTAAAACTTATTAGCTAGTTCTGTTCTATTTTTATTCTTGTGTCAGTTTTTAAATTTAAATTTGTTTTCAAGAAATTTGAACATTTTAATCATTTAGAAAGTTTATTGACATGAATTTGTTTGCAATATACTTTTATTACCTTTTTAATGTTTGTGAAATCTGTAGTGTATCCTCTTTCAATTTTAGTTGTTGACAGGTAGTGATTACTCTCCTTTCTTGGTTGGTATTGGTAGGAGTTTTTCGATTACATTAGTCATTAAAAAAACTATTTTTGACTTTGTAGAATTTCCCTATTATATTTTTCTTTTCAATTCCATTGGTATTTATTATTGTTATTTTATTCCTTTTACTTAATCTTATTTCAATTTACTCTTCTTTTTCTAGCTTCTCAAAATGTTGATATCATTGATTTCCAACTTGAGTATAGGTATTTATTGTTGTAAATTTGGTCTAAAGATTGTTTTATCTATGTTCCAAATGTTTTAATGTGCTGTATTTTCATTATTATTAAAGTTCAAATTATTTTCTGATTTCCATTTTGGGTTATTTAGGAGTAAATTATTTCATTTCCAAATATTTGAGGTTTTTAAGGTTATTTTATTATTGATTTCTAATTGTGCTGTTCAAGTCCATATCTTTCTCCTGAGTATTTTTGTGTTTGTTCTGTCAGCTTAAAAGAGGTATGTTAAAATTTCTAAATCAGTATGTAGACGTATCTATTAATACTGTTTCTGTTCATTCTTTGCTTCATTTATTTTTAGCTCATGTGACTATAGAAATTCACAGAACTAATTAAATGCTAATTAATGCTTATTGGATCTTAAGAACATTTGAGATTTTTGTCAAATGTTTCATTTTTTTACATGCTATTCAGAATATTAGTACAATTTTGCATATTACATTTGAAGAGTAACATGTTTGTATAATAACATATTAAGAACTTTTGTATTTTTTATATATAGTAAAGCCTTGTAAAATATGTGAACCTTTCTTCCAAAAATCAATAATCTAGTATCTTGTGGCAGACCCTTATTTGCTCAGTTACATGCAGATAAAATTTTATGACCTCTCCGTTATAGGTTAATATTTTGATGAAAGTACACAGCAAGTGACCTTCTGTTTAGATGAAGGAAACTAGAGCTTTTAGATTTCCAATGCTAATAGAGGAAAATTTGACTGAACTAAACTTGAAAAATTTAATCTTGACAGCTGGAAAAGAGAAATGAAATCCAATTTTGTTGCTTGAGTCACTATTTAAGTTCCTGCTTGGGGTTAAGATAGACCTTGATAGTAACATGTTCCATAGGCCACCTGCCTTGCTGCTGGATGCTTCCGAATATACTGGGGAAGTTTGCTGCCAGCATAGATGATTGATAGGGAATGATATTTCTTGTATATGGTGTAAATGTCACTAAATTACACCAGGAAATTTAAAAATTTAAAGAAATTTAGAAAAAAAAATTAACTATGTAATTTTAGAAATCTTAGAAGTTAGTAATAGTTTAGTTCCGTTGAGAATGTTACAAAATTGAAAGTCCTAAATATAACTTCTTGATCAACTGCTCAGAAATCTGACTTTCAAAAATTGCCAGAGAGCAGAAATCATATGATGATATGTATGCCAAAAGAATAAGAAGATTATATAATTTTTTTCCTCTGGATTGGATATCATAGAGGTTGGAGTCTTGGTTTCCTATATAAATGTATAAAACTCATTTTTAATGTGTAAATACAATTCATGTTTTACTATTAAATTAAACATGATAATAGGCCTTTTCTTTCAATTATTAATAATATATGTTAATTGAACATATACCTACTATGTGCAAGGCACTGAGGGAAATGATCAGATAAGGAAAGCACAGGGTTTGTTTTTAAAGGATTTTAATCTAGTAGAAGACAGAAAGCAGACACTCAGGAAAAGATTGATCATGGTCCAAGCACAGATGGTCCCTGTCTTAACAATGGTTCGACTTACAATTTTTCAACTTCACAGTAGTGCAAAAGCAATATGCATTTAGTAGAAACCATACTTCAAGTTTTGAATTTTGATCTTTTCCTGGGCTAGCAACAGACAATACCATACTCTCTCAGGATGCTGAGACTTGGCAGCGAGCTGCAGCTCCCAGTCAGCCACACCATCATGGGGGAAACAATCAATACTCCACAGTGCCAGCATTTTTTTGGACACTGTATTTTGTGTTTTTGCATGCCATCATTTCTACAATATGTCCATCTTTGTTTCTTGTTTCTGGTGAGAAGAAGAGGAAGGCAATTACTCTTGAGATGAAACTCAAAATAATTGCCCAGTTGTAGGCTAATATAAGTATTCTGAGCATGTTTAAAGTAGGCTAAACTAAGCTATTATATTCTGTAGGTTAAGTGTAGTTAATGAATTTTTGACATGATATTTTCAATTTACAATGAGTTTATTAGGTCATAACCCTATCTTAAGTTGAGGAGAATCTGTAGTAAATTATAGACATTCGATGAGTAACAAAACCATGCTAAGGCACTCAGAAAGCAGAGTATTTCAAGCTCTGTTGGTCAGGGTGGTTTTTTTTTTTTTTTTTTTTATGAAGGTCATGAAGCCAATTATATTTGAACTGTCTCTTGAAGAATAAGTAAATTACTGGAAAGCTTTTCCACAGAGGTGTATTAGTAAACATGTAAATAGGAAAACACAATTAAGTTGAGTGGATAGACTACACATGACAATTCATGAGGGATAGTTAAAAGAAAAACTGTTAAGGGAGGTCAGGACCTTGATTATAACTGGCATTGAAACCTGTGCCAAGAATGTAGATCCAGAAGTAATACTAGTTCTCCATTTCTCTGAACAGAAATAAAAACACACCGATTTTAGAAGATAAGAGCAGGAGAATATTACAGGAAATAATCTACTGTGCCTATTACCCAATCAATGAGTCTTCTTTTATAATCTGCAGGGGAGTTGTATGATTGAAGCAGTGCTCTAATAGTTCTCGAAACATTGCAGAGAGGAGCAGTGAAGCAAGAAATCCATAAAGATGCTGTTAAGTGCCTAATCACCACATTTCAAGGGAAGGGGAATGGGGGCAAGGGATTTTTAGATCTATTTGTATAAAAAGTGAATATGATTTGGAGAGTGATTAAATATTTCAGGTCTTAGGAATAATATAAAGAAAAGTAATGACTTCATGAATAAAAATACCAGGTCAGGAGAGAGAATTGGAAAGAGCAATACAGATCAAAATTTCCACCATATTGTTTCTTATAGGGAAATAAAGTTGGCGCTAAATCATTACTGAAAGAAAATATTTGTTGTCAACAGTATAACTGTGAAGATTGAAGCCAAGAGAGTGGGCAGGCTTCTTATGGAGTTCATACAGGATGAGAAGAATCACATGGCAAAGGTTGTTTTTAGGGCATGCCCATAATCCTATAAAGAATCCAATAAGGGACAAGGGAATGAGTTTCCAGTTAATTAAAGGGACTAAGAGAGAGGTAGCATGATTGAATCCCATAAAATTTTAAGAAGAAAAGTTGGTAGTTATATGAGATACGACAGAGAGATGGACAAGAGTAAGAACTGGTAGTCAATCATTCTAATGTGTAGCTAGGAAGTATCTGGGGACTTTTAAGAATATAATTTTCAGAAAGTGAAGAATTAGGGGAGTACATGTATAATTCAGGCATGACAGGTTATCAATTTTGGTTTTCCTCTATTCAATCATTTACATGGTATTTATGGAGCACCTTCAATGAATTTTAGGTATTAGGGACATAGCAATGAACAAAGATTTCTTCTCTCATGGTTCTTACATTCTAATAGGGAAATTGTCAGTAAGCAAATATATATCAAGTGGCTATGAGTTGAAGAAAAATAAGAAAGAATGAGGACAGGTAGGGGATTCATATCTCCAACTTAAAAGGAGATGTCTTTCTTTACTATCAGTGTTCCATCTGTGAATCAGACTCAAGCATGACCACAGGCTTATTTTACCAATTTAATGAATTATAAAATGGCATTAGAGAATGGAAAGAGTTATTCTCTAGCCTTGCTCTTTCTTACAGAACACACTCCTTAGAGTGCAAATAATTCTGTACATGTCATTTATACATGAGAAGAATAGACCTTTCTGCAAAAATGTAACAGCTTTGTAGATGTTGTGGATAACAACAACAACAACAACAACAACAACAACAACAACAAACTGAGGAATACAAAAATTTCATTTCCCTGTGTCTGTCTGAAACGGATCTGGAAGAAGACCAAGTTATTTTATTTTAAAGAATTAGTTGCCTTAAATGTAAAGGCCACATTAATACAACATTCATTTGCCTCCTACTGACATGGCTTGAGCATAATTCCAACTAAATTCTATCAAATGAACAAATATGAAACCTTTTATAATAATGCATAGTTTCATGTTGGAAGAATTATAGCCTCCAGTGTGCAAAAATAAGAAATGCATAAGCAAGTTTTGATTTAATTTAATGCTTTACAAGGTCAGGTTGTTTAAGTGAGTAGGTAAACCACACTTCAAACAGGACAAAACCAAAGTTGAGTATGGGGGAGAATGCCTTTTCACTATCTTGATTACCTTTGCACTATTTTCTTGAAACAAAAGTATCTATAAACATAGAAGGTAATTAAAATTGCCTTATATGTCTGTGTAGTAGAAGATATGTAATGATATTCTGCCTTTATCTAAAACTACCTTTAGTATTAAATGTTGTCATACCGAAAAAGTAATATAACAGAATGACTTTTATTATGGATGGTAATTTATGAAAAATGTAGCCAATGGAATTGATGTCAAACTTTTATTCACAAACTTTATTTACTTTCATTTTGCTCACTGTTTACCAAGGTTTGTTACAGCAGTAGTAACTATTTCAGTTGACATTTGCCTGTTTATATTTTTTTAAATAGGTTTTGTTTTTTATTCTCATAGAGCTCTAGAGCTAATTACAGCTGCTCATTCTTCTATTTCAACCCTCAATGCTCTCAGTTTTCTTTGGGTTTTGCTTTCACTCACAGTCATATTATTTTTTCCATTTTGTGTCTGATCCTCTTTTATATACAGCCAGGAGAGAAGCATTGCCACTGAGAATGAAAAGGCTTTTAGAACTAATTTTCATTTTCTGTGCAATGCCCATGGCATTCTCAGAGTGTGTGATGTGCTATCATCAGGATTTGATTATGCAATTGAAATGCAAAAAGTTTAAAAGCTCAGCTTTATTGGCCTTATCAGCAGTTTGCACTCTTCTAAAAGCTCTTTTAGAACAAATACGTGATCAATTTTGGTCAAAAATTACCACATGTTTTAGGAAAAAAGGAATCTAATAGATGATGCTTAGAGAGGAATTGACATTTTGAAATTTTATACTATATTTTTATATAAATTTCACTACTTTTTTCTGTTAAAAACTGTCTAATTTGAATATGATTGAAATTTGGAAAAAAATGCCCAAATGTACCTTTTTCTCTCAATTTGCTGGCAAAGTCCTGGGAAGGTAGATCTTTATGAAAATACTATATAGAGAAGAAAATGCAGTGAAAAACTGGCTGTTCATATATTTTAACCTTGCAAGTCTTCTACTTTGATTAATTCATTCTGCCCTGGAGTGGACCTTGAATTACTGGAAACAGCAAAGTAATCTGGCTTGCCTCAGGAAGGACCTAATTCTAGACATAATTCTAGACTAGTTAAGAAGACTTCAATAAATATGCAGAATGAGAGAAACTGCAACTGGGTTTTATGAGTCTTGTGGTCACATTCTTGAGACTAGAACTACAAAATGAGCTATATAGTGGGGAATGTGACTTGCTATATTTTCTCTTCCTCCACTAATTCGAATACTGCTCTGGGCTTATAGAAGCTAATATAAGAAAAAAGACTGAATTATATGAAAACAAGGAATAGTTTTATTCCTTTTTAAAAATTTTTGACTTTGATATTCACATTAAAATGATGTGGCCATTTCAGAAATAGGAGAGTAAATGTTGAATTACAATATTATTATCCAGCTTATTTTCATAAGAAAAAACATATCCAACCTTAGATCTTAGAAGAACCTATGTCACATGTCTATTGGATAGACTATGCACCTTTGAAAATGATAGTGATCAAGTTATCCTCCCATGAAGCATGAATATAAATCACTATATTAGTTTAGCAATGTTGGCCTCACTGCATTACATTCTACTCATGAAAACAAGATCTGTATGTGACAATGTACCAGCACCACAGAAATCTGAGGGAGAAAATGAACTTCAGATTCCTTACAGAATCAGAGATCAAAAGATCTGTTCCATTAAACTTTAAACCAGAGAAATTCATCTGTCTGTCCCAGTGCCTAGTGTCAATCAATGACTCAGCTTTAGCTGGATTATGGTTAAGCCTGAATGGTCATGTGAGAGAAAATTTCAGACAACCAGTCTCCAAAGAGATTGCTACTCTAAGACTCAGCATGAGAGAGAAATGTGCTTAGGTTTATGTTGTATAGCAAAGAAATTTTATTCACCTTTAAAGATAATTGTAAAAGAACTGTATACCGCATTTGTCATACTCACTCACAAAAATGGGATAATCATTAGAAATGTGACACAAATAGATAGATATTTTGTTTATATTTCTAAGAATTTGAGGCCTTTCTCTTAATTCGCTTAATATAATTTAAATCAAGATTCCCATAGGCTATGGAGCTAAGTGAACTGGTCAGAACCTAAAGACTCACTGTATATCTATAACTTATATAATTATAACTAGTTTATTGAGGAATTCTAACTTATTAGGATATAAAGAGAACATTTTTTTCAGTAACTATCCCCTACATGTACTTTCTTGAATCTCTCTTTTCTACTGATTAGACCATTTCTTTCCAGCAATTTTGTCAAATCTTAAAACTTTTCAGTTATATCAGTTGTTAGAAAAGTCTTATTTTTTATTTAAACCCAGTCCTATTACAAAAGTTCAATGTCATATCAGTTTCAGTTTTATGGTTCACTTTTAGAAATGCAGATTCAGTCAGTCAGCTAGAGATTCATACATGTTTAAATAGCATCAACTGAGAAGTTGATCATGTGGTACAAATTGAAAGTACAGATAAAGTGAGATCTTAATTTAAAAATGTTTTGCTTTTAATCTTAAAATGAAATCAATGAAATATATTGAGTCCACATATTTCCTGTTGTTTAATTGTAATTTGTTTTTTACTTTTCGGTCAGAAAGGAAATTTAATTTAAAGGATACATTAACTCTAAATGAAATGAGCCATGAGATGAAAAATTTCAAGTTTTGTGACTCCTGTGGTCATAATTACATATAAAATATTTGAAACATAATTACATTTCTTTAATCAGAGTATGGGGAGGGTTTAGATTGGTATCTTTTGAATTTACACATATGTATGCATATATATATCTTGAGTATATATATGTTATACATATATAATCTGTGTAATTTTATAGTAAATTAATGAGACTGAAATGTCAGCTTTTTAGGTATGATTCAATTTTATTATGTACACTGGTGTACCAAAGTATTAAATTGTAAAAATATTAAAAAATCTGGGTAAATTTTTCACTCATTTCCAAGTATTTGAAAAAAATTATTTTCTAGTGGAATGCTGGTCAAATATTAATGTTTTTATACTAATTGCAGAAACATCCCTGACATGAAAAGCATGTTGACCTGAGTTCTGGATCATGAGTTAGAAAACAGGAAAATAGATGAAGGATAACTGGAAATCATGATGAGATTGAAGTGCCATCTGTGTATCTCCACAGTGTCTGTCATCACTGCACCTGGGCGTGAGAGGGAAATATGCCTGTGCACATCCATAGAACAGCTTTGAGGCTCAGAGTCTTGGTGACCTCAAAGATCTGAGGACATGGAGTGGTTTTATGGATCTCCTTTTTTGGTTTTTGGCTCAGCTTCTGATATAACTCATTAACAAATAGTAATCGAATAATAGTTTTCACTTGTGTGCTAATAACAAAATGACTTCTACTCAGATGAAAAGTGGTAAATGCCAAAGTAGAAATATAGCTCCCATTAACTGTCTTTTTGCATTCAAGGAATGGAATGGTGGCTGATGTTTATAGCTGTCTTTTTATTAAATAACAATCTTTCTTTGAGCAGTGAAAAAATTTGAAAGAAAATTTGCGTTCATTAAAGAACATTGCCTCACTTCCAAACACTCTTGTGTTCTCTTCTAATGGAAAAGATGTTGCTTGGCAGCCTTGTCATCATCTGATTCAGCATCTTAATTATTTTACTTTAATGGAAGTCACTCTGATAGCAAATTAATAAATAAATGCTTATTAAAACAGCTCATTTATCTGTGCCTCTTTATAATCAGTTCAATTGGATTACGATTTAGGTTATAATGCTTGTAGCATGTTAATTTAGTTACTCAAGTGCAATAATCAAGAATGAGCTCTGTTTGTATTTTGACCTTCTTTCTAAAGATTTAATAACACCTTCAGAACAGAACACTAATAAAAGTACAGGTGAAGTTCATTTGAGCACTGTATCACAAAGAAAAACCTGCAATTAGACCTACTATTAGGCTAGAATAAAATGTTATAAATATAAAATATAATTATCTAATCATATTTTTGTTTTTGTGGAAGACCTGTTTTGAAAAAGAGATGTAGTTCATGATACCCCTCTAGTATAAAAGTTAATAAAGTTCCTTAAAAACTTATTCTGTATCTATATAAGTTAAAAAATGGAAATAAATTATTGAGCATGGCTAAGGATTACCTTGTCTACTGAGACATATTGGATAAAGGCTTGTTTACCAGGACAGCTGATAAGGGCTCACAACTCCAAAGTTTTTCAGCTTATTCCAGAGTCCTGTTTTTCTCCTATGATCTGCATCTTTCTGCAAATTGCTTTTTTCCCCAGATCCTTTCTTAATGGCTACTTTTTAAATGCCTATAATTTTCAGAGCAGTGGGTTAATTTTACTAAATTGATCAAATTATTTGATGTGAATGATTATTATGAAGATTATATAAAACATCTACCTATACAATACCTAGGCCAGAAGTTATTATCTCTTTGGTTCTCTTTTCCCATTTCTAGATACTGAAATATGGTTGAAGGAATTAAAAAATTTAAATTATTTTAATAAGATATACTTGACATATAACATTGTGTAAGTTTAAGGTGTGTAACATCCTACTATGTCACATAATTATCATTTCTTTTTGTGGAAGGAACAATTAAGATTTAGTTTTTTGAAGTTTATAATATTGTATTATTGACTATAATCTCTAGATCTCTACAACTTATATATCTGTTAGTTGAAATTTTGTAATCTTAAACAATATCTCTCCAGTACCCCCACTCCCCAGCCTCTGGTAACCACCATTCTATCCCCTGTTTTTAGGAGTTTAGCTTTTTAGATTCCACATATAAATAAAATCATACAGTATTTGTCTCTTTATCTGATTAATCTCACTTAGGATAATACTCTCAAGGTCTATCCATGTTGTTACAAATGTCAGGATTTCCTTCTTACTTGTGACTGAAAAATATTTTACTAGTTGAACATATTTAATGGAATACCTCACATGTTGAAGATGCTCTGGGGTGTTCTGTGGGGAACACAAAGATGAATCAAGCACAAGTTTGTGGGTAAGGTAAACATGGAAAATCTTTAGGAAAGATACTGTGTTTTTTCTTCGTGAAACTTCAATAACTAGCACAATGCCTAATCCATATTTGGTACTCAAAATATTGATTGATTCAATGGTTTCAATTTGTAAGAAATAATAATAATTGGAATCATAAGTAACAAACTATAAACCCTAAGATAATACATTTTACTTGAAGAACACAAGTATTGAAGAGAAAGCATTTCTTTAGGGCCTTAAAATATTGGTAAATTATGATGGGGGAAAGGGCATTCTATGCTGAAGAAAGAGTATGATAAAAAGATCTACATATATGGTAGAGTTAGTATAATTTTGCACTAGGAGTGGCTGGATTTTCTGTCCCCGAAGCTGAGTGAGAAGATGTTCAATGAGAATGAGTCTACAATGGCAGTTGCAAATTAATCACTTGAAGACCTCAAATCTCCGCATCCCATGTCTATGGATAATGAGAGAATAGTGGGCCAGGTGCCTGTTCTCTCTGAACTTGATTCCTGCTTTCCCTTTTGATGTTGGGTTTGTTTTGTACCTTGTGATGTTTTTGTATTTGTTATCATTTTTATGAAAGTAGGAATCTTGTTTCCAGTCTATCCCCAGTGCCTAGAAAACTATTTGGTGCAAAACATGAATTTGATAGGTAATTTTTAATCATTGAATATTTAAATAATTTCACATGATTCAATATGAAATTGTCAACTATTACAGGTTTTTGAGTGGAGAAAAGATATTGTCTCACCTCTGTTTAATGAAAGCAGCCTTAAGAGTTGACTTGGACACATCTATCCACCTGCTTGCATTTGTGCTCATATAATCATATACCAGTTTATATGGATGAACTTAATGGTGTACTATCTAAGATTAATCTTTCTATTTCTCTTTGCCTATTCGAGGACATTGCTCTAGAAATAATTTCTAATATAATGTTTCCTACATTATCAATTTTGCCTTCTCTTCTCTTTGAACCATTTCCATTGGCATCCAAACATGTTGTTATTTTTCTCTTCCTAAAAAACAACACAGTATACAACTGTCTTGACTCTATTTCCTCCATAAGTACTTTTACCTTTTGTCTTTTCATTTTTATGTACTTTCTTGAAATTGTAGTTTATACTTACTGCATTCATTTCTTCTACTTGATTCTGTCATAAACCCAATTTCAACCAAGCTTTCTCCTTATCACTTCACCCAAAGAGCTCTTGTCACTAGAGATAGTTGCTTTGCTAAATCCAATGGCTAAATATCAGATCTCATTTTATGTCAACTTTCAGTGGCATTTGATAGAGTTGGTCACTATATTTTTTAAATAATTTCTTCCTTTGGCTTGTGAACCTTATATCCTCTTTTATTAATTGCTTCTCAATTTCTTTATCTGGTTTCTCCTTTTCCTGATATATTAATTTCAGAGTGTTTCAAGGCTCAATTCGTGTACCACATTTTGGCACTATTAACACTCATCTCTTTTGTGAACTCATCCAGTCTTATAACTTTTTATATCATTCATATATTAATGACTCTCAAAGTTACATGTAGCCAGAAACTTTTGTCTAAAATTCAGACTCATATGTCTGATGGCCTTTGCAATATCTATTTATTGATGTCTCCTAGGTATTTCTAGTATCTCTAATTAAAAATAATCCAAACTGAAACCCATTACTTCTTTCCCTCCAAGCTTCACCATCTTTGTAAAAGTCAACAACTTAGTTTTACTTGATTGAGTTGAAGACTTTAGAATTATTCCTAATTTTCTTCATACCTCTCATCTAATCCATTAACAAATAATGTTGAATTTGCCTTCAAGAATATTTCTTATGCCTCTACTACTACCAGTTCAAGTTACCCTCCTCTGAAAACCAGATGATTGAAATAGCCTCATAATTTATATTCTTTTACCCATCTTTACTTTGCCTCTTGAGTCTATTCTTATCTCCATAACCAAGATGAACCTTAAAAATTGAAGTCAAACCATATTACTTCTCTGCCAAAATCTTCCAATGGATTTCCATCTCACAAAAATAGTCAAAATCCCTATACAATCTTGCACCCATCATTTCTTCATCCCTATTTCCATCTAAGCACCATATCCATTCCAGTTTTCCCATGCTCCTAATTTCTAACACATATCAAGAATGCTCTTGACTCTGGGAAAGAGAAGCAAAGAAACAGAACCACAATAAGTAATATAAAATAAGGGATTTATTATAGGAATATAGGGACTGACCATATGCAGGTGGGTATTTGTTAAATAGTCTATTAAAGGTTGTTATTTTGTTTCTAAGAATAGTTCTAAAGTTGACAGAATGGGAAACTGGGAAAGAAAGGTGGATAAGAAATGGAAAAGCAGCAACAAACTGATCCACAAGGATGTCTCTCATTGTCTCTATCCTTAGTGAGGTGGGTGCCTTCAATATGGATGCCTTTGACTGTGACACTGCATTCTACCTGGTCCAGTTACTGGAGACACTGAAAGAGAACATCTAGAAGAGACAGAGAAGTTTGGGGCTTGGCTGCTGTTGCAACAATGCCAAGAAGAGGATCAGTGACAATGTGTGTGAGCTACAATAGCTTCGAAACTCATACTCACCTTTCTAAGATAAACATGGGTGCTGCTACCTGCCATCTTTCAATTCACATGCAAACTCCATTTGTGGTTAATTCTAACATGAAATGTTCCATATTTGTCTATATGGAAATATGGGGAATGTAATTTCAGCTTAGTTAACTTGACATAACAGAAAGGCACCATATTTCATTTAAATTTGCAATTTTAATGTAATTATGCTGTAAACTGTGGACTTTGGATTTATAATAAAATTTCAGGAAGCTGTCGCATGTTGTCTCGTGGTTTTGAATAAATCCTAGCACATCACTTAAGTTACTCTATCCTATATAGTAACATTATGTAGTGCTGATTGTATAGATTTAGTAATTCTAAGTAATTATTTTTGTCATTATAAGAGCTGGAATTGTAATGTTCTTCAACTATTATTATTGATAGTTTTCTCTACTAAGTAAGATGATCTCAGTAATAATTATAATTAAAATTCTGATGTTTGGAGTGAGAAGCTCAGTTAAGCAAAACTCATTAGAAAAAAAAAATATGCCTTATCAAGGCTGAGTATTATGCTTTATTTTAGGTGAAAATAAAAAGATAATTCTGTGTTTTCTGAGTCTAAATATTAAATACAATATTAAGTGTGATAAAAGTTCCAAATACAATTCCTGACACATAGTGAGACTCCACCAAAGGAAGAAGCAGTAAAAATGATGGCGATGATGAAGAAGGAGGAGACCGAAGTATGATGGTGATGTAAGAACATAAGGTATGGTGATGAATAAACACCCATCAACAACTTTTTTCAAGGCAATTCATAGTAGTTCTAATGGAAACCTGGATAAATCACTAATTAATTTGCAATTGTAATGACTCACTCATCTTGTTGTAATCTAAATTGTGATTTATTCCTGAATGCCTCTTATTACCTCCAACCTATAAGTAACTCTTGCTTATCATACCTCTTCTTAAGCTCACCTATCATGTCACTAATCTCTGTACAGTTAAGAAATTATCTGGCTTTCATGGTCACATGACAAAAATATGATATCTTTGTGTAGAAAGAACCATTTTTATTTAGCAAAGACCTGTAGAAATTGCAGGCTTTGGGGTTTTATGGACTGTACAACATAGGCCTGTATCTATCTAGATGAGCTGTACGTTACTTTTAAAATAATGAGAAAGGTAAGACATTTAAAGAATATAATACAGAGCTATTTTATTTTGAAAGTGTGAAAGAAGTGAAATATATAATTCCTGACGAGTTTGATTTTTTAAACTATAAAACATTACTTTCTCCTCCATTCCTCAGAGAGATATTCACCTGTATTCCAGTTCTCCTTCTGGATACATGGCTGAATTGTACTTCATCACTCCCTTCACCATCACCTCCCACACTTGTTAAGTATGGCCATCAACCTATTGTGACCAGTTAAAAATGAGCAGAAGTGAAGTATATCAGTTCCTAGTAAGAGGATTTAATTGTAGGCAATTGGCTTTAAACTTCCTTTTTTCCCAGGTAGTGATTGTAGTAGCAGTGGCTCAGAGGTCACCCCCATGACCCTAGGGCTTTGAGTGACCACAATGAGCTGAACTTTATGCTGCTCCGTTTGGATATTTAGGATAGTGAGCTATAAATATTTGTTGTGTTAAGCCACTGAGAACAGGATGGTGTTTGTTTTTGCAGCCCGACATAGCCCATCCTGACTAGTAAAGATGGTGACTTATAGTGTTTATATAAAAATAAAAAAAAAAAAAAAAGCATGCAAAATCCAAAGTCACTCAGTCTCTTGTCATGAAATTCATACAGTGAAGAGGAGACCACATATCCACAGATGGTGGACCAAGCTCCTTGGTGGTTGGTATTAAGAGAACAAGTGTTAAGCCCAGGGAGAATGTGTGGGCAGCCATCTGTCTTTGGCCAAGTGAACATGCTAATGTTCCAGGTCTTTAGGCAAAAGCAGAAAAGAGATGACAGCTTTCAGCTCAACAGATAATCTCAAGATGCCAAGTATGTTTTTCTCTATTATTTTTCTAGGAAGCCTCCAGATCCTTAGTTCTCAATCATCAATACATAACTCTATGTAGGCAAGAATTTATTTTTATCTTATTTCTTGCAATAAATGATTTGGAACACTTGATTAGCCTGACCATGCATGTGTTTGGTAAAACATTTGCACTTTTAAGATAATGATACAAAACATTTAACATACTCAATTCATTTTGTGTTAAAAAAGAAATAAAATATTTTGAGAATTACCCCAAAACTGTTTGATACAAAATTGGATATTATATACATTCTAAATATGCTTATTCTCTCTATTGTGAGCAATATTTAAAAATAATTACTTAATAGAAACTGTTAGTGACTACTGTTCAGAGATTCGGAATATTTGTTAATTCCATGATAACCTGGTCTTTAGGATAATGTATTTTAGCTTTTTCACACTAAAATAATGTTATGTATCAAGTAGTGTAATATAATCACTAGTGATATTTAATCACTTTACTAGTCCATTTATTTAAAATTACTTGGATTATCTTTAAATTTGATGAGGAAAGAAAGGTTTTCAAATTTCTCAAAGGATGCCAAAACACTTCATATAACTTTTACTGTAATACCTACATCAAAGGCAGTAAATATGAGCACATTGTATGTCAAGCAGTGTGTTAAACACAGACACATAGTGAAAAGCACAAATAGGACCTGTTTGAATGTACTTTATAGGCTATATTAAGACCATAGTAAGCATATAATCACACAAATAATATGTTATGGTTTGATAAGTGCTACAAAGGAAGACATTTAAGCTATTGTAAACAAAGATAGTAGAAAGACATAATTTTATCTGGAGTTCAGGGAAGTTTTTCTAAAAGAGTAAAATCTCAGTTAAGAGAGCAACTTGAAAGATAAGTAAGAAGCAGGAAAAGGAACAGGTGAAGAATCTTTTAGATAGAGAGTAAAAAAGGTAGGTAAAAGGAAATAGTGTGATTTATTTAAAAACTAAAATAAGTATACCAGAAAGAGAGACCACGGGGAATGGTGGAAACATACTGGTTTGAAAACAGACCTTTGTGGCTTGCTGATATATGTGAGCTTGCCCATGGAAAATATTTGGAATGAGAACAAAAAACCTTCTTCAGGACTTAGAACTCATTCCTAAGGAAATCTTACATTTGAAATTGGAAGAGGATAACAAAATAATGGGGGAAGAACCATTGATGAATCAGGAAGAAAAGAAAGTGTGGTGTTACAGAAAACAAGAAACGAACAAAAAAATAATTCATTTGACAACTCATAGTTGGAGGGCCTACTCTCTATATAAAAGCATCAAATGTAGTCGTCTTAAAACCGGGAATAGGTTTGTGCATGAGCAAGAACAGGCCTTATTTTGTGCTATCTTACCGTTACTGCACCTACACATAAGAAAACCTCCTTCATGGTCCTTGATTCTAAATTCATCAGACATACCCCTAAGCAAGAGAAAGTTTGTTGACATCCTTGATAATGTAATTATTATCTTTTCAACGAGGTAGTCAGAGCTATTGTGCACAGCTTGCATCTCTACAAGGCTATACTCCAGTGAATGCTATATAAACTACTCTCAGATTCTGGGCTACAATGTGTATGGTGGAAGCTCTGGTTCTGCATTGATCTCAACTAAAGCACAACTCTTTCTCTTAAAGTCCCAAATATTTTTTCTTTTATTTGACATTAGACTGGTGGCTGTGTGAGTACACTGGCTCTTTCTTACCTGCTAAATCTTAAGTGCACTTAAAAGCATGAGGGACGCCTGCCAGTGTGTACTTACATTAGACTTTGGAGGAGGTTGACAAAGGAACAATTTGAATAGAAAAGCAGACTATTAACTCAGTACCCATATCAAGTTCAAAAAAAATCTCTCTTCTAAAGCTAGACTTTGAAATAATATTTTTGATGTGTCTAGCAGCCATAAACTGCTTATTAATTATGGCTCTAGAAGTTGTAAATTTTTTTGGAATTAAAATTACCTGACAAGCATTAGTATCACAGGAGATAGAAATGACAAAAAGACTTGACTGAATATTTGATCCTTTTGTTAGATTCACCTCCTGAAATTATAAACCATAATTTGATAAGCATATCCTTTAGTTTTTTACTTTTTAATATTTATTTCCTAATATGTATGGAAATAGTAAGATTACAGTTACCAGAGTCCTCATTTCCATGAAATATAAATGAGTTTTCAAATGAGATTTGACATTAAAATAAGATTTCTAATGTCTATATTTCAATTACTTCCACATCTACGAAATTTGAAATAACTTCATTAAGTTGAAAGGTAAATAAATTGAATTTGCTGACAAATCTAAAATGTACTGATGTATATAGTGAAGTCAGTGGGGACTAGATTATTTTTCATACATAATGTATAATTAAACAGTTGACATGTGATTATGTCATTGAATACAAAATACAACCCTATTTCTATAAGATAAAAGGTCCGAAGATAGTGGAATGTGGCTGGAACCCTTATGACCCCAGCGATGATCAATGTGAGTTTGTCCTATTTCTTTCTTCATAACTCCTTCCTGATTATACATGTTTTTCTGAAAATCTTGGTTTGGAGAAAGAGGAGGACCTTTCTTGATAAACAGTGATGTTACTGTTTATCTGGCTGAGTACAAACTACCAACCAACAAACAAAAAAACACAGTTCTTTTAGATGTGAAAATCTATATCAGGAAGGACCTCAACTGGAGAAATCTAATTCAGATGGCTCAAATGAAAGTAATTTAATGAAGAAACTATGTATTTAAAAGAATCATAGGCAATAATGAAGTGGCTACTTAAAAGAACAAAAATGGATTTTGAGTGAGGCATACGAGGAGTACAATTTTAGGAAGTTATCACTTCCCTTAGGACTGAAGTGGTAACAGGGGTGGGAAAGAGAGTGTCTCTCCTAGAGCCCTGAAGAGATGGGATAGCTGAAGAGAGGCCACCTAATAAGAGCTGTAGGTATAGAGAATAGAGACCT
>NW_006436811.1:19229919-19239851 GCF_000325575.1 Pteropus alecto | reverse complement strand
ATGCCTGCTAGTGGTGAACTCAGCAGAAGTCAATAAGCAAATTGCCCCAGGTGATGCAGTCAGCAGAGCTTTGAGCACCCATTTCTGGGCAGAATCCTTACCAATGCTTATAGATAAAAACAAACAAACAAACAAACAAAAATTCACTGATTTTTGAGAGGTTATATAGCTGGAAAATAAAGAAACTGGTATTCAGGCTGAATTATCTTCAGCTTGCATTTGTTCCTTTACTCCATGCCTCTGTATGACATTTGAAAGTGTTTGCTTAATCAAAGGAAACTAGGCAGCAAACCCTCTTCATATTCTTTCCTGGTGGTAGCCATGACCACTTCTGTCAGCAGGATCATCACTGGGGCCTTTTACTTCAGACCTTCTAACTCCATTGCTTTTTCAGATCTGGCTTCAAACCAGGCCTAGTAGTCACTTTTATTTTCCTACCATCTGGTCCATTCTTTCCTATTTTATTCTGGCTCTGGTCCTTAGACTCTAGTCAACTACTTCTCACAAAAAAAGATCTTCGCTTTGGAAGTAATATAGAATCAAAGGAGAAGAGAGTGAAGGGATAATTTGGAAATAAGTTAAAATAAAAGGAGGGGGAGAGAAACTGGAAGAGTTGGTACTTGTTCAAAGGAGGCAAATGGAAACCCAGCTGCCTGGGACTGGGCTGCTGCTCTGAAGCTTTGGGCACTCAGTAAGCCCTGCAGAGAGACCGTTGTCTGCTCTAGTTCCTTGTTCTGAGTTTAAACCTCAAAAAGAACTGAAAGAAAGCAGAGTTGGAGTGAACTAAAGTAAAACTGTGAAGGTTATAATTCTGCAGCCATCTCTTTTGTGTACTAGTGAAGCTGTTCCTCACCTGTATATTTTTCTGAGAAACTGGGGAAGATTTAACAGGACCTTACTTCCTAAAGGAGTTGGAGTTATATGAAAGGTGCTTTTCTAATTTAGAATACTATTGAAATATGGAAATTTTGCTTTACAAGCAAATCTATCAAATTTACACTTTGTATCACAAACATATTGATGAATATGGCCACTCCCCCTCTATGATGTCTCTACCCTCTCTCTTTTCTGTTGGGGCAAAAGTTGATTTTCTTGAAGCTAATGATGATTAAATTTCAGGGCCCCTCACTTGTCTGGGCTCCTTCCAAGACCTTGTGCTTAATTTTGTATTGCAATTTTGTAATCTTTTTCTTAAAAAGGGTCCCTCAATTTGTATAAGCTTCAGTCTCCACAAAACCTGGTTCCTGGGGGTAGAGTGGGGTTTGGAGTAGAGCCTCGAGCAAGAACATGCTGTGGCAGAGACTACAAATCTTTTTAGCACCACTTGGCAGATTCTCCACTAGTTGGTGGAAATATTGTCAGAATTGTCACTTTCAACTTCACTTTTCTGCTCCAAGACACATCTAAAAAAGAGTTAATCAGTGACAGATTCTTATGTGATAAATTGCCTCCAAGATCTTTTTAACAACACTGAGGCCAAGTAAACTTGAGAGCTTTAATGCATGCATGAATTAAGTGCTGCAAGCCTTCAAAGAAGCTTTCAAACCAATGAACTCTAAATTGTGTGGAAAGGAAATGCAGAATGAGTTATTGTATCTGATGCATTATTGCTGTTGAGAAATATTACTCATCAGTGTCTTTGGAATATTGCTTTCTTCACTTTATTTTTTGTATGGATCCACTTTATATTTAGGCCACATCTACAAGCACAAACATGCATTAATAAAGAAGCAACAATATATAGCTGGAGTCTACAAACTTTTTCTGTAAGGGGACAGATAAAAAATACTTTCAGCTTTGCAGGCCGTACAATCTCTATTGTAACTACTCAACTCTGATGCTGTAACACGAACACAGCTATAGACAACAGTTAAATGGATAAATGTGGTTGTGTTCCAATATGTTACTTATGGACACAGAAATTTAAATTTCATATAATTTTTATGTTTTAGGAAATATTATCCTCTTTTGTGGTTTTTCACAAGTCATTTAAAAGTGCAAAATTATTCTTAGCTTTCAAGCCATACAAAAACAGAAGGCAGGCTAGATTTGGCCTACTAGTCATCATTTGCAAACCCCTGATGTACAGTAGTAGTGGAAATCAGACTAGTTTTTCAATCTCGATTCTGTCACTATTAAGTAACCTAACTTGTGCATCCATTCACCAATTCCCCAGATCCTTCCTTAGAATTCTCATCTATAAAATGAAGTTTTAATACTTATCTTATAGGGTTGTTGGTAGGATAACATGAGGCCCACAGTTTAAAAAAAAAAAAAAAAACCTATCATAGTCTATGGAGAATGCTAGTTAATTGATATATTTAAATTCTGCTTCGTTTTCTTTTCTCTTAACCTTTTGGATTTTTTTTTAAAATATAATTGGTGTGTAACATTATATTAGTTTCAAGTGTACAACATACTGATTTTGATATTTGTATACATTGCAAAATAATCACCACAATAAGTCTAGTTAACATCAGTCATCTTACATAGTTACAAAATTTTTTTCTCGTGATCAAAGCCTTTAGGATATACTCTCTTAGCAACTTTTAAATGTGTAATACAGTATTACTAACTATTGTCATTACATGCTTTACATTATTACATCCCCTTGTTTTAATTATTTATTTGACTGATTTGACTAGTATAAGGGTCTTGAATATATTTTTTACAGCCATGAAAACCGAAAAAAATATATTTTGAAATTAAAGATCAATGCAGTTAAGTTTTCAAGTAAGTGAATTAATGGGATGATATGACAGAAATTTTATTTGTATTTGAAATCAAATTTGTACTGTCATTATTTTAATGTTGCTCTTTGTAGTCATATAGTCTTCTTTACATTATTAATTTTTGTTATTTAAAAAAAATTTTATCTTTTGAATTTGATATAATTAGTATGATATTTATTGCTTCTCTTGTGAAATCTTATTATATCTGCTCCAAAGGAATTACCCTGTATAATTTATGGCCAAGACAACATTGATAGTAGAGGACTACAAATGCTACTTTCTACTCTAATAATGTAGATTTATATATTAATATGTGTGTCAGTGGTTTAATTCTACTAGTATACATTGACTTATATACTATTGACCAAGTCACAAAGATCCTCGGGAAAAAATAGATTACATCTAGATAATTGGCATTCAATTAATTCTCCATATGACTTTTTTTTTTAATTAAGTTTATTGGAGTAATCTTGGTTAATACAATTATATGCTTTTCAGGTGTACATTTTAATTTGACATCTGCATATTCTACTGTGTGTTTACTATCCAAAGTCCATATATTTGACCCCCTTTACTCACTTCACTCTTCCCCTATCCCCCTTTATTTGACCCCCTTTTTAAGTTAAGCCAAAATTCTAGGACAGTAGCACTAAACAGAGGGAAATAGTGATGAACTTTAGAATCATCCAGAGAATTTTTTCAAAATATGAACATACTGTATTTTCACCATTTGCTTTACCTACCCTCTCAAAATACAAAGAACTCTGGGGTGGGGAAAGTGGTTTGTTTACCTATATTTTGCAAAAGAAAAGCTCCTCAGGTGATTCTGACACCTTTATAAACACACACACACACACACATGCACACACGCATGCACGTGCGTACACACACACACACACACATAAACACACACACACATGAGTGTTTTTTGAAGGTCACTGGCAGTACTCCTCTCTCTGTTTGGATTCTTCCCAGTCAAGAAGCTATTTTGCTTCAAAACCCACTCTGGATGTGGAGGATTATTACCAGGGAGTTAGATTCAGTTTTCTCCAGGGCAGCAGTCTGAATTTTGATCATTTTTTCCTTTCAGTCTTTGATGCCGGAAATAGTTATTGAGCATTCACTGTAGGCAAGACATTCACACGCTGAGAGGTATTAAAAAAAGATGAATGCTACTGCTCATCTTTGAGGAGTTGCAATATAATAGAGCAGACATGACAGCTACACACCTAAGTACATATCACACCATTGAGAGGGATGCAAAAGAAATATAATGTCCTATTGGATATTAATAGATCATGGGATCATATATGATTTCAGGGACCAAGAAAGGCTTCATATATACATGGAACTGCAATCTTTAAATGCTGTGAATTTCCAGGAAAATGAGTAAGTGGGCATTTCCTTATAATGCAACATTGTAAATTTAAGATTTAATTAATGATATTGAAGTGTTAGGTACATCTTGATTAAAAATATTTGTTATTCTCTTATGAGTACCATCTATAAACAGTTTGCGTTTGAAGAGAAAATCTTCCTAAAATAGTTCCTTTCAAAGTTTCTTTAATGTAACAATTCATAATTCCAGTGAAAATTTTTCAAAGGAATCAAACCATATTTATTGCATTTAGCTTTTCCCCTCCCTCTTGCAAATGAAGGATTTCATTATGGTGCATTCTAGATTTTTCTGACTTTCTTTCATAAAACAGAGAATAAATTTTTAAAAAAGTCTTCTTTTACAAATTTACCTATATATGTAAATATGAAATGAAAAAATCTAGAATATTTACAAAGTATGCACACATAAATGGATTGTTTGAAATAGTTTTTGTTAAACTCCTTGCCCCTTAAGCAAGAATCACCTTCTGGGTTATAAACGGTGCACATGAAAATTATAATTTTAACAATATTTATATTAGGAAAATTGAGCACCAAATGGGGCCTTTCAATTTGATGCTAAATATATCATCAATTTATTACTTTCAGTTTTTTATCGCTTCATATTCTTCAGCAAGAAATTTTGATCATTTGGTAAAGTCCAGTTTTTTGATTACACATGAAAATTCAATAAGATTTGATTCAATTTAGTCATGAGCAGCTCATGAAATATTTAATTCATAATAAAATGAATTGGTCTTTCTTCAGATCCTCATTGCAAATTTCACCAGAGGGACTTTAGTCCTAGAGACATAATGAGTAGAAATACAAATTACCATTGAGAAATGCTTCAATAAGGCCAGGATTTTTAAAAGGCAAATATGTGAGCAATATATGTTGAACTTAATTTCAACAACTACTTGAACTTGAGATAAGTCAAATGAAATGGTGAATTGTAAGGTATTTTTCCTTATTCTGTGACTTTAAAATTTACCTATAATCATAATAATTTTTCTATTTAATTGTAAGGAATACAATTTATGAGGTGATATTTTTAAGAACTTGCTCTCACAAATATATTTTTAAGAAGTATTATCAAATTAACAAATTTTAATAAATTTTATATCTTACTATGTACCGTTCTCTCACAGATAAGAGGATTCCTTTTATCTCGACCATTCTCTCATAGTTTAGAAGGGCACATGCATGAAACTATCATCTACAGCATTCTAGTGACTCAAAAACATCAAGAACCACCACCATATTTGTTGAGAGTTATATAATGAAATGGAAATTTCAGAAGAAATATACCTTTAAACTTTAATATTAATATTCCTATTATATGACCATTAGTTATTTGAATAAATATAAATTTTATAGATTGTTTATTGACTCAAAGGAATAGGACAATTTTATTACTTGTACAAATCATTTAGTCATGGATAATAGAAAAATGTAATGTTACATGGGCAGTGACCATGTTCCTAATATTTATTGTCATTTTCCTAACATTGAACAATTTGTGTCAAAATTATTATTTTGAATTTTTCCTACTCTCATATTAGTGGCATGCTTAATATTTAAAGTGTTGGTTACTTTAGGCCATCTTAGAAGACGGTTACTAGATTTATTTGGTGATCACTTTGTAAAGTATATAAATGTTAAAGCACTATGTTGTACACCCAAAACTAAAATAATACTATATGTCAATTATAATTAAAAATAAATTAATAAAAAACATTTAAAGTGAATTAATTCTATTCCTAAATTGTTTTAATAATTTATTCATTCCTCTAGCCACTTATTTATTTCAAGAAAGCTTTATTCTGTCTTGTGCAATGTTACCGTAGTGCCAAATGAAGTTCCAACATTTCTAAAATTAGGAGTTCAGAGTATAAAATTTGGTTCCTTTAGTAAACCAAACTGTAAAGCCTGGTTATTAAAAATGCATAACTCTGGTTCTCTTAGTATAAAGCCTACCCTTAATGATCTGCGAAAGGGTTTTGTATTACATTTTTAAAAATAAAATCTTTCAATGAGAACTATCACAGTCTATGAAATACACTACATAGAGTTTAGCAATTCCTTACATTTACATTCGTTAAGCTCTGGCTAATACATAGGCATCACTAGAGTGTGATTCTAGTATTAACTACTAAGGCCCTTAAACCTATAGACCAAGGAAATATTAATCAGAAATAGAAGTGTCATATCTGTCTTTTTAAAAAATAGTTTTTATTTTTCAATTATAGTTGTCATACAATATTATATTAGTTTCAGGTGTATAACAGTCATTAGACATGTATATAACTTACAAAGTGATCACTCTGATAAATCTAGTACCCAACTGACACCATACATAGTTATTACAATAGTATTGACTCTATTCCATATGCTGTATTTTACACCCCCATAACTATTTTGTAACTACCGATTTGTACTTCTTAATCCTTTCCCCTTTTCACCAACCCCCCCAACCTTCTTACCATCTGGTAACCCTCAAACTGTTCTCTGAATCTATGAGTTTGTTTATGTTTTATTTGTTTATTTTACTCTTTAGATTACACATACAAGTGAAATCATGTGACATTTTTCTTTCTCTATCTGACTTACTCCACTCAGCACAATATCCTCTAGGTCCAAGGGCCTCCTAGGGGGAGGGCAGCTGTGGACCAAGATCAGCTGCAGCCTATGTATGCACTTCTGGGACTGCTTGGTAAGAGTCATCAAGCAATCTGCAGATGGCCGCCACCCTTGCTGGGCTTAGAGGTGTCCTGAGAGGCCGAGCCTGAAACCGAGGCCGGCTGCCACTCATGCCAGGCTTGGAGCTGCTCAGCAAGAGGTATGGGGCATGCTGGGTTTTGTGAGCCTTTGAGAGAATTTTAGAAAAGTCTATAGTATCAACCAAGACAGGCCATTTGTACGGCAAAAACCACTGGAGGCAGCTTGGGAGGGTCTGCAAGTTGAGAGGGGCAGAGTCTCAGGGAATCAACAGGGTAGAGCGACCTGTGTTAACCAGGTTGGTGGAGACTCAGATATGGTGACCACCAGTGTCTGAATGCTGGGAGTGAGGAGGGGTCAACAAAAAAACAATGAATACTGCCAGCATTTCTGTCCAGAAAAAAGCTGCTCCTCTAGCCCTTGCTCTGAAGCCAGACTACTGTTTCTCCCCATGTGTCCTTGGTATCTTTTGAGCAGCTGCCCCAGTGCTGGAACTCAGAGGGAGTGAGTCCATCAGCAAGTATGTCCGCACGCAGGCCCTTTAAGTGTAATGTCTGCTATTCCCATAGCCCTTTGTCTCGATTAGCCACAAATCTGCTGGTTTTCACAGTCAGAGGGTGTGGGGACTTCTCTTCCCAGCACTAGAACTCTGGGATGGGGACCCCTTGCTCTTCAGGATGGGGTATTGGCTCTATAGGCAAGATAACCCTCCCAATTCTCAACTGCCACATGTGGTTGTGGGACCAGCCCATTTCTCATCTCTGCCCTTCCTACCAGTCTCGAGGTGACCTCTTAAGTATGTCCCCAATTGTAAGACTTCTGTTCAGCCAGACCTCAGGTGACTCCCAGTGATGATTGTTCTGTAGCTTCATTGTAATTTTGATGTGGTTGTGAGAGGAGGCAAGTACAGTGTCAACACCATCTTGACTAGAATCAATCTGCCTGTCATCTCTGTCTTTATCCTATTTGCTTCTTCACTCATTTTTAAATAATTTTCTTTGCTTTTATAGTTCTCCAATGATCTGTACCCTTGTATCTTGGTCAGAAAGTTTTTCCTTTTTAAAAGTTTTTCCAAAATTCAGTCCTTATAGAACAGGCTTTCTGATTATATATATGTATATATGTATATATATAATATAGAATATATACTATATAGAATATATGTTACATATAACATATATATGTTTTCTTTATTTCTATTTCTGTTCCTCACTGCTGTTAAACAACTCTAATAATGCAAAAACTACAGGAAGTAAATTCTCAAGAGTGACTTTCTTTAAGTGACTTAGAATGCCTGCAAATATCTATGAAAGTTTATGCAGTTCCCTTGAAGCATTAAAAAACAAACAAACAAACAAACAAACAAACAAACAAACAAAACACTCTAATATTAGATAGGAAAAAGGGATATCTTCCAGGTTAAGTAACTCTCCTCCATTACTCAAGTACTTTTTTTTTTTTTTTTTTTTACTTTTATGGCTGTTCCCGGACTGTCTACAGTTGTAATGGATGGGAAGAATAATCTGTTTCTCAACGTATAGCTTGAGGGCTGCTGCTTAACTCTTTCATACTCATTAGTATTGGGTTACATGCTACCACAAGAGGAAGTAACTTTGCACAAACTAATAACAAATCAGAAAAAAATTATCTGAACGATCCAATCTGTGGCCCAAGTTATATTTTTTAGTATAAGTTGGTCACATCAAATATATAGTTTCTTCTGAATGCATAAATTGAGTGATATAATTATTTATCCAGTTCTGTGTAACTTTGACCTCCTACCATTTGGAATAGGTTTTATCTAGAGATAGAGACTGATAATAGCTTCAAAGTACTGGCAAGAGATGACACAGATTACCTGTATTAGTAGCATTATGACAACTACTGTCACCAATGCCACTGATTTTAATAATTACTCCTTTAAAACCTTTACATATGTTTTTATTTAATCCTTATAATAACCTTGACAGAACAATAGAGATATGATTTTATTTTCTTACTTTTTCAAATGAAGAAACTGAAACACAGAGAGGATAATTTGAACAATATTGGACAATAGTAATGTGGAGGCAGTTCCAATGGAAACAGTCTGGCTTCCAGAGTCCATGTCTTACTTCTCCACTACATGTTTATTCTGTATTCACTCAACATTTAATAACAGCACACATACCAACCTTTAGCATAGACACACAGTCAATTATAAAAATGAGTAGGAGTACCTCAAGGCACCTTGCTTATAATAGTGACAGATACAAAAGATGGTAAACACAACACAAATTAGTTTTATAAAATTATATGCAGGGTTTGATGTCTCATAAAGAACAAATAATTCAACTTTTGTGTGAGAGTAAAAATCATAAAAGCCTTCACAGAGGGCATGGATTTGTGAAATGTATCTTAAAAGAATATTAATGTTTGTTAGGAGGACAAGAGAGATGGGTGATCCCAAACAGAGTTGCCAAATGAGTAAAGATACAACAAAAAAGAAGCCAATAAAACCATAAGAGGTTTTTTATAGAGGTGAACTGAGGGTAGTAAGAAATGACTCTAGAGAGTGACAAAGGAGCTTGGAATGTTATGCATAACATTGAAGAGTTTTATTTTTTCTTGTGAAAATTAAATACTCACTAAGAATTTTAAGTCAAAATGATCTGAGTTTGAATGTAGAGCCCAATATTTTATATGATTTTATTTACAAGGTCCTGGATCTCTATGAGTCTCAGTTATCTCATTTGAGAAGGGCAAGTTATTGACACTTAACTCATTGTATGTTGTGAGAAGTGAGACAATTATATAACATACATCTGATCCCTTATCCTTTAGTTGAGAGAGTTAGCAGAAGCAGAGAGAGGGTGTATATGTCTGTACATGGGTGTGGAGTGCTGGTGGTTTTAGTGGTTGTGGGGATGTGGTAGTTGGTAAGGCTGTTCACATTTCATTTTTTCTGCTTCTTATGGATTATGGCAGCATTACACTTCCTCACTCTATTAGAACTAGAACATGTTCATTGACAGGCTTGTCTATTGAGATATTACGGAAACAATGTGTGTAGTTTTAAATGGCTACATTTAGTTACCAGAATAAGACCCTGCAACACTCTTT
>NW_006436811.1:19213556-19229908 GCF_000325575.1 Pteropus alecto | reverse complement strand
CCCTCTTCTGTGGTCTTCATGGAGGTAATACTTTGGTATTCTGCTGGGTTCTGAGCGATAATTAACCTGATTACAAGGTCTTATTGGGCCTGCAGTATGTGAGAGAAAACAATTCTTGTTGAGATAAGCCACTGAGAATTTGGAAGTTGCTACCAAAGCATAACCTATTCCATCCCAACTATACATGGGATAAACAGAGTGGAGGTTGCCGATCAGGTTTCGTGGAATTGTAGTTGGTACAGAGTCTCTCATGTGGGGCTATGGGTAAAGTGGGGTGAGTGGTCACTGAACCATGAGTGGGAATTTGAGATTCAGTAACCCCCAAAACTGATGGGACTGATTCAAAGCCAGGAGTCTTTATTTCAAAAGAAAATCACTACAATAATAAACTGAGAGGAACCTGAACCAATCACTAGAAGTCTGTGCTATCCCTGGTATGATTAATACATGTGTCTGAAGACAATTAATTGTAATAATCTTGTATTAAGATGCAGGAATGGGGCCAGCATGGTGTCTAACTTATATGTTGAGCATACAACTTAAGCTCAGCAAATGTTACCTGCCTAATTCATCTTCCCTTTCCTTCTTCTTTTATAAGATCCTGTATCTGCTATTTATTTATCAAATGGATGAAAATGTTTGAAATGAATAGCCTTAGAAATGCTACCTATAGGATAATTTACTTTTGCATTTTAGTGTTCCTATAATTAAGTACTTCATATGCAAGCATAAATGTGCTCAGAATTATTTTCTTGCTTCTTTTATTTGTAGTGAATAAGGGATGACCTCATAATTTTTAGATTAGAAGAGTAAATGTACCAAATATTTTCTTCATTACATAGTTTTATTCTTTGTTGTATTTGTATGGATATCTATAGAATACTTTTAATCAAAGTATTTCATTTGGTGACTATATGGGTGCAGATACTGTGATAAGATAGGATAAATTTAACATATCTTAACAATTGGCTCTGATGTCTATATAGGCAGTGAAGGGCTGTGCAGGGAAAAAGCTGTGCACTTGATTAAAATATGTGGTTGTGGCAGTTTTGTGTAATCTATAGTAATTTATTAGAAAACTTCTAGGAGACTATAGAATCAAAGATTGTTGAATAACATCTGGTACTTGGGGATGGACAATCAGAAAGGAATCAAAAGGCATGACAAGTACAGAAACATATGTAAACATCCTATAGAAAGGGTTGAAACTTGAAGTTTTGTCAGAATCTAGTATCCAGTGATCAAGATAAAATACAATTCACCAGTTACTGGCACCAGAATCTCATTATTTCCTTGCCTTACAATTTTTTTGTGTGTGTGCAAATGAACTGACAAGACCAACATTTCTAAATGTCTGTCTACTGAATGCTCTACTAGGGTTAAAAGGATGAATTAAACATAATACAGGAGTTCATAGGGTTTAAGCACAACAGTCAATTTAATGCATAAAAATACACAGGGTTTAGAAAGAAAGCAAAAGTTGAACTGAGTGTTAACATTTCTGGTTTAAATTAAATTATGTGGGGAGTGATCACAATATCATAGAGTTAATAAGAATCTTAGTATTTATCTAGTCTAATCTTTTAACCAATCAAAAATCTTTTGTGCAGGTCAAACAGCCTTCATTTCAATATTGCCAAATGCTGACTTGAGAATAAATCACATCCAACATTTTTGGTATGCAGGTAGTTTACTAACTTTAAATTTTCCACTTAGCAATTATTTTTCCAATGAGAAGTTTCTAGATACATTAATTATACTATTTGAAGCCCTAAAAAGAAATGTTTCTTAATATTTCATAAGCTGAATTCAATGTTTACATGGCAAAAATAAAAATAAGGGCTAAAATCAAAATTGAAATATTTTTTCCTATAAATTAATTTGATAAAATTTCAGAATTAAGAAGACCAGTGTATGAGTGTAATGGCCTTTTATAATACTAATAGACTTGTATAGACTATATGCTAAGATTATAAAGTTCGAACATTAGTACCGTAAGCCTATTCTAAACTTGTACTTTGAAGTCTAGGAATCCTAGATATCAACTATAAAGCTATTTAACATGATAGTGAGAAAATGAAGTCTTTGTTGTTTGACTAGTTTATTTGCAGATTTAGGAACTTGCCTCTAACATACTGTGTCTAATGAGCTGGTCAAAAATAGAAATGATAACTCTATTTTATTCACAATTCATTGATATCTTGGTACATAATAGGTGATTTTTGTACCTTAGTGTTTTTAAAATAAATAAATATATCTTAGATTTAGCACTACTTACAATGAAAATGCCTTTAAGTTACAACAGTGGACAAAATTTAAGGGAGAAATGAGAAAAAGATTGCCAAGAACTATTAACTATTTTAACAGGTGACATAGTCACTCAATGTCTTAATAACGAGATAGACAACTCATGCAAATTAAGGTTAGCCAGTAGTGTAAAAGCAATAAAGTAATGTCTAAAAATGTAAGAGAATGTAAGAATTTTAATGAAGCTTTAAAATGGAGCTTGCATTTATATTGAGTCATTCATCTCAATAAGACAGTTGACAGGTTTGTATAAGAGACAAAAGCCATATTAAATTGTGCAGATTCAGTAATATTATTTAGAGGTCAGATTATTTAATATAATAATGGATAAGATTTTACTATAATCCTATAAATAATATAATAAACACATATTAAAATGTCTTCCAATAAAGTCACTTTGGGAGAACATATACATTTTTGAAGATGATTGAAATTTGGCTTTTAATTTCAAACTCCTCACATTGAAATTACCTTTATAGTCAGTTTCTAATTCACTTGAAGAATAATAAGGATCATTACTAGGTAGTTACATCTTGTTTGAGCTCTTTCTAAAGAAATGCATTTATTGTAAAAGGATAAAACTTTGCCACCACTGACAATATTGAAAAGAAAATGCTGCTGGTCCAGAGGTAAGATGAAAGAGAACCTAATAAAGTGCTTTGAGCAATGACAGCATCACTGAAATAAATGGACATCTTTCCAAGGAAATTCTGTGTTGCTGACAACGTTCATTTGTTCCGGGAAGCACTGTCTGGTGGGTGCAAAAAAAAGAGCTTCCATACATTTCATTCTCTTTCACAGCTGCTTCTTTCCTTACCAAGTTCTTAAATATGGGTGTCAGCTAAGGTTCTGCCATTTGCTCTTTTTTTCCCCCTCATTTGATGTCTCTTGTATTATTTAAACTTCATCACTGGCTACAGTTATCACTGTTATAACTATCAAATATATACCACCATGCACATTTTTCTTTTAAATTTGAGAATATATCCAGCCTTTTGTTGGACTTCTCCACTTGGATATTCCACAGATATTTCAAGTTCAACATGAGTGAAATAAGGCTCATCAGTTACTTTCTTACAAGACCCCCAATCTGTTTTTTTTCCCCCAGATCAGTAAAGAGAACCACCATCTGGCCAGTCATCCTAGCCAAATGTGTATGCTTACCCTAGATTCTGCCTTCTCTTCTATCCCTTGCTACAATAGGCCATTAAATCCCTTCTAGAATATCTCCTCACTATTCTCTCTTCTCCATTCCCACTATCACTTTATTCAGGTCCTTATAATTTCTCCTTGGAATGTCACAGGTTTAAACAGGTCTCTTTGACGCCTGCTGCTTTCTTACAACCCATTTTCAACAATATTGCTAGAGAAATTTTTCTAAAATGAAAATATGTCATTTGCCCTATGTTTGCCAATGCATGTCCTTTAACTTTTGCAGAAAACATTTAATTTTCTTTTTGTTAATGCCTTTCTTTTTCCATGGCCACTGCCTGCCATTGTATACAACAGTAGTGAAGAATCACACATGAGGGGCCAGCTTTTCTCTGCTTTTGTTTCTGACTTTCATGAAACTCAGGTTAGTGCCACCTCATGTAAGATGCCTACCTTGAGTAATGAGAATGACTTAGTATTAGGTAAACTTTATGTCTGGAACTTGCTTCTTTTCTCTGATAAAGAGCTTTTCTTGAAGGTAAATTTTTTGGTATTTGTGGTGTTTTTTTTTTTTTTAATCTCTTTCCAAGACCTAGCAGAGAACCATCAGGTGTTCACTGGCCACATGAAAAAATAAGGCTTTCCCATATTCTAGGAAATGTAAAACTGAAAAGATGAAAGATCCTTTTAGAAAAGGTTGGTTTTAGCCTACGATGAATAATCTAATTATACATTTATTTCAATGAAAAAAGATACAGTAGAAATTAAAATTATGTTGTAGTGAAATAGTCTATTATTTTAAATACAGAGGAAATTAAACAGTGCAATTCATTTAAATCTATTATGCAGAATAATTAGCAGAACATTTAAAAATTATGGATGGATTTAGGGACCCTATTAACATTTTAAATACAGAATTTGACAAAAACATGGAAGAATCCAGCATTTTATTATTTTTAAAATTTAAAAGGATAAAGATGATTTATATGTGAATACTAGCATAGCTCAGTATCATCATCTGCCACTGACTAATGCTTATAATAAAACATATTTTAAGACTATATTTTATTAGCACAGATCATGGAGACCTGCAGAAATGAAAATTTAATGGAAACTAATATATAAGAGAAATATTTCAGATTCACGATCTGTTGTTCCTCCTCAAAGTATCATAATAGCATCAAGATGAACTCAAATCTGAAAACATAACATAAAGAAAAAGACTTAGTTTTACTATAAGTTATGTAGATTTCAAGTATGTCTAGATGCTACATTGTAAATGTATTTATATAGGTATTATTCTACATTTAGATGATTTTTAAAAAATGATTTTAATCAATAAAACACGTATGAACTAAACATCTTAACATAACCTTAAAATTTTTTAAAAGAAAAAAATCTTCAGAGGTACTCCATATTGTACAAATATAAATTTTTATATTGTAGCATTTATATTTTTACATTAAATTATGAAAACCACAATTAATAAATACTAGAAACCTTGAACTTCAAGTCCTCAGGATATCTGAAAGTAAATATTATGATTACATCTCTTGCATATGGACTTTCATAAAGCTTACCTTTATGAAGAATCTATAGTGAGGTTGGGGAGAGATTAGGTTTTAATTGAAAATTTTTAATTGTTTACCTTAGGTAAATAGGAACTATCATAAATACAGAATTACGTGAAATTTTAGATAAATTATAAGGCTTCACAGAGTTATTATGCTTCTTGGGTCTCTTTGGGCTCCATTTCCCGAGTCTTAGAGATAAGTGCCTACCCTCCTTTGCCATTACCAATAATTATGTGAAGAAATTTAAGAAAGATTAGCAGTAGCTTAAGCTGAATTATATATTGCAAATCCATCTAAGGCTATTTATCAATTATTCATGGAAATAAAGAAGCAGGTGTACAATTCCTCTATTTACACTCCTTGCCCAGCTTCCATTTTGACCCATAGAGAGTCTTACTACATTTATACACCCTCAGGTACCTTGTCCAAGAGTAAAAACATAATAGCACCCACAAGGGCATTTATTCTCTGACAATCGCCTGCTTAGAAATTGGTATTTAATTATCATCACCAGAGTAGTGTGTTATTAATACGGTACTTTATAACTACTTTCTAATATTTCAAACTAAACTTTTATGTTTATTGTTTCTACATTTTTCCCTTATTGCACTACAAAATCATTGGTGCTGGTATTGCTGATAATATCAATTCGAAATTTGATTTTATGACAATAATATTTTCAACTAAATCAGTATTTCATATTGTTCATAATATCCAAAAACAATGAATAAATTCAACTATTTAAAAAAACACATATGTAATTTATGTACATATTTGGAAGGATGAGTTGAATTATGGAATTAAACACACAATAGGCTGTATAATTTCTAAAATTTGATTTTTTATATATATACATAGGTGTATATATACATGCATATATAATGTTATATGAAGCCTATTTATACTGTGTTTTAAAATATTGAATTACATTTTATTTTATACTTTATTATAAATAAGAAAATATTATTAGAAATACTAAATCATATTTTACTTTTCCATAGCAAATCTTTAGGATCAATTAAATTATTTGGTAATGTAAATAAATATTCTCCTGAAAATACATATAAGCATAAAACAATATGTCTAAATTAATTTTAATTATTAACATATACATTCCAGTATATTAAAAAGTGATGACATCAGAAATTATAGTATTCTCTCATAGAAGGTTTCTATATAAAGGTAGAAGTTACTTTTATAAAACAAATGGCAAATCCTTGTGATGTGGTTCTTCTAAATAAGTCAGTTGTAGACCTCTACTGAACTATTACATCTGTACTGTATATTTGAGTATATAGTCCCATGGCCATCTGTAGAAGGAACTCAAAACCATGCCTATAATTTTAAAGCTAAGAGAAATGAAAATAAAAAATAAAAAAGACATATGATGGAAAAAGCTGAGTTTGAATACAAATCTGCATTCTAATTTTACCCTGTGCTACTTATTTAGTAGGGTTTTCTGAGGAAACCACATAAGCCCTCTGAGCCTTACCGTGTTTTTGTAAAAAATAGGGCTATAAAAACCTACCTTAGAAGTTATTATCTGGACTCAAAGAGGTCACTGGAGTTAAAGCTCAAGATAGAACTGAGATCATAGTTGTAGAAACTCAGTAAATTATTTATTTTGTTATAATAATCATGAAACACTTAAAATTTTTGAATAGCTTTTTATTTATGATTGTGTTTTCACCATTTGAAGACACAACAATTATTTTGGTCTAAGTGTCTCAATTGTAAACAATTTGCTAACCTTTTATTTTTATCTTTTTATGATGATTTAAAATTACTTCAAGTTGAAACAAAAATAACAACAAAAGTTAATAGATGACATATATATAAAAATTTATTTTATATTGTGCCTTAAATGATCTCAGTGTTTTTTGGAAATTGTGCCTTGCATAAGCTATGCTGACTTTAAATAGAAAGGTCAAAATTTAATAATTTGTAAGAGGAAATTAATTTTAGAAGACTCCAAGTACAGTTTAATAATTATAACTAATACAATTTTGTAAGATAATTTTTATTTGCCCTTTGCTCTTTTTAAAAATTTGTTTTTGTTTTTATCTACAAATATTTATTATATTCTTTAGGACACTCTCTCAAGTATGTTTAGTCTAGGTTCACTTTAGGGATGAGCAAATGGATACCAACAGCATAGGTGGTTATGAGAAAAATCAGGCTTTTTTCACTATATACATATATATATATATAATTTTGGTAGGTTTAAATAGCAGGATATATAATTGATCAATTTAAGTGGCTAAAATGTCTAAAATAGATGCATTAAAAGCCCTTATTAAAACTGCTGTACAATGATAAAGGGATCTTAGTTTTTAAAATTATTTATTTCATGTTTTCTTTGATTTAATATTTGGAAATACTCTGGATCTGAACAAAATTTACTGAAATTTTGTTTTACCATAGCAAAAACAAGTAATTATTGAGCAGCAGGCTCTAATGAGATTAGAATGAAAAACAAAAACAAAAACAAAAAATGAAGGACATTGTGGAATGGTGTTCATGAGAAAAACTGTAGCAAATGTGTTTTGCATTACTAATGGTACAGATATTTGTTTTTACACGCTTTGGTTTTAAATTGTCCTTGTGAAAATTGATGATGCTAGCTTCAGATATAAAAGCTGGTGGAAAGAGTACACTTTAAATTTTACTCACTGATGTTAGAAGTTATTGGATGCTATTAGAAGCTCTTTTAGAAAGATTTATGATAATAAGTATTCATCGCAAAGCACATCATTCCCGAGAACAAAAAGTGATGTTGCATTCATTTTGTATGATTAACGATTCACATGTAATGAGGAAAAATGCTAAGGACTAATCTACAATTGTAAATGGAAAGGAACTTTATAAAGAGATTTTTCTTGTTAATGTTAACAAAAGAAAGAAATCTTGCATATGCAAGATATTTGCAAGTATTTACATCAGCTAACAACAAACATTATATCAAGTAATAAGACAATCTGTTAATTTGTATCATAATTAAAAATTCACATTCTGTAATATCACAGAACTCTAAACATGTTTAATAAAACTTAGATGGTATATTTATTTTGTTACTCCAGATATGATATTAATGAACTGGCTGATTCAAGTCTAATTTGCATAGTAAGTGAAAATAATTAAAATTGGTCTTTCATTAAAAGCTCACAAGAAATGTTTAATTTGTATCGTATTTGCAGGAAGGCGAGCAGCAGAGATTTTTTTCAATTCTAGAACATGCCACAAGATCAGTTGTACAAGGAAACAAATTAGGTGTATTGTTTGGTTATTTCCTTGCCATTGGGCTTTGGAAGTATAATCACATATTTCAAGGGAGTGTGATCTAAACTTCCTTGGAGTTAAACTGATAAACACAAAATGAGAAAAGTTTGCTTTTATTGCTGGTGCAGGTATTTTTTCTTTTTTACCTGTGTGAATGAATTGCTTATTTGAATTGCATCCCTCAGTGTGGGGAAGTTCACAACCAAATACATGTCACTGCTAAAATATTAGATTCTCATTAAGAAAATAAACCTAATTCACTTTGAAGTTTTTTTAACTTTGCAAAAATTATAGAAAATATACATTAAAAAATAAGATTGTTAAAATCTCATTTGAAATATTGATGGGACAAATTCATTAGAAAAGACACACACACACAAAAACACCCTATACTTTTTCACTAATAAAATCATTTTATTTTTTAACTTCTTTCTTATCAGCTCCATTTGCTTTTTCTTTCTCTGAATATAGCCGAATCACTTTCCATACGCTGTTTATCTGTGGTGTGTTAAAACCAAGTCATTGATCACCTATTCTCTGATTAATTTTTAAAGCTCTCTTCCTTTGGATCTGACAATAAAATTTATATACTTGCATTATCCAATGTCCTATTCTGAATACAAGTTTTCTTTCCTGCTTCCCCACCCCCTACACACACCTTTTCTTACCTTTCGTGGCTCTATTCTCAAATGGTTTACCTCCTTTCCTTTGAAACACATTTTTCCTCTTGCTTATATCGACTTTTGGTATACTTATGATTGTATAGATTAAATACCTTGGAGAACTCAATAAAGTTCTTTCATTGATTGTCTGACTCCAAACCTTGCTCCTATTACATTCTGATCCTTGAATTCTCTTGATCCACTCTCTGCCAATGACCTATTACATGTATTCAATTTCTGTTTCTCTGCATCCTGAAGTATCAAGTTCACTGAAACAGACATCTCTCTCCTGATGTGGTTAAGAAGTGTTGAAGCAGGGTGACTTCTAGTTTAGGACTAAAACAAAAACAAGTGCGATGAATCACACCGCAGTTAACTCTTTATATTATCAAGCAAGGGGATGAGGTTTCTTCTTTTATTTTATCATGTGGGGTATTCATTCCAATCTCCTGACACAACTTCACAGAAACTGTGTAGTCTAATGCTTAAGATGGTAAGCTATAAAGCCACAGAGTTAAAATTCCAGTTCTCTTACCTAAGATCTGTGTGAACTCAAGTTATGCTCTTCAGAAATAGAGACCATTGAAATATTTCAGGTTCCTTGCTCTGCAGGGACCAACTCTATAAAAATTATGGCATGAAAAAGAGAATGTTTGTTCCCTGGAGTAGGTAGGTCCCCCTACAGAAGGAAGTGGAGGGAAAGGCTGGCCCCACAAGCCCAGTTCTCTAAATTTAACAGTCAGATAAATCATTCCTACCTTAGAAAGACATAACTGTAGAGATGGAGCAAGAGGCCTCCAGTATTACTTTAGAAGGCCCTGCACAGGAAAACGTGTAACTAGGGGAGATAGGGTTCCCACTCAGATTAAACGTGACAGATGTGCAAACTAGTTTTTCTTCGACTCGTCCTTGCAACATACCAAACTATTAATTATATTTCACCTAGCCTCCAAAACTTTTGTTCAACCTTTTAGCATCTTAAATATTTTTATTGGAGATGTCTTACTATGATAAAAATAACCTATATAACCCAAAATGTAAAAGTAGCCATTATGAATAAACTCTAAAAAAATGAATTAATAAAAATTTTACAACCTTCTACATTTAGAGGTCACCCCTTGCCACATTAGGAAAAAATGAGGACACATTTCAGGAAATGTCGCTCAAATTAGAATTTTAATGATTGTTGAGTGTGGCAGCCTATTTCCTTTTTTCGTTTTCCTGTTCTGCTTCACCATCATCCCATTTCTTCAGCTTCCTTCCTCTTCATCCCTCTCCTTTCCACTTCTTCTCTCTTAATTTTTTGGTAACAACTTATTGAGGCATATTTTGCCTACCATATCATTAATCAATTAAAGTGTAAAATTCAGTGGTTTTAAGTATATTCAGAGCATTGTGCTCACTTCCTTTCTTTGCTTGGTTTTCTATATGAGGTCAATAACAGTGACCACTTTCTTGCATACACCATAATTCCCTTATGCTTCGCTCACTATGTCATACTCCTTTGGTTGAATCACAGCCTAAGTTAAATCCAATTCTCCACCTATTCATTGTCTATTCATGTGTAACTGAATGTGGCTGCAGAAAAATTTACAACCATTTTGTTGGCCTCACTTTAAATTCACAATCACTAATTTCTAATGGGCTCTTCACGCTGACTAGCAAGGATAATCTATACTTCTCTAGAATTTTTTGATAAGCACCAAGATAATTGTTGTATATATTTCTCTCTCCTCAAGTTTCCAATATCTCTTTCCATCTCCACTCTTGGTTGATAATCTTTCTATTTCATTGAACAAAATGAAGCAGTTAGACATCTTCAGTGTATTCCCACCACTCTGCATCCAATTATCAGCATTTATGACAATGTACCCTCACTTATTTCCTTTTCCAGTGATTAAACTCTTTGTGTTTAACCCCAACTCACGCACCGCATCCTGTCCTGTCTACCTTACTTAAAAACACTTCTCTAGCAATTTCTTTCGCTATCTTATATATTGTAAAATTCTACCACCACCCCCATTATTACCATCAGCATACAAATAAGCTATACCTCTCATTATTTATAAAAGCATAAGCAGAAACAAAACACAATGATTTTTTAAATGATAAAAGTAATGTGTGAATATATTCCTATTGCAAAATATTGGAACAAAGTAAAAGATACTGCCTATATTTACCACAATCCTATTAGTTCCTGTCCCCCGACCCCAGAGGTCCCTTAATGCCAGTTTTCCTCTGGATAATACTCCTTTGCTTTGCTTTCATTTGTAGAATTCCTTGAAAAAGTTTTCTGTACTAGCAATCTTCAATTCTCCTTCCATTTTCTCTTGAGCTCACTCCCATGGGGACTTCATCTCTATTCTTCCTCAAAATAGCTCTTGTCAGAGTTTCTAATAATCTTCATGTTAATTCCTGTGGTGAATTCCCAGTTCTCACCTTATTTGACCTATTATTTGTATTTGAGCTATTAGTAGTATTTGACATAGTCAATCAGTTCCACCTTCATAGGATTTTTATACTCATCTGCCTCCTACAATTGTGGATTTGTCAAGTCTTTTTTGAATTTTTACCAGTTTTTGCTTCATGTATTTTGAAGTTTTGTTTGCGTAATTCAGATATTATTTGTGTACAGGTAGTCAATAGCTAGATATGGATCAACGAATCATTTTTGTATTAGTTGCATGATGTTTTAAAATGGTTGTACTGCCCACTATTCTCACTCATTTATATCCTTCCTGCATTATTTTTATTATTATTTACTTGGTCTAAAAATATTTCATATTATAAAACCTCTTATTGTGTATTTGAGTTGGAGAATCTTTCTTTTTAATTTATTTTTTTTATGGTGACATTGGTTAATGAAATCCAGTTAGTTTCCAGTGTACGATTTAACAGAAAAGCATATATATATATTGTATTGTGTATTCACCTCCCATAGTTAGATTTCTTTCTGTCTCCACATATTTAACCCCTTTTACCCCATCTACCTCCTCTCTTCCCCCTCTCCTCTATCCACTAGTCTATTGTGAGTTGGTGAATCTTGACATAACCATGTAAAATTCTTGTATTCACTAGAACATTTATAACATGATTTAAAAATAACTTCACTTTATTTTGATTTCTTGTTTTTTTCTTTTTCATTGTATTTTATTTAATTTTTAAAAAATGTGTTCATACCTGATTGATTTTGTTAGGATTTATTAGGTACTTCTCTTTTCCTGCCTCATTTACCTATTCTTCAACTTTGGATGTATTTTTGTTTAATTGAATATGAATTTTCTTTTCAACAAGATATTTGCTACTTTGAAAGGTGGAGATTTATATCTTTCGAATTTATTGCAATCATTGTTAGATTTGGAAGAAACCCCATTGATTTACTTTTTTACGAATGTTATTTCTGAATGATTTTTCTTTCCTGATTTTTTCTGAATTTTAAACTTTTATCATTCTATTTGTTTTATTATATTGAGAAGAAAACATATATCATATCATATTCTTTTAATGTCTATTTTATAAGTTAACTTATATTTATTTTTCTATCAATATCTCCATATAATTTTTCCATCAATATCTCCATATAATTTTTCCAATGAACAACAAAAAAATGAGCATGTTTCCATTTCTCTTCCTTTCTCATCCTTCTCCCCTTCAAACAGCATATTCTGAATGTCAATTATGAGTATTTTTATTTCATTTAATATTTATTTAGGTAGCATACATTTTAATGATTTGTTGATGCATTGATTTTTAAAATGGGAAGAGAAGAGAGATGCTCATTTCCCAGCTTTCTAAAGGCATTTTATCAATTAATTTTCCTAGGGCTCTGAAGGATTCCTCTGATTATGATGTTGGAGCCTGAAGCCTTTCCACATACTCTTAACTCCATGGTAGTACTCCCTGGCACTATGTCTGGAGGAGAGTTCTCTAAGTCTTGCGTATATGTCAATTCAGTCCTGTCTGTTTTCTCTCTTTAAGAATTGTTCAACATGGTTTCTTACACTTTTGGCACTATTTCTTGCTGTCCAGCATTATTATGAATTTATACATTAAAAAATATTTTTCTGTCATGTCAAATGAATTTATGCAAGTGAAAAAGATTTATATGCTCAGTTTTCTGTCATGATCCAATCCTTTTCACTGACCATTCATTTTAAATATGCTTCATGTAATAGTTTTTGCTTCTTTTTGAAACTTAACATTATTTTATTGGATTTAGGTTCTGACTTTTGTGGCATAATATTACTAATAATAACTCTCTGTTTTTTGCCTTTTGCACATTAAATTCAGATTCGAATTCTGTACTTTCTTTTTATAACAGCCATTCCTCTTGTTTTCACTGTTTTATCATTCTCTCTCTTTCAATTTTATTTTGTTAATTCTTATCTCCTGCCAGTGAATTGTCTGTTAGCAAATTATCTTCATAATGTTAAATTACTATTTTAATTTTATGTTTATTACATTACTGTTTTAATGTGAATAAGTCGATCTTTTTTTTTAAATTTGATATTATGAAAACATTTTTAATATTGACCCTTTTCCTGTTTAGAAAAAAAAAAAAGCGCAGCTCCCTGCCAGAGGTAATTTAATATCATTTAATAGACATGCTATGTTTTCTAGGATTTGACATTTTCAGCAATCGAGAATTACTATATTTTGTAAGTGGAAACGTCACTACTAAAAACAGAATACTATAAATAGAATGATGTCATTTGTTTCCAAAGACTATTGATATACTAGAGCAATGTGAAAATAATAATAAAAGCAAGATATTTCATGGCAAATTTTGGGGGTAAAGTTAGGACTGTAATCCGCAAATTATCTTGGTATAAATGCTGCTGCCACAAGCGCCACTGGTGAGTATTCTTGGGGCAAATGGGAAACGGGTTAATTTTCTTATTATTTAATATTCTCAATGCACATATTTTAGGTGGAGAAGTAACTTAACTTCAGCTTTTCCTGTCAGAACCCTCTTTGAATTGCACGGCTCTTTCAGGGAGAAGCGATGTTTTAGGGCTCATTTTCATGATTTTGTAACATATGTTATAAAATTCCACTCTTGTTTGCAAGAAGTTTGAAATAAACCTTGATTCAAACAGTGTTATGACTTTTGTCAAGTGCACTTAATATCCCTTTAGACCTACTCCTGTCCCTAAATCTGACATGTGTTGTAATCTGTCACTTCCATTCAAAACTAACACACTAGGATAACTACATAATGTAATTAAAATTTTCCCTCAAAGTTCTCACACAAAGTTTTCAAAGTGAGATCAGAGAAGGAAACAAAGAAGATGGAATCTTGCTAATAAAAATGTAGGTGAAATAGTTACTATTTTTCAGGAATGATGTGTCTTTAGAGTTCTGTTCTTACCAGTATAAAACTAGTCTTTATGAAAACAGTTTGAATGCCCATCATGTACCACAGACTGTGATAGACTCTAACAGACTTTAACTTTCAGATTTATCAGTGATTCTTTCAGATAATCACATAACCGGATACTTAGAAAATGGGAAGTACTATACAATGAAAGAAATTAATTTAAATTAATTTAAATTTCTAAGAGGAAATTTACCTTTTCTAATGGAAAGGTAAATAAAGTATTTTTTTTGTATGAAGAGAATGAAGAGAATCAGATATCTACCATGAAATATCAGACAGAAAAATATCTTCTTGTATCTCAGTGGGTTATAATTTCAGAGGAAGGGAAAAGAAAGGCCAAATTTCATGTTATAAGAAGAAGTAGGAATTTCACAAGAGATCATTGACCTGCTTTCTTATGTAGATGAAATAATATATTAAGCAAAAATCTGTAGATATGTCATTTAAGTCTTGTTTGTTACTACATTTGAAATATCCTAATGCATACACTATATTCCTTTAAAAAGAAAAAGAACTCTATCAATATTAATTACAACCGTTTAAGATAATGAATTATTCTCTATTCCCTTATCATGTCTTAAAATTTCTAAAATCTGTACCTTCGTACTGTTATCTTGTCTGGAATTGCTGTTACTACTCCATCGCATGTTTCATGTGTAAAATAAACATTGCAACCTCTCTCAAGTGCTCTTTTTTTCAGTCCTCTCTGAATCCGTGGATATGAGAGAGACAGAGAGAGAGAGACAGAGAGTCAGAGAGACTAACTCAGCACCTTGAATGTAGATCAGCAGAAGTTGAACTATAGCTTTATTTATGTAGTTTTAAAACCAAAACCAACTGTACCGACATAGATTACTATATTAATTAAATTAAATTAAAAAATAGTCTGACTTTACCATTTCACTGACTTTACAACAATTTTTTTTATTATTCTAGGAAGTCTTTCCCAGAAAAAGGCTACAAGTAACAATATTGCTATGGAGAAATTTCTTTAGATGAGCATCAAACTGTTGAATTAAAAAAGATAACATCAAGAGATTGTTTACTCTCCAAACTCTTTGAAGCCTCTCTGCCTCAACACCCAAGGCTTGTCATGTCCACCAATCCTAAACTAGATTTATTATAACCCTTACCCAATTCTAGTCAAGCCTATCACCCATCTAACCCTCTGCCTATCACAAATATTGTAAGATCTGCTATAAATTAGGTTTCAAAACCTTACGAGTATCTTGACTTTACCTTTCTCTTTCTGAGAGACTACTAAATTCTGGCATGGTAGTACACACCTTGCTGAGATCATGCACACCTAGCTTTGTCTGATTAACAAGTTGTTTGAATGACATTTTGGTGGGGAGCCGACATTCAACAATTATGTGTCACATACTTGATTTTCTCATTTTGGGCCCTAGAATGTTGAATTAATAAGAAGAATATAAAAATATTTGTGAAAGAATAAGCCACACTATAATTATAATAAATATATAAAATTACTGAATAGGAGCTTAAGCATGTTTCACACTATGGATGCTATTATCTCTCAATTCTTCCTCACTAACAAAAATGAAACTCTTAGCCATGTGTGTCTAAGGAAAATTTTCTGTTGATCAGCATCTGTCTAAATTTTCTTTAGCAGTGCTGATTTTACATCATTCATTTATATATATATATTTTCTATTCTGTTCATATTCAACACTATAAATTTAAATGATTGCTTCCTTGTTTTTAGCTTTTATTTATGATAGCAGTGTATTCCTCAATAAATTTCCTCCAAGTTTTCCTTGATGTATAAGGTCTTTATCAACAATTTTTCTGAGATTTTTTTTTTTGTTCAGTATATAAAGTCTCTTTAAAATTCTCTGCTCTGTCTACTTTTATATTTTTTAAAATTTCATCTCTTATCTCTGGGTTATTGGTGGTGGAGTTGGTAAAGTGTAGGAAAGGGGAATTTACCTTTAAAAGCCATTACTTTTTAGGAGAATAAGACAGTTATGAGATGTA
>NW_006436811.1:19206515-19213516 GCF_000325575.1 Pteropus alecto | reverse complement strand
CTTATGAAGCCACCTGTGTATAGCATTTAAGTCCATTCCTTTTAGTTGGGAATGCAAAGCTCTTTAGGCCCTACTGATGAAGTTTTATTTTGTAGTTAGTCTCCACAGCAGGAAATCAAAGATGAGGAGCAAGGAGGTTCTTTCAACCTTCCTCAATCAAATAAACTTGTTTTGCCCAGTGGAGATTACTAAGGTGCCTAAGAAATTATATTGCCAGTTAATCATTTGAAAGTGTCAGATACTAAGATAGTGTATTAGCTCTGTATTCTAGATATACAGTTTGTACAGCTTCCCATCTGTTGTTATTAGAAGTGGAACAAAATGATTACAGGGAATTAGTTAAATAAAGGTAAGCAACTACATGGCAAGATGCAGAATTGACAAAGCACCTAAGCTCTATTAGGCACACACTGAAAAATTAACTAGTCTCGAATTGACCTCCTAAAAGAAGCTTAAATTAGCTAAAAACAATAAAAAATGTAATTGGTTACTTGGCAAGGATATTTAGATGCAGGTTACCCTGAAAATGTGAAGTGTTAATGACAATATAAATGAAAGTATTATTCTTTACACAAAAATGGTTAATAATGTCTAAAGAATGTTTGTTGGTTTTGTACATTTTTAGATTTTAAAAATTCAATAAACATAGATAAAAAACAAATTATCAATCATACATAAACACTCATATAATTCAGTTTTTAAAATTGTTTTTGCCATTTAGCTATATAGTAAGTAAATAATATAAAGTCAGTGAATGAAATTAAGTGAGCAATGACATCAATTTGTTTTTCTATATATTGTTTTTAATGTGTTTTGTAGATGCTCATTCTGTTTCCATCCCATGGTTTGTGGAAGACTGAAGAATGAATGACTGCCAGCTTGGAAGATAAGGTAGATATGTATGTTACTGACTGATAAGAAACATAAAAAACATAGTTGAAAGAAAAAAATAATACATTTTGGACCTTAGAGAGACTGATTTCTGGGTCAAGATTAGACATTAGTATAAATAAAACCCTGGAATTTAAGAGTAAATTTTGGGCTAGACATATTTTGCAGAAATCATAATCAGTCTATGGCTTATAGAGAACTTCAGAGTGAATATGGTCTTTTTATTATAGTGTGTAGAATGAGAATAAATGAGGGCTAGAATAGAGCAAAGGAATAATGATGTGATTGATCCCAAAGAAGAGAAACAGGAGATTTTACATTTTGGAGAAAAAAGAATCAGTAATAGATAATACAAATTAATAGATTGGTATTTATGTCATTCTGGTAAAAAAATAATGATTTAGAGAGTTTGGTACCACCTATTTATTACATTTTAATTCCACTTTAATACCAGGGAATGTATACTTCCAATTATAGAGGAGAAAAGATGCCCTTTGCCTTCTGCCCTATCCAACCAATCTGACCCTAACAGTTACTTATCCTGAACTTCGCTAGTCCAGATTTATAAAAAATAGGCACTGAAACTTTAGAGTTGAATATTGAGGATCTATTTGTGAATCCAATTTGATTGCCAGCACAGTTCTTAGAATATAGGAGAAAATCAACATATCTTTGCACTAGGTTAAATAAAACTCTTTGGAGTTGCATACAGTATCAGTCTCTGTCTGTATGCTATCTGCACCTTTGCCACTTACTCTTTTCCTATTAGATGAGAGGAAGGAGGTGGAGATGTAGATGACTCAATATTTAGGACTCTGTTAATGAGTGAATTGTTGCTGTAATAATATTTCTTCAACAGATAGCTTTCTTAGGATTTCCCAAAGATTTAGGTAGTTTTAAGATCCTGAACGTGGTTCCATAGTGTAGCGGTTAGTATGTCTACTTTACATGTAGAAGGTCATGCCCCAGTGGAGCTATGATCCATGATCTACAGCCATGCCACCCTGAACAAGCCCAATGTCTGATCTCGGAAGCTAAGCAAGTTCGGGCCTGGTTAGTACTTGGATGGGAGACCACCTAGGAAGACCAGGTGTTGTAGGCATAAATAATAATAAATTAAAAAAAAAAAAAAAGATTTCCCAAAGACTTCAGAATTAGTGTTCTTACAGCACAATGAGAACATGAGAGTCATGGTTCAATTGGTACTCAAGTCCTGGCATTTCATTTTTAATGTAAAAATATGAAAGCATTGATGTTTAATTCTTTGCCTCTCTATTTTATTATTTTGTTAAGCATACCCTCTTTTAACCAATAATCTTCTTTATGATTTGTCACAACCTGTTGTGCTATGCAAAACTCTAAAGATTTTTAAAGTTTGTGATGTAAAATTCAGTTTTGCTTTTGTTCCATGTATGTTTTGTGACTTTAAAAAGTTACCTTCAGTTTATAAATTGGAAATAATGGATTAATAGCTAAGTTTTTCATGCATTAATGAAATCCTATAAAGTCTTAGAAATTTTAGACTATCTAACTTGGTTTTGAACTAATAAATATTTTATAGTTCCTCTGGGTTTATTTTTCAAGCATTGCATTAGCAGATCTCAGCTTAGATTGTTTCTTATTTCCTAATATATTTTTCCATTTGTTTGTAATCTCACCCAAGACTAGGTATTCAATAATTATTTCATAAATATCTTAAAATGAAAACACAAACTGTTAAGTGAAGTGTTTCAAACACAGTATTTTGACTGTGTATAATTGATACCCGCATTATGCTAATGGCAAAGTATAATGTTTCATTCTACTTTGAATACTTTGCTCTCTGCCCTGAATCCAATCAACCTGACCCTAGCAGTTTGTTATTCTGAACAGCCACAAATGTCAATGTCAATGTACATTTAAACAAATCTTCTCAATGCTTCCTATTAATTCAGGATTTGAAAGAGATACAAAAGGAGAATTGATAACTCCACATAAAGAGCTCTCTTACTAACGTGAGGTCTAGGATGTCATATATGAGGCACTGGTGATTCTATACATTCCGATACAGAAATCCATGGACCACAATCTAAAATCTTATTTTTTTTAAATACAGATACCTGGGCTTCACCCAAGAGACACTGGATTAGCACTTAGTAAACAGATATTGTGAGATATCAGCTTCAGATGCAAAACATAAGGGACACCAAAAAAACTTAGTAATCAAAATAATATTTAAAATAATTAAAATTATTGCAAAATGCAAAAAATGATGAACAAACCATAAAATTTTAAAATAAAGATGCAATTGATCTTACCTTTTGCTGCAGGCTATGACATAGCTCAGCAGGACACTGTGTCTTAAAACCAAAGTAAAACAAAACTGTGAAAGATTACCAGGAATAGGCCAAACCCTAGGGCAATTGGTTCCCTTAATGACCTTCCTTAGCTGGTTTAATTCCCTCCTATGAGGAGTTCTGCAGTTTGCTACAGCTGCTAGGATCTGTACTCTCAGCTCAGCACCTGAGATTACCCGAGTCAGTCAAGGGTTTTTTGGGAGACTACCATCTTTGAAGTCATAACTCTTGAATCTCGTCTCAGGAGTGCTTACACTATTATTGGCATATACCTATATTTAAGTTTATCACAGCTTTAGAAGAACTGCAAATATGAGGAATGATTCATATCTAAATTCAACAAAAATAAATCATAGCATTTACAAATATGTTTACTTCTTTGAAGATTTTTGGATGCTCCAAAAATGGAATTCAGCTTAAACTATGATCAGGCAAAACATACCTCCTCTTTTTAGTACCATTAATGCTCATTAAAGTGAATGGTAATAAATTAATTGAAGGTTTCTTTGGCATATATTGAGGAATATCATTCAAATGTGTTTGTAAAACATTTTGGTAGGAGCAAAAGAGTTTGAGTGCTTTTGATAATCACCATAAATATTTTCGGAAGCATTAAAAAATGTAAAATGTGTGCTATTTTTCATGTAGATTTTATTAAATTTTAAAAATAATTTTTATTGTTTCTCATTATCCATCTTGCATGTATACATAAAATGGGAAGTGAACAAAGGCAAATTGCCATAATTTAAATGTTTATGTCTAAAAAAATGTATTCTACCATAACATAAACAATATACTACAAGAATCACTTGCAGACCAGTAGAGAGGTCTTTAATATTACCAACCCCACTCTGAGAAAGACTAATAGAACATGAGTGCAGGGGGAGAAATTTTACTCTCTTCGGTTCTTCTGGCTGGTCTGATAATTAAATGAACATAGGACAGATAAACAAGAGAAAATAAGCAAATTTAATCACATATAGACATATGGGAACCCCACATACTTGAGAGAGTCAGAGCCCCATTATGCATGAGCGTTCAGAGACAGAAAGTAATAGTTAGGTATATATGACATTCAGAGCTAAGGATAAGGTAAGGTGTTTTGGAGCTTCAGAGGAGAGGAAGGTCTTTTGCAGAACAATAAGAAGAGCAGATATTTAGTAATTAAAAGTTTGCCCTGCCCTATAGATAGGTCATTAAGAATTATTTCTGGAAATAACTCTTGTTATGGGCAAGCCCTGATTTAAATTCTTTAGAGGAGAGAGAAAAGTTTCTCATGAGCCCACATGTTCTCTATTGCCTTCAGCTCAAAATATTTTACATGCCAAAGTGGCATATCCTGGGAGACCTGTTCTAAACACCTTCAAAGATAAGCTGATATAAAAAGTCCTCTTAAGTCTCCTGCTAGCAACTTTTTACAATTTGATTAAAGGGAGTAGGATAATATGTATATTTTATTCATGTCTATGACAGTCTAAAAATACATTAAGTTCTATGCAGAGGAGGTTGGAGAAAAAATAATCCATTTAGCATGGAAAAGGTAACGTATAAATATTCACAAATTTTTTTCACATAATTTTAGAAGACTCACTGATATCCTGAAATCAATCCATAAATTCTGAGTTAAGGACAATGTTTTACTTCTTTCCAGACAATGAGTCCAAAAGAATTAAAAGTAGATCTGAATTTTACTCTGAATATGACCAGTATCAAACAGTGAAATGATCATGAGAATTTAGAGATAAGAATAATATTTTGAGATATCCTGCCTCTTCACTTTAGATGGTTTTAAAATTTTCTCTAAAGAAAAATTAAGAAAAAAATGTTATCTAAGGATAAAATAAAACCATTTATGTAGTGTGGAATGAATATAAAAATTTAAATTAAATTGATGGTAGGAAAATAAATCTTTTAAAATTGTAATAGTCATTTGTTTGCTTATAATATTTGAAAAGATTTTTTTTTGAGGTTAACTTTGTAATAGTTGACATTGTTCTAAGTATAGTTGCCATTATTAATTGAAATTTGAACAGACAAGGCAAAAGCAAACCCTTTCTAAGTGTTCAAAACAACAACTAATTTCATGCCAAAAGCTCAATTATCATGAAAATAAAAGCCACTGTTGGATGGGTGACTCATTAAAAGAAAGAAAGAAGAAATGTGTAGAAGCTTTGGTAAATGAGAATAATGTAGCTAAAGTGAAAGAGAAAACAAATCATAGAGCTGACACAGAAGTAGCCATAATTAATTGTTGGGTTATGTTTCACTGTATGCCAAGAATAAAGACCTAAACAAAGTGTCATAATTTATTTTTTAAAATCTGTTTTAAAATAAATCTCTTTTAGATTGATAATTTTTAGTTCATTTGGTAACCCCAAGAAGTTTGCAAGCTTATTCAATTATTCCTTAAGTGTAGTTACTTATCATAAGAGTGAAACAATGTGGGATTCATGACTGCAGGAATGAAAACTATAAGGGTGAACTGACAGCCTAGGTCAGTACGGGGGTTATTTGTATCCAATATTTCCTGGATTCAGGAAACTCTTCATTCTCAGGCCTATCTTAAGGTTGGGTAGCTTTTTTTAAATGCATATGTAACTTGGGAAAACCAGGTAATCGTTCTTTCCTATCATCCATTTCTCACTCCAGTCCTATTGTAAGGCTAATGCTCAGACTTATCTAGGTCATAAGTTAAAGTTTTACAGTATCTTGCTATAGAGAAGGGAGTGGAGAGGCCGTGAATTCCCTCTTACTGTGGTGGGAAGGATGGGGATAGTTGGTGAAGCAAAGGATGGAATTTCCCAAATAGTATTGTCATCATATATCATTTAAGATTGTTTTTGACTACAAGTGATGAAAGACCTAAGTGACAATGGTGCTAGCAATAGAGCAATTTCATTTTCTTTTATAACTTAGATGGTGAATGTGGAATATACATAGTTTGAGATTATAATACATGACAAAATTGAAAATCCCAAACACAGTTGTATAAATATACTTTATGGAAATATAGAGGCAAACAATGAGAATAGCTGAAAAAGTGAAATGTTTGACCTTGGAGAATAGGATTTAGGGGTGTTGAACGATAAGAGATTTCTATTTTCCTATGTAAACCATGCAATACTATTTTTTAAAACTGAGTACAGATATTAATGATAAAAATTAAGTTTTAATTTACATAATATTTTGAGTATGACTATTGACGTAGTCATATGGTCTTGACTAACTGAGTTTGAACTTTCAGTTGTGTGTCCTAATGGCAATACTCACACGACTTTAAAACTCAGGCCTTTAGATGTGGTGTTTGAAAATTAGAAGCCCTCCAGAAGAAATGATCAGAAAGATAAAGTAAAATTAGATACAGGAATTTCACATATGAGAAAATGATCAATAGCCCAAATAAAGTCCTAAAATTATGCTATATATTCCTCAAATGTTTAATCATTGGAGAATTTGATGAGAGAAGTTGTTTATGATTTAACAAGCTTATTGGACTACTCAGGAATATCGTATATGTATTTAACTAATCAAATGCAAATGATACTTTAAAAATATATGAATCATTTTTTCCTCTCTCTCTACTTTTTTCCCCATTTTGGGCATTTTTTCCCCTTGAGTTTATCAAGACATATTTCACTACCTTGAGGAGATTTGGGATTGCTAAAAAAGAAAGTGAAGAGAAATGATGTAATTTTTTTGCTGTTTTTTTTGGTTCACGAAAAGATGGCAATCTAACCATCCTTCTCTGAAACACGCATGTGTATGTATCAAAAG
>NW_006436811.1:19200082-19205721 GCF_000325575.1 Pteropus alecto | reverse complement strand
TGAATCATTTTTTCCTCTCTCTCTACTTTTTTCCCCGTTTTGGGCATTTTTTCCCCTTGAGTTTATCAAGACATATTTCACTACCTTGAGGAGATTTGGGATTGCTAAAAAAGAAAGTGAAGAGAAATGATGTAATTTTTTTGCTGTTTTTTTGGTTCACGAAAAGATGGCAATCTAACCATCCTTCTCTGAAACGAGCATGTGTATGTATCAAAAGAAAGCTTAGAAATTTGAAACTCGAGTTTACATATAAGCCATAGAATGGAGAGGATTGAGAATATGATCCATTCCATATCTACTACCTCTAAACCTCTCAGCAAATTGAAGCAAGATCCTCTCACATAGTTTTAAGAGGCATCATGAAAGGGTATCAGAATTTTCTTGGGTCTTACTACCAACTCATAGTTGAGACCGACATTGCTTAACTGTACAGGGTATATTGAGGCATTAATAGAGGCTGGAGTTCAAGTGAGAATGCCAGAATTAGCATTACTTCCCTGTGGACTTTCATTGATACGTAATTGATCTAGAAGTTCTTAGTGACACACATGAGGGAGTACTTGAGTAGCTGAGGTGAGAGATTTTAGACCTCTCATGAAGCTGCCATTTCGAAGGGCAAAGAGACCCCGAATATAGAGTTGCAAAACAGACATTTTAACTGAGGTAACACATGGAGATTTTGCCCAAGAGCTAGAGATGTTTAGTGCCGGCAAATATAGAGATGAAGACAATGGACCAGCAAAAATAATTATGATCCTAGGAGCTATAATTGTAGACTGGCAGTGCTAAGACAAGACTGTCTTTTACCAGCATCTGAATGCATCAGCAGGAGACAATGGCAGGTGTATAAGACAAGGAAAGACCAGAGACTAACAGTCAAGCAATGAATTGTACCATGTTTTTCTTTGGAATCTATATGTCATGTTAGGAAGTAGGGAAAAGTTGAGAGAAATAATACTAATTGGACTTTCAATAGCCTGAATATTAATGCAAAGTTCATGCAAAAGAGATTAAGTTAAAAAGTCATTTTAAACAATGATAGTTACATGCATCTTATCTTTCTAGTAGGTTGATGGCCTATGATGAAATTAGTTCAAATATAGACAATGTTTTAAAAGTTATTTTTCTTCTATTACCAGGTTTAGTTGTAGCTCATATACTTTGATCTTGCTACAATGCATTAGGTAAGAGCTCAGCAAATGTAGGAAAAATAGGAGGAATGACTTGTGTTCTCATTTATATATTATCCCCATTTTCTTTTGGTCACTCTTTTTGGGAGTCAATTCACTTTGTAAATTTTAGGGTGTTCGCTAGGTCCAATCCTCACAGCCGATCAGCTATGGGATTGAATTGAAATGTTGTCAAGAGGGTGTTCCAAGTGTCAGACTGTTAAGGTCAAGTCATTATTAAGGAAGCAGGATTTTTCCAGATGATTCCGTCATCATTTTAGGACCTACCAGCTTCTCAGCTCCCAAATTCCAAAATACTTTACCTCATTAGTACACTTACCCTGCCATGCTCTAGATGCTAGGACCAAGTCTGACTTCAGTCAAAAGAGTTTTAAAATGCTCAAACAATCCAGTGCCTCAAGAGTAAGTCATTTTTCCTACTATACTGACTGCTACTCCAAATCTGTTCCCAGTTTAACATAGTTTACCTCTTCATTCATATCAAGTTTCTCTCTCTCTTTTCTATTCTCTCTCTCTGTTATTACCAGTGCCCAATTCTAGATTTTGTCATCTAACTAGTATCAGAGTCTGTCTAAGCCTGGATATTTGTTTTGCTCTTTATCTGTCTCTCCTTCTAAGAATGGAATAATTCTTCCTAAACACTGTCTCTGTAGCCGGGACAGAACACTGTGACAGATTTGTCATTTGCTCCGCTGAGTTGCAGAGTACTGCCTGTAGAGGCACCTTCATTACATGGTGTTGAGCAGTCAGGAGGCCAAATGTTCACTTGCGTTACCATCTGTTGTCTGTATTTTTCCTACTGAGTTAGACGTCAGCTCATCAGGTATAGTTGACTTTTTCTACCTAGAGCCAGTTTAAAGTTCCAAGTGTTTACAGCTTACTGTCTAGCCTGAATCACATGCTTTTGGACACAATAATTATTCTTTTGAGAAAATCTGTGGCTTGATTAGGATATATTTGGCTTTATATAATGAAAAATCTGGCTCAACTTTGCATAAACTGTAGAAATATATTAGTTTCTAAAAGCTGAAGTACAAAGATAGGATAACTACAGGGTTGGGATCAAATAATGACTTCATATCCAAACATGTAGTGGTGGAGATATGGACGTGGTGCTGTGAGAAGATACTAAGACAATTTTAAGACACCTTTTATTCTGATTTGGAGATAGAGTTCAGAGTGAAAATTGCCTAATGAAATGTATTATGAGGTCTGATTTAATTTTAAAACCAGATCTAGATGAGAGTAAGTGAATTCATTTCAAACTTTCAACTCTTCTAATTGGATAATTAGAGTAGAGTAAATGATAGAATTCATATTGGTATTTGTAAGGTAGGCATATAATTGGAATGCATTTTGGGAATGAAATAAAGTGTAGGCTAGGAGTACCCATGTTTATGACACTGTGTCTTTGATCTTATTTTTTATTTAAATATGCTGTCTTTTCCCAAAATTGGTGGAGGGAGACTGAAATGTATTATTTAGCTAATACTCTGACAAGATTAATGTAATTTCAGAGAAAATGTTCATCTATTTATGGAATGAGAAATTTGCCAAAGGAATACCATTAAGTCTTTGTGATTTCTGATTCTGTTAATCAGAGGTCCATGCTTCCTCTTATTCTTTAAATAAAATTTCCCAAGAATGTGTGTGTGTCTGGGTGGGAGAAATGTTTTCTTTTCCATAAATTATATTTAAGTTATACGGCTTGTGTTTTGACATGTTTAAGTTAAGCCATAGCTAAGATAAACTGCTTAGACTATGAATATGCGATGCTAAACAATCAATTGGATTAAAAAGATACAATTATTTATATTTCTAAAATTAGCTTATTAAAAGTTTTTCCCATCCCTTTTCCCTTTCCCATGCCTTACATAAAGTCTCACTCAGGTTGCTTACAGACTATATGCTGGTGGAGTGAAGATGTAAGAATATAAAGAAGCCAACACTGATGGTAACATAGGCACATTATGTATTCATTATCTTGAATAGTGAAAGGGTACTTTAAAAGGTAATCAATAGATAATCAATAGATAATCAATGACTCAAGTGTCTTTTCTTGGAAAATATTTATTCAGGAAGATCTATGAAAGAAGAGAGTAGTTTTTGCTTCAGACTTGAATCTATAGAATTCTGTATCCAGGTATATTGCTTTTGATTCAGCATTATTAGATTGATCTGTATCAACTGGCTCTTTCCAAACAGGGATTTCCAAGGTAAGTTTATTTTTGGTGTAATTTTATCCTAGCTTTATTCAATGTTCCCTGTTAAAGCATTAGTCTTATATCAATATTATTACTTATGATGTCATCATGATCTGATTTCTTATTTTTTATTTTGTTTTTGATTGTATGTATTCCTCTCAATACACCCATCTCCCATAATTATTTAGGTTAAATTTAATGCCATTATCATTTTTAGCCTGGGTAGTTTTAAAACAAAAATATTGAAACAATGGAAAATTATTTTTAAGTTAGTCACAAAGCTACTTATCCAGAGCTGGAGGTGAGGGCAGGGGAAGTTTCTATAAATCAAGGGGTCTTGAATGGTTTTATGTGCAAAAACCATTGTCACACTTATCATTGCTGTTGATCTTTAAAACAGTGCTATAGATTCAGTCTGCAGGTTGTGTTCTGTAACTTCATACTGACAATGGGATATAGTAGAAAGGGTGCTGAACTTGAATCCGTAGACCTTCCCTTACATTTCAGATCTGCCTTTTCCTACATTAAGACGTCACATAATTTTTTTTTATTTATGGCAAATTTTCCCAGTATAAAATCAGACTAGTAATACATATTTTGTTCAACTCATGGGAGTTGTTGAGTGGATCAGTTGAAATAATGACAGATCTTAGAATTAAAGTATTCTGCTAATGTACATAAGAGATTCAGACTGAAGGAAACGGGAATGACTTAGGTAAACCAGATATGCTTGCTCATATAGATTGAAGAAAAGAGCCAGCCAGTTAGAATACGCAGCTAGAAAATCCACACTATTTTTAATGACAGAGGTTTAAGTTCCCAGGCTTCAGAAGTGGACACGCAGTTGCAAATGATAAGTCTGAATGAGCAGGTCTTGTGTGGGATCTTTGGAAAGCTTTTATAAGTCCTGTCCAGACTTATATACACATGGCTGGAGATGTTCCCTGCATCTCCTGGGGACCACCTCATCTTAGGCAATTACACCTCATCCATCTTGGTGCAATAATGTATATACTATAAATAGAGAATGCAGCTGAGCACACAGTGCCATGTGCTCAGGAACAAGTGGTCCTCATTTATCACCTCAGCATCACTAGGACTGCCTTAAACTTATAGCTGAAGAATTGAAAATAGAGTTAATTATCAAGATTTTCCTACATTATAGTCTGTTAGATTAACCACAGAGTGCATTTTGCAGGTCGTTATGTTTACTTTCTACTTTCTGTGTGTGTGTTCATAACCTATCTAAAGAATCTGACATTTAAATTTTGTTCCAAGCATCATATTCTCTGTGCCAGGGAGTCAGATATCCAAATCAGGCATAAATGGTCTCAAGAAATAGAACAAAAAAGCTGAGGGATAATTGTGTTTAATATCCTATTACCTAACATGTCAGAAGACAGTTCCTACTTACTTTTAGTCTAATAGAAGAATTAAAATATAGATCTTTTGGAAACTCTGTAATTGGATAGCCACATTTGCATGTTTATTTATACTCAATTTCTGTTGACCTAAATCAAAGGTAATTAGAAGATCAACAAAAATGCACAAGTTTGTATAGTACAGATATGGCTGAAAGATGAAAGATATTGTAGTGATTAACAATAACTGAGTAACTCCACCTGAATTGCATGCTTCACATGTTAAATAATGTTCTTCAAATTCTAGATAGGAACCCAACTACAGTTCAAGTGAATTATCTCAAGAACCAATATTAGTTCATTTGAGAGAGATGGAGAATTGTGTTTTGGGAAATTGTGAAAGGCAATACTTTTATTCCCTCCAGATGAAGCCATTCTCTTCCTCCATTTCCTATTCCAGGATGGTTTAACTATATCTGTCAACAAAATCTTTTCACCTGTTGATTAAGTAGTGATTTTTAGGTCAAATCAGCTATAATGAGGAAGTATTAATCTAGCTCCTGACTTTAGAGGGGCTCAGGATCTGAAAAATTTCTTTATTGTGATAGGATTAGCATGCTGTGTATCAGTTGGGATATAAACTTTTCCTCCAGGCCCTTCCCTTGAGTAACTATGCACTCTCATTATCATTTATTTACATATTTGCTCTTTTTTGCACATCTAGTCATTATTTTTTTGGTCCTACTAATCATGGTCAGGCCCCTGAACAAATATATTTTAACATGAGTTGCTTTTTTGACATGAAAAGACATTTATATACTAAATTTCATAAATTCCTACATCGCTTCCTCTGCGTTGTTCCACCTTAATAATCAAGGTTTAAT
>NW_006436811.1:19193689-19200070 GCF_000325575.1 Pteropus alecto | reverse complement strand
CCCTACACATTCTTAGTTAAAGCAGAATGCTGCTAAGCAAGACACATGTGTGTAATAATTTGAGATGATTGGTTTGCTAATAAGCAAGAATTAGAAGATAAGAGAGGAAACCTGGCTATAGGACATTAATAAAAGAATTTTTAGAGCCTCATGCACCATTTCAAACACCTTTACCAGTACATTTATAATAGTAATGATAGTGATATTTATTATTTATTGAATTTCTACTACATATAGTACTATAAATGATTCTTTATATTTTTTTTTGAATTCCCATAAAAATCTGAGTTATGTGTCAAATTTTTTCCTTCCTTCCTTCCTTCCTTCCTTCCTTCCTTCCTTCCTTCCTTCTTCCTTTCTTTCTCTCCTTCTCTCCTTTACCCCCTCCCTCCTTTTCTCTCCTCCTCTCTTCTCCCTCTTCTCTCTCTGCTCACTCATCTCTCCCTCTGTGTCTTTGTCTTCTTTCTTTTCAGATGAGAAAACTTTGCCAATTCAGACACAGATTTTAAGTAGATCTGAGCTCTTTATACAACTATGCTTGTTGGAGGCTCACAATAGGAGGGATTATATTGAAAGGAAAGTGGATGTTAGCTAGTGAAAAGTTTCAAGTTCTCCTTCTGGGGGTGGCTTTAGGTGGTAAAAATGGTAGATATATTAATGAATGAGGCTGATACATAGTGATGAAGGAATAATTAAAAAAATATTCATATGGTATTTTAACTTTATTTTCAAGGAAATAATTTTTAATTAAACTAAAATAGAACAAGCATTATTATTTTCCTTATAACAATTATATCTTGTAGATTATTGCATTAATTTTAACAATGTAATCAATTGTGACTCATTATCAAGTTTAAGTGTCTACTAATGACAAACAAAGCCAGAAATCATGTTTGTTTTTTTCTCACTGAATAACCAAATTAGAGGCATTAACTAAGTTATAATCATGAAAATGCATAATATAGTAACAGTAATAAAAATGATGTATTTTTCAGTAGAGATAACTTACTAAAATATTATAGGAATATAAACTTAGTAAATAGAATATAGTTGCCTCCTGATAACTGAATTCTTTATTTTGTTGAATCCCCAAAAAATTGCTACAGAATTTTAATGTCCACAGTTTTGACTGTTTCAAAATTCTAAAAATTACTGATCAAAACACAGCCATTTGTAGTGTGAGTCCTTAAAAACCTCTTAAATAGGCAAGAGATCGACATTAATCAATTTGTGATTTATACTGGACTTATAATTGATTTTCATTTGAAATTATAAATATAAAATAGTTTCCATTAAAATAGACTCACACTGCTAGCCCTGCAATAATGCACTATTCTTCTGACAATACAGAGTTGAAGTTTGAGTTTGTAAATGAAAGGGCTGAGTTCAAGTAGCTGACAACATGCAGAATTAGATTTGTCACTGGTTCTCAAAAGTAATACCAAAGATGAATAGAGACAAATGCAAGAACATTTGCATACTGAATAAATCATTTTAAGTGCAGGTCTGAAGGAGACTCTTGAATGATGATTTTATTATTTAAACACTATTTGTAATATAATTCTCCTCTGTTAACAAACTTGCCGCTCTTCTTTTAACAGGGGCTAGCATGAAGATAACAAATTTAAAATAACATTTTTATTGTTCTAGATTCTAGCATTTTTTCCCTTCTTTTGCAGTGTTAAATATCATTTGTGAGCAAGCCCAATGCACATGTAATGGCTGAGCAAATGTTGATATTAAATAATTAAATAGAATTTGATGGCTTTACAGCAGAAAAAGTTTTATATAGGATGCGAGTAATGTAAATTTCACATATTATCAAAATAATAATTGAAGCATATAAAAAAGAAAGCAGAAAAGACTCATTAGTAAACAATATAGGCAAGGATATTTTGTTAAAGGGAGATGGTCAATCTATGAAAGAAGCATGTATGGTTTCATTTCAAATTTCACTTCTAATTACCTTTTGACAGAATAAGGAAAATGGTGTTTTGAATACAAATATGATAATAGAGTCTCTTAGTATTTCAACAGATTCTTATTTCTTCAGAATGTTTAGCAATGGAAATATTTGAGCCATTATTTCCAGGTGAGATACAGAGATGCTTCAAGTAGGTTCTAAGGTTTTGAGCATCCAGTCCCCCTATTCCATTGTGGCCATTGTCCATTCTGAAAGTCATAGGAGTTGAAGGCCCTCTCTCATCTATCCCCTGGAAATCTTATCCTTTCCCTCTGAAGCTCCCTGGAAGCACTGATGACTAGGCACTGAGTCTCCCTACTCTCTAGAGTGAGCCCCTGATCCTCTCCTATGTTGACAAAATTTTTATTTCCTGCACCAGTCTGTGCCTGAGTTTCCCCCAGGTGTTAGGAACCAGGTCTGAATCCAACATAAGATGATATTTGTTACACATCCTATGATTAAATGCTCTTTGAGTGTTCGCCAAATGTTGTAGAGAAAGGAGATGTTAACTCCACAATTGTGTATGCGCATGTGTGTCTGTGTGCCTCTGTGCATGTACATGAGATGGACTGCCTTAGTAATATCTGTGCCTGGATTTCTGAATAAATATATTGATTAAAAGCTTTTCCAATTGTCTGAAATCAGTTACTAACTACAATTCAAACATTTCTATGGGGATATGTACATTGCATCAGAAGAGAATAAAGAGTATAAAAGTCAAATTCTGGTGTTTTACTACACTTATACATTAGCCACAAATAGGAAAGAAGTAGAACATATTAAATATATTTAGACTGTAAACACATATTATACCAATTTAGTTTTATTAATAATCTTCAAAGTTATTAAAAATTTATTCTTTATTATAAAGAATAAGAAATTGCTTCAAAAATTATAATAATTTTCTCATAGCTGCTGAAAATTGTGTTTGTTTAAATTAATTTTGTATTCTAGTTGGTTTTATTCTCTTTTCTCTGTTTCAAAATAGATCTGAATTGTCTGAGTAGTTTATATATTTCAATTTTGGATAAACACGTGTTGAAGTAGCTCATTAAAAAAACAAAATAAAAAATCATACATGCAAAACATTTTGTTCCAACTGAACATAAAGCATATCTCTAAGTCCTTGTCAGAAGAGGAAAAGAAAAAAATGCTTTGTTAAAATGTGATGAAGCTTTCATCAGGAAAAACAAAAAAGAATGCTGTTAGGAGATTATATTTTTCTTGGTTTTCAATCTACAGAGAACATTCTCGTGTGGACAGTCAGAAGGACAGTCAGAAGTGGCTGTGATCACTTCTCTCGGGGCTTTGACATAACGGAGCATGTGAATGCACAGGTCCACAAACTAGTTCTCCTTGTGCGGTTGTAGTGTGACTGGACATGCATGATTCCTACACATTGTTACCCAACTTTTGGTCCAGGAAGCAATAAGAAACTGAAGGCAAAATCGTATTTGATTTTGATCTAAGATCTAAGATTTTTAATCTTTGATCTAAGTGACACATCTTGGTCTAAGATTAAAGATTTTTAATCTTTGATCTAAGTGACACATCTTGGTGAAGGTTAGAGTTCCAGGTGACATGGTTGGAAGTACGAAAGCATGTCGAGCTCCTTCTTAGAAGGGGGATGTGTCAGGCCTTCTCCCGAGACAAGTGAAGTGCCATTGCCACCAACCAGGCATGCCTGCTGTGGGGAACTGGAAGTCTTGAGGAGCCCACATCACTGAGCCTGTGAGGCTTTCTTGAGAATTCATCCTTTTAGCTCAGCCCAATAAACTCTAACATCTATGAGATTTCTGTGTGAGAGTGTTCATTCCCTCTAGGCCTCCAACTGGGTCCTCTGTGAGACTAGCCAGATGTTATGCTGGGTAGAGTAAATGGTATAATATATAATATTAGAGGCAATGATTTTTACATTAATTAGAGCAAGAGTAACTTTTTCTTGTAAGGATGTTAATAGATGTTAGGTGACAAAAAATAAATTTATGGACAAGTCTTTTTAGGACACGTTGAACTTACGAGTTTAAACTGATTTCTTTACTGAAAACACACAGGACTTTGATATGCTATTATGCATTGTAACTGTAAACTTTTCAAACTTTTTTAGAATCTTCCTTCGCCCCCACATCTGTCCCCACACTTCCACACCAGGAAATTTATGGAAATTAATAGTATGCAATTTATCATTTTGAAAAATGCTACCTCAGCAAATACATTTTTCATATTTTGTACAGCGTCACAGCTGGTTGAAAGTGGCCCTGTATAAAATAAGGTTCAGTGTATGTATAGCTGAAGAGAAAGTGGGATGATATTTCTAGATTTGTGGGAGGTAGGTTTATTTGGGCACTTAGTGAGGGCTTTAGGCTGCCAGTCCCTGATTGCAGAGAAGGGAGAATTACAAAGAAGGAGGCCAGCTGAGGAAAGGCTTTTCTAGAGTCACAAGAAAGAAGGCATTAAAGACAGATATCTCAGTTTTGCCAGTGTCAGTCCTGAGTGCCACTATGTCACTTCAAGAAATAAGACACTAAGACTGAGATACTGCTGAGAAATGGATTGACCTTCTGTTGAGAATGACATCGTAGGAGTGATGAAGCATAAACTTGAAATGGTCAGCGTGGAGTGACAACTAGAGAAGGCAACAACTAGGAAACATTTTCTGTGAGGAAATAAGGTAATGAATTCATGCTTTTCAGAAGCAGTCTTTAATAAATGATATTTTCAAGGTAAATAGGAATTCCTAAGCTGAAATCCCACTTTTAAAAATATTGTTAGATAGAGCTTTGAAGCATACAATAAGCAAGAGCTATGTGTTCGTACTAACACACACACACACACATATGCATTTTATTTTTACATATATATGTATTTTTGGCCGTTTTTCTAGAAAAACAGAAAACTATGTGTAATTGGTATGCAAGCAAACTTAAATCAATAATAAACACACAAATTGGTTATCATTGAATACACTGTATATTATATGTCCGTATGTGTGTGTTATGGACAACTTATTAAAATTCATATTTACTTAAATATTTAATTTCCCAGAAAAATAAACTTACTATTCTTATATTCAGTATGCATTACCCAGGGTGACTTGTTTGATAATATGTTCTTAATATGGTTTACATATTTAACTGAAACATAAGTAAAAGAGTAGATGTAATCTTAAAAAATAATTAATCTGAATAAATAGTCAATTTTAAGAAAATTTAAAGGCTATCTTGCTCAAGCAATGATTAAAAATAAATTGTTGATTTACGTATCGAAATCTATACAAAGCACATTCTAATTTTCACTTCTGGGTTATTGTAAATGCATTTTTTTCTAATTATAGTCTCCATTTTGATCATTTGGCAAACAAGTGTTTATGCAAGGCGTAAAGTTGAATATATTAATATGCATTTATTGTTTTTAAATCAGTAAAATATTCCCTCTCTCGATAGATAAATATGTAGATGCATATTGTAGATATAGATACATTCCACTTATTTCTATATTTTCACATTTTTTAAGGGGATGGCTTTAAAATATGTTGGAATAATTTATATATAAATTTGATATAAGGTAAAGATTGTTCTTTTTCTTACTGGCTGAAATCCCATTTACATTCGACTTAGATATACTAACTTAAAGATTATGAACTATATATGTTAAGCTATATGACATCCTATTTGGCAAGTTTACAAAATATTTTTCCCTGATGACTTAGACCTTAACAAATGAGTCATGAAGATGATCACTGACTGTGCTTCACATTTCCTACTGTGGGTTCTGAACAGTCTGATATATTAAAATAGGACCACACAGAAAGTAAATAGATTTGATATCATTCCTGGGTGGCCAAACCTTTCCTAACACTTACCTTTCTGTAGATCTTGGAATGACCTAGCCAAGCATTAGCAGGATCTGCAGACAATAGCTGTTTCAGATCATTCTGCCAACAGTGCAGAGAGGCAACTGTGTGTGCACGTGGAAAGACTGGGAAATTTACAGATTCTTCCTCCCTGGCCCACATGTGCAATGGTTTTTAACCATAGTTCAACCAATTAAATGAGAATATCTGTGAGTGGGACCAACTGTGTATTTTTAATGCACCTCTCAGGTGGTGGCATTTATGCACAGCCAAAATTGAGAAGCTCTGAAAACAGAAATATTTTTTTCTACCAGCATACTATAATTCTAAAGTGGGGAATTTCTACTTTATGGACAAAGATGAAAATCCTGGGAAAACAGGAAAGTTTTTCCTCTTACATAGACTAAATTTTCACTCTTTTATTTTGTTTAGGCTAAGTCTGTACTGTATTAGAGAGAGACGCCCTGTATAATTCTATGTTTTTTAATCAGTATTGGCCTAAAACAAGCCCGGGGGTGGGGGAGGGAGGGAGAGAGAGAGAGAGAGAGAGAGAGAGAGAGAGAGC
>NW_006436811.1:19167974-19193624 GCF_000325575.1 Pteropus alecto | reverse complement strand
AGAGAGAGAGAGAGAGAGAGAGTGAGAGTGTGTGTGTGTGTGTGTGTGTGTGTGTGTGTGTGTTAGAGTTTTATATATTTCAAGAAAGAATACTTTATATGCTGGAAAGGTGGCAACAGGTAAAAGAAAAGCCCTCTGAACTAGGATAGGGATGCCTTTAAATTGGAGTCCAGGTGCTGACTCAGGCTAACTGTATAGCACAGATAATCTCTAAGATTCTTTCTGGTTCTAAAACTTCACAATTCTTATTTGGTTTCAGAATCCGCTTAATGCTGTTTCAGTTTCCCTTTCTCCTTTCAAGATGTTCTCTGTGATTTCATCTATCCAGGATGACTGTTTATTTTGATAGCCTGGATTTCCATCTCTAATCTTTCTCTTAGTGCATTTCAACTTGCCTCTTAAATGTGGCACCCATAATGTAATCTATTCTCTTTTAGTTATACTTTTATAAATAATCAGATAATACTAAGGTCTTAGTAGCTGATACAGTCCCTTTCTTGACCTTTTATGTAATTAAAATTGGAACAGTTCCTTACCCAAATGAATCATCAGTAAACATTCAGTTCTTAGTGCAAGATTAGGAGAGAATAAAATTTTAGCAGAGATGTCTTTCTCCAAACATTAATACATAGGTACTTAATTTATGTGTAAAATCACCTAAGGCTTTACATAACGGTTACCTTTCTACAATTAATCTAGTGTTAGGACTTTATCTCCATAAATTTCCCTATCCCTTTCAGTGTGCTGTAATTCAGTAACATAGATATCTTAATGTTGCCTTTAATCAGGAACCTGGTTGCTACCTGTGATTTTTACATTTATTTCTCATGGTTAGTTAATGAACATAAACAGTTTCAGAAAGGAGGAAATCATGATTTTATATATTGTATGGAAATCTAATTATATAACACTTAACCTATGTGTAACATCTAATGTTCAACAGGAAATACACATCTAAATCTAGGAACTAAAATTTGTTGTATCTCATAGTGTGTTGGGACTTTAGAAGCCACATTATTCAAAACACAAATAAATTGTCTTCTTTGATGTGTGAGCAATTCAATTTATCCAATCAATAAAGAACAATACAGAGATGGAGTCAGAGGTATATTTCCTCTCAATTAACTGTTTTCTGGTTATTGGTTTTAGATTGTTTTCTAACAATTTGATGTTTCTAATAAATTGTTGCTACTGTGTTCAATTGTGCCCCTTTCACTCCACACTGCTAACAGATCTTTCTAAAAGGCAAATCACATCATGTTACTCAGCTAATTAAAATCTTTATGCTGCTTCTCATTGTCTAAAGCATTGATTTTCAACACTGGCTACACATTAGACCTGAAAAACTTTTTAAAATACTGATGCCTGTTAAAGTTAGTGCCAGTTATAAAGTTATAATCCCCAGATGCTTCCAAATACAATCATTCTTGAAAACAGTAAGCTAAATACCTAAGTCCAATGTCTTTAGCATGACATAGATGTGGGATGCTCACATTAGAGACTAGTTTCCTAATACTTTTCCCAACTGCACCTTGTTTCCCCAAATTCATGGACACACACACAGACACACATGTATACACGCACATGCAGATGTACACGGACTATGATAAACCGCTTTTAAAATTTTTTCACAATTTTATAAAATTTTTCAAGATGTTAGATCTACAGCAACATTAGTAGAGTCTACTAAATAATTGCATTGTTATATTTTCCACATATAAAGTGTAGTTACGTCAAGGTTTTTTGAAATACATAAGTGCTTTGGGCATTCAAATACTTCTATTTGATTTTTAAATTTTATATTTATTTTGTAAAGATTTTCTTTGTTTTTATAGTAGTTTAAATTTCATAGTCAAATTAAGGGGAAGGTAGAGAAATTGATCATATACCTGCTATCTCCACACACGCATAGCCTCCCCCATTATCAATATCCCCACTAGAGTGGTACATTTCTTACAATTGATTAACCTATATCTACACATCATAATTATCCAAAGTCCATAGTTTGCGTTAGTGTTCACTCTTAGTGTTGTGCATTCTATAGGTTTGCACAAATGTATAATGACGTGTATCCATCATTATAGTAACATACAGAATTTTTCACTAACACTAAAAATCCTCTGTGCTTTGTCTATTTATCCCGTCCCTCCTGCCAAACCATGAAAAGTATTGAACTTTTTCCTGTCTCCATAGTTTTGCCTTTCCAGAATATTGTTTAAGTTGAATCATGCAGTGTAGAGTCTTTTCAGATTGGCTTCTTTTACTCTTAGTTGCTTTAACACTCCTTAAATGAGCCTCCATTGATAGTTAAAATCTAGCTGAATGTGGTCACTGTAAGTTTTGGTTACTCAGAGAAAATTTTAAAAAGACTCTGGTTTGTTCAATTCCTTTGGTCCTGTGGAAAAGAGATCCTCCTCACCCACCCCTCCCTCCACTGCATAGTGGCGCCCACAGCAGGATATCATGGGAACAGGTGTGTGCTGACCAGACCACCGCATCACACTCAAGACAAACAGCCAACTGAACTATTGGTGGAAATGCCTCCTCCCCATCCCATGGATGCCTTCCTTGCTCTGCCTTTGAATACCTGAGAACTAGAAAGGAAGCAAAGACTAACTTTCATTTGTGACACTGAGCCAGTAGAATTCTGCTGGTACTGGTTACCTGCTGTGCTTCATAGATCAGTAAAAAATCCTCAAGACTCATAGCCCACTTTGTTCTAGAACTAGCAAAGTATTTTGTTGATAATAGGCATACACTAAAGTTTGTTGAAAAATGGAAGATAATAACAGTAATAATTGCTACTATTAATGAGTGCTTCTTATGTACCATAAACTTAGTATATGCTGTCTTTTATATTTTAATTCTTAGCACAAAATATAGATGAATAGTATTATCTCCATTACACTGATGAGAAAGCTGAAAAATTAGTGAAGTTAGCAATCATGAAAATTGTCAACATCATCATTGCAACTAATATTTATTGTTTCTTCTTTGCTAGTCACTATACTAAATGTCTTCCATATGATAACTCACTTAATTATTACTACCACATGAGGTATGTACTAATATTATCCCAATTTTGCAAATGAGGAAACTGGGGCAGAGAGAAGAACTTGTCCAAACTCAGCTACATTCTGCCAGAGTCTCTATTTAAACGTAAGTAGTTTTTCAGAGAGAAGGTCTTAATTATGATGTAGTGAACTGTTACTTAAACATAGGCTTCCTAATTAAACTATTTTATTATTTACTAATATTTAATAATATATATTAATTATATGATTTACAAAAATTATTTATCTTCTAAAAATTGGAAGCAATATTTCTTAGTATTTCTTGCAATACCCAAAATCTAGATTACAAACATTCAAGAAATGGAAATACAGAGAAAGAAACATACCTAGGATTCAACACATTGAAAGAACCAATTAAACATGAATTTTACTATGACCTGAGATATAAAAATAAATTTTATTAATTAAAATTATTTACAAAGACTACAGTATATTGGTCCCTTGGAGAACATCATTCATTTGCACATTGGTGCAAAGTCATTGGCTAATAATTGGGGAATATTTTAAGAAACTAGCTCTATGAATCTCTGTGCTTTACTTGTACATGGCTGGTGATGAGGTTGTTGTTTATAATATCTCACAATGTCTTCTTAATTGGAACCATAGGGGAAATGTCTCTAGAATTTCATTTTCATTAAAAATTGTGCTTCCTCTGAGAAAGTGACTTTCGTTAATCTTATAAACCTTGTGAATCATGTAACATATTTTGATTACTCCTTTAGACTGGCTGCTAAAAATTCCAGAGACAAATTTATACTATACCTTAAACAAATATTTAGGGATTCATAGCCCACATTTGGTATAACTTCAATGCAAATGGTATTTTGCATTCCTACAGTTATTTCCTCATGAATGCTAAAATAATTTTGGAAGCTAAGACTTTGTTAATATAATTATTAGTATTCATACCAGAAAAGAAATATGCTCCCCACTCTTATTTACTCTGATATGATCACACTGGAAATAATATAATCTATTTTGGAGAGCACAGAGGATCTAAAATGAAAATAATCAAAAAGTGAGGGTTCTTGAATTTGCAGAATATAAAAAAAGGAAATGCTATTTTGCCTGAAGGGACTAAGTGTGGAGGTAGACAACAACTATATTCAAATAGCAAAAGCTGTGATTCTAACCTAAATGTTAGTGGCTAAATGCATAGACTGGAGTCAGATTTCATGGGTTCAAATTCTGTCTCTTCTTATTAAAGGAACCAAGTGACTTAACATTTCTGTATTTCAGTTTTCTCATATGTATAATGGAGATAATAATAGTACCTACAGTATAAGGTTGTTACGATGATTAATTTATTTTAGTAAACTTCTTAACTGTGCCTGCCATATTGTAAGCACTATAAAACTATTAGATAATGTTTGCTGGATTTTCCATAAATGTTGATATTATCAAGAGTGATGTTAAAAGTAATGATAGAGAGAAAGAAATGAACAAGAGTTAATGTCTTCAGTAAATGAAGAGGAATAACTGAAAGGTTAGTTAATGATTACCTGGGGAGGAGAATCCAGGATTAGTTCTTCAAGACAACGTGTACTTGAAGGACATAAGAGAAACACGCAATACACATACACACGCGCGCGCGCACGCACACACACACACACACACACACACACACACACACACATGAAGTGCAGTAAGACCAAGGAAGACAACACTTCACCTGCAGATTCCAGAGTACACAGGTGTGATGAAACTCAGGTCTCACAAGAGGGCTGCAGGGAAACAGTGTTTTACCAGAAGCCAGTTTTCAGTTAAGGTAAGAAAATGATGAAGAAAGTTAAACACATTTGAGAATTATAGGTATTTGCTATTGCCTAACTACCAGAAGTTATAGTTCTCTGTCTTAATAGTTGCTACAGGTGTGTTTCTTAAATATTCTCCATAAATAATACCTCTTCTATTGGTACATATGACTCAAGCCATTTCTGAATACTGGCTGGATTCTTAAGTTCTCCAGGAACTTAATCTTATACCCTGTTACTACTTTTGTGTTAGATGCTTCATTTATGTGTGTCTTTTTTATACCTGGAGTGAAAACCACTGCATATTTTGTATAGTCAGTGTCAATGTGGAGGAAATAATTACTTCCACAGTGTATATTGGTATGCCAAAAAGGGAATTATTGACATTATCTGATGAATTTTGCCCATCTAAGAAGAAAAGAAATACTCTGAAAATGCATCATCATCTAGAATGCCAGACACCATCAATAACACCACTTAGCTTAGAAATCATTGTGGAGTAGAAGAGAAACTAAGATATTTTCTTATTGATTGGTAGGCATTTAACATCTATATCCTCTTTTTCCCTTCTTATATGGGAAGTTGAAGAAGAGAAAATATGGGTTTACATAGATTTTATTTAGTTTAGGGGAAACAAACAAACAAACAAACAAACCTAGAGATGCTAGAAATAGCCAAGATACATGAAGGAAATGATTACTCAATATCCTCCTTTTCATTGTAATAATTATTAAACATATCTTTGAAGTCTTGTAATAGGGAGATTCTATAACTCAATTTTGGGGATGAGTACAAACAAAATTCCATTTGAGAGGGCTTCAGGGAAACAATACTTTCATGGAAGTCAGGTTTTCGTTATGGTAAAGGTGATAGGAAAGCTATACGAATTTGAGGAACATAGAGATTTCTTGGTCATTCCACAGGAGTTTCAGAGTGCAGTGAAAATGTTTTATAGAGCTCAGGTTAGAGGATACACAGAAGAGTAAGGTGGTAAATAGACAGATGCTCTGAGACTTTTGGGCTTCTCGATGTTAAATGCGAGTTGACATAAGGTATGATGGAAATGGTCTTGGATATTGAAGGAAGGTAGTCTTATCAATTCAAGCTAGATTAGTGATTACTTGGCTTCATGAAGTGAGGCTCTGAACAAGGTTCCCTGATGGTAGATGGACAAGGGAGGGGGATAATCTAACATGATAAGGTGAAGACACCTGGATTTCTTTTCACAGACAGCAGTAGAAGCATGCAGTATCAGAGAAAGATACTAAGTAGTAGTCTTCCAAAAGACTGTTTCTTCTTCTGTTAATGTTGTTAAAATAAGAGAAGATGTACATGAAGTGGATTTATCCAGTAATGGACCAGAGGGGTATGGAAAAAGCGAATATATACTACTGAAAAGTTGCCCAGTGATGGAACACATGCCTTGCTCTTAGTAAGTTTGCTGTCAGTTGGGGAGAAAAGCAAGATATCAAGACAAGTCTTACATGCATAAAGTAACAAAGGGCAATAGATAACATTCCAGGACTAGCATAGGCCATGGGTCTGAGGCTTAATGGAATTTTCACATTAGAGGAGCTGAGAGGTCAATGTGGCTAGAGCACAAAGATGAAGTTGTGGAGTGGAATGTGAGGGAGGTCGAAGGGCTTGCAGAGGCTTTGTAACAGGAGTGGTTTTAAGCCACTGGAGCGTTTTAAGAAGGAGGCTAAAATAATGCTTGTTTTGTAGGGAACTAGAGGTATAGGTAGTACAATTATGTCTATGGTAATTACCTAAAATAGAGAAATTGCAATAATTAACAGAATTAAGCTGTCACCTGAGATTATCTTTGCCAATAAACTATCTTCTATAGAAAGTCTCTATAGTACCCATAATTTCTTTGAATTCTTATGTTCCGGTGGTTATTTTTAAACTTTTTTTTCTGCTGCTGGTGAATGCTTGGTTTGTCACACTGCACTTCCCATGGCTGAATCTCTCTCTACCCCAAACTTCAGTAGCCATGTATTATAGCTCGGTGTCTATGCTTTCTTTAATACACCACTCATAGAAGACATTTTTGGTTTGCAAACTTTTGCAGAGGCTTTTTTTCTTGGTGATAGGATGAGTGGCACATCATACAGTAAAAACAAAACAAAACGAAACAGAACAAAACAAGAAACAAACACCAAAAAACCTAAATTCAAAATTAGACATTGTTGTGCCTGAAAGTATTTGACCACTCACCCTGACAACTAGAAATTTCATATCGAATGGCATTTCCCTCTATCTGCTGCAGATTCCACATATTCTCAACCCCTCTGTTTCTCTCATAGATCTCAGCTCCACAGACTATCTTTGAACTCCTGAATTTAGATTAATTTCATATGTAGAACAGTTTAGTTGTCACTCTGTCACTATTACGTTATATCCTTCCCTTCACGGAAATGTGTACTTAACTTTTTTTAAAAAAGCAATCTACGCAAAAGAAATTATGAGTATATTTTGTGCAGAAGGGAGTGCAGACATCTGTGTGGTTCCAGATAGTATGTTTTTATACCTCAACAAAACACAGACAAATATCAGGGCTTGATGAGAGAATGAAACACCAGAGGAGGTTCCTAATAGAGATCAGGAGTTGTATTCAAATGGAATAAATCAAGTTCATCCCTACTCACTAACATGTGGGCAATTTTCCAGTGCAATAAGAATTCATTACATTTATAAACTATTACTAGAGCATGCAGGCCTCTTTTTATAAAGTGTTCATAATGATTGTTTATGGTACTAAACATTTGGAAAATTAACTACAACTCTTATTTTTCTAACTATTTACTTTTACTGATTTGTATTCTTTGGTCCAAATATAACACCATGGGGGAAATGAGGATATATGGAGAAAAATAAAACTAGACTTTAAAAAAATGTGCTTTAAGATCTGCTATTGATAGGAAATATAGAGGAACTTAGCCTAAAGGAAGTGCATTTGTTTCTATGTCACTGCTCATAAATCTAGTTATACTTTTCTTTTACTTCATTCTGAACTTTCAAGACGAAGAATTTCACTAATAAAATATATTTTTTATGTATCTTTTATGTAGCTTTCTAAGTAGTATTAACAGGTACATTTTTAAATAACAGATTTCTATTCGTTAGATAAACTGGTTTCACCAATAAATTAACCTACCTTTGTTTAAATTCTCTGTCTTGTAGAGAAACGTATTTGATTTCTAATGCCAATTACATTTTTGAGTTTTGAATGAGCCATTGATTCCAGAATAAATAATCCTTTGGGCAGCTTTGTTGGAGAAACCACTTAGGGATAGCACAATTTGTTTTTGCCAAGTCCATAATTCATCCAAGTGGCGCTGACTTTAGGAATTATTCTCCGTCATATTGAGTTGGTACATATAAATATATATGACGGAATCATTTGTAATCCATTTCTGATGGATCTCACCTGAAAATAAATTATTTTTATTTCAACCTCTATTGAATTTATCTGCTATACACTAGTGATATCATTGATTTTAACTGATAGTTTATTATACATGGCATTAGATTCAGTCCACAAGGGGGCTCCCTTGCTTTAATTTTCAGAACTTCTTTTAAAATGGATTATGACACTTTTTGAAGATTTTTTTATCTTTGCAGGAGAATTTAATAAACCAGTTTTAAATGCACCAGAAATTCTGAAATATATTAATGGGTCACATTAACCTGAAATAAAAAAGTGCAGCCTCCACACTCTCTGGGGTATCTTATTTTCCTTAGTAAAAACTTTCTTTTCCAAATGTCGTCTTTTCTTGTTAGTCAACTATGACAAAAATCGTGCTTCTCTAAGTTGTGCAAAGCCAACTGTACCAATGATTACATAAACACTGAGACAAATTACACAATTGCAACGGTTAAGTTCTGTGTTAACTACATGATTTCCATAGGATAAAATGCTATGTCAAATTATCAGAGACATAGCACCTATCATTTTTATAACATGAGCTTTTAAAAAAGTAACCTTATTTATTTTTTTCATAGAATAGGATTTGGGGATCTTTGAAAATATCTACTCAACTATGTATTTGTTAGGTTCTTTTTCATGAATTCTACTGTTTATTCAATTCAATTCAATTCAAAAGAGATTTCTTGAATGCTGACTCCATTGCAACACTGTTTAAAAAACCAGATGAGTTTTATAGATCAAGAACTGATACTACCAAGAAGCTTACAGTTTCCTAGTGGAGAGTGAAATCGAAATAATTGTATGGCAAAATGATGGAGGTGCTGAATGATACAGGGGGGTTTGTAGCTAGAAATGAAGACTATGAATCCATGTTAAGTTTAAATATATCTGAATATATTACATAATCTGATATTTTTAAAGCAAATATTTGTTGCTTATTTGCCTTGTGTTAGTCACTGTGCTATGCTGAACTTTTTTTTTTTTTTCCTTTGGTGCATCTTATATAATTTTCACACTAAACCATGAGGTGATATGATAATCAGCCTAAATTTCAGTCTTTTGAGCTCTATTTCACCAAGGCAACAATAGAGAATAAACAATCCAGTGAAGCCCAGTTTGGCCTCTAGATGGCAAACAAGTTTTTTGGTTATGAAGCAGATGCTATTATCTTGTTCTGTCCCCGCTTTTCTAAGAAAGAGTAAAATTCTTCAGAAAATAATATATGCTTTCAAGTCTCAAAATTTTGTGAGTAGCAACACAACTTGCCAACCTCTGCTCTAGGCTCTTCTGCCTCTCTGAATGCAGCTTCTTTTTTGTTCTTTGAGTATTCAAGAATTTAGAAAATGAACTTCATGATTCACACAAATCAGATACTATGGGAGTGTAGAACCACATCTTGATACTTCCTTTAGGAACTTTTTGCTGATATAAAATATTAATGGAAGTGATGAGTTCATTACCAGTGCCTCAGTTTCTCTTTCAAAGGCCATGTTTCTTTTGTGAGCCTCTCAAATCTCATATTTCAAGTTAAAAACAGCTTTGTAAATGAGTAATAGTTACCTCTAGTGTAGTAGATTAAAACAGAGGTATTTACTATCTGATGATTTCAGTTTAAATGTTTGCTTGCACTATACTTTCATTACCAGAATCACGTGAAAAAATACAATAAAAAATCTGCCTCCAACGTCTTCTCAATTTGTATAGTTCACCAAGAAGTAATATCAGCCCAAGAAATCGTAGTTCTGGAAGAACTAAGATGTAGTGGCCAACGTTGTGCAAATCCTGTTACTTTCATTTTCTTCTCCTACATCCTTCCATCCCTACCCTCAGGACTTTACTGTGATAAGTGTTCATGAATAAAGGTATAATAACACAACTCTAAGAACAGAGATATCTTTAAAAAGAGAACAATGGTGCACCTAACTCTTCTATTTCTAATTTATTTATGTTTAGCATATTGTGATGGTTAATTTAATGTCCCAACTTGACTGGGCCATTTGGTATCCAACTATTTGGCTGAATGTAATTCTGAATGCTTCTGTGAGGGTATTTTTGGATGAGATTAACATTTAAATCAAGAGATTGAGTAAAGTAGATTGCCCTTCCCAATATGAGTGGGCCTTGTTCAATCAGTTGAAGGCCTGAATAGAACAAAGAGGCAGACCATCCACTGCGTAAGAGAGAATTCTTTCTATCTAATGGCCTTCAAAATGGGACACTGGCTCTTTTTTTTCTGCCTTTGCACTAAAACTGAAACACAGGACCTTCCTGGATCATGAGCCCGATGGAACTTCATACTGGAATTACACCATCACTCTTTCATTTCTCAGATTTTTGGACTCAGACTGGAACTTAACCATTGACTCCTGTGTTTACAGTTTACCTACTCACCCTAGAGATTTTGAGACTTGCCAGCCTTCAAAATCACCTGAGCAAATTGCTTGTCTCTTTATAAACACACACACACACACACACACACACATCCTGTTGGTTCTCTGGAGGACCCTAATACACACACATATATATATATATGTTTTGACTGGGAATTCAGTAAAACCTTCACTTCTTTGACTGCCTGCTGCAGCTGGATCCTTGACATTCTTGTTTCTACTACAAATGTTTTTATTGTTAAAGTTATGTATAGGAAGAGAATATACTTCCTCCATAGATGAATATATAACAGGGGAGGAAGACGTGGTTGACGTCCCTAATTGAAACATCATTGAGTTTTCCTAATGCACTCTGGTAAAACTGAATTATAAAGACATTTTTTTCACTCTTTTCAGGTTTTCATAGAAAATTAACATTATAAAAAAACTTTTAAAATACAAAGATAGTCAATCTTTCACTCAATTCACTAACTCTTAGAACATGATATTGATGCAATTTATAAATCAAGAGCTGCTGTGGTCCTTTTTGGTTTCTTAAGGTTTGGATTAATTTTTTAAAATTCTTTGACTATGGACATATGCTAATTTGTTTAATTTCTTTAACGGATAACAAAAAGAAGACATTAAAATGCACTGACATTAGTGATGAGGTTGAAGAAACCAAAGCATTTGGTTTATATAAGGTTCTATTGAATGTCTGAAACCAAAGAAGCAGTTTGTATTCCAAGGCTGTTTAGAAAAGAAGACATAAATCTTTACTTGATAAGAGGAACAAATCAATAGAAAACAAAACACACTTATATTTTCTTGATAGCACTACAAATGGGGAATAGAACACTTAGATAACCTATTGTTCAGGAAGAGCCATTCAACTCCGTTGTGTACAGCAAATACAATTCAGGAATTTTGATAATTTTTGAAGTTAGTGCTCCTATTTTTTAAGTACCTCTAACCCTTCTTCTATGAGTTCTGTGAATTGAAAATTTGATAGGTTTTCTTATTTTTAACACTGCTAGATTTCCTTGCAAAGTACAGAAACAAACAGAAAAGAACAAACTCAGTGCCTTTACTTAAAACTGAGGGAAATCTACTTTGACATTCCTAGTTGCTAGACAAAGTCATTTTTTTAAGAGCAAGAAAACCCTAGAAAATATGGCACAGTAGCAATGATTAAAAAAAAAAAAAAGAATTGTGATCCCATATATTGAGTATCAAATCAAATTAACAAATGAAGATAAAGCAAATTTCTGTAATATCTTGAACTTAATTTATACCTTTGTTAGTAATAAAAAAAAGAAAAAATTGTATTATACTTTCTGCCTCCTGTCTAATAAAGAATTTCTCTCTTTTTTTTTATGGTTTTACTAAAAACTTCTGGTGATTTGCTACTTGAAGCAGAATCTAGCATCATGAAAGAATGAATTCCTCATTTCAACATTTTTAGTTCTATGTCATCAACAAGAGACATAAAAAGTCTCTGGTTCAGAAAGCGATCACAAATAAAAGTAGAGAGAGGCTTAGATCTTGCATTCCTCCTCTAAGACTTCGTAGAGCCCAGCCTTACAAAGCCACGTTCTATCACCCCATTTTAAAGTAGATTTTGGACATCCCATTTGGAGATAGATTTTTAATATCTCATGTGTCCTTTGCACATCACGATAAAAAAATAAATTTATTCCATTAAGATTAGAGTTACCATATGACCCAGCAATTCTCTTCTGGATATCTATCGGAAAAATTTGAAAACATTTATTTGTAAAAATATATGCACCCTGATGCTCATTGCAACATTATTCATGGTGGCCAAGACATGGAAACAACCCAAATGTTCTTTGCTAGATGTTTGAATAAAGAATATGTGGTACATATATACAATAGAATACTACTCAGCCATAAGAAAAGATGAAATACTGCCATTTGAGACAATATGGATGGATCTTGAGATTATCATGCTAATCGAAGTAAGTCAAATGAAAAAAGTCAAGAACCATATGATTTCACTCAGATGAGGAATATCAAAGAGAAAGCAAGAAGACAAACAAATAAATAAAAACTCAGACAACAGTATGGTGGTTATCAGAAGGAAAGAGGGTGAGAGGGAGGTAGAAAAGGATAAAGAGGGCCCAATATATAGTGACAGGAGGAGATTTGACTTTGGGTGGTGAACACACAAAGCAATATACATATGATGTATTATAGAATTGTACATTTGAAACCTATGTAATTTCATTAACCAACTTCACCCCAATAAAATAAATCAAATTTTAAAAATTTAAAAAATAGATTTCTTCCTATGCACATAGCATAAACTTGTTGCTTCTGCTCTGACATTGTTGGATACCACACTTAGTTACTTAGAAACCTTTCAGAAATGGTGAACCCACAGGTCACACTGAGGTCAAGAGAATTTTCCTTTGTGCAATCTGGAGCAATGAATATGATTGAACTATAAAGTAAGAGTTTCGATGATTCCAATTCAGTGCCTTAAAAAAGAAAAAAAGAAAGAAAATCTTTTTATTTAGATTTTGCTAACTTTTAAAACTTAATTTCTACCTTGGTTCTGTATGCCTTCACCATCCTCTATTTACATTGACATTCAAATTGGTTGCAATCAAATGAATTTATTTGTGTGCAAATGCTAATCTGTTTGAGCAAGTGTGAATAAACATTTCCCTGATAATACAAAGTAGGTGTGTTATACTGTCACATGGAGATGGGATTTCATGAGAAAATCACTTCTCATAAGTGAGATAATTTAAAAATATAATCATAATAGTGAGTTATCTTTAAAATACAAACTTTGCAATATTATTCTCAAAAAGTATACCACTTATATAATGACGTTTTTGAAGAGGGTCGAAAATTTTTGTGTTCAAATTTTCTACTTATGTTTACAATGTTACTTTAATACTGATAATTAAATTCCCCACTTAGTAGTTTAAATATAGAAGAATAGGAAAACACATAGGTGCAGGATCCACCATTAGGTGCTAACAAATATACTTCCATGAGTTTTCCGCTATGCATTAACCGTGGCATTATTATTATATCAGAGTATATGCAGATATATGCCTTGAGTTATAAAATCTGTGCTAAAATTCAGGTTTCATTGTCCTCAGTTTAATGTTCTCTTTTCCACAGTATACTGTATAGATATCTATATAGAGTCATTCACATAAAGTAGACATAGAGTCAACAGTTATTTAATAATCGCAAGACAAAAACACATTTGGTGGGTGGATATAGATCACAGAGGACTTGGCACCTTGCTAAGCCTCTATTTTTGGAAAGTGCCCACTTTGCAATGGTTTTTAAGTGGTATCTGATGAAATAGATTATCTTTTTTTCCCTTTTATTATGCTTTCTTTTCTTTTCAAAATGTACCCCTTTCCCATTTCCTTATTGCTATCAATCCTTCAAGATTCATGTCTGCCTTTCTGACCATTCTAGGATTCTAGATGCTCTCGCAATATCACGATGGTTACATTTTTTGTTATTTAACTCATCATGTAGTGTTATAACTAGCTTTATATTGAATTTGTCTCCCTAAATTAGCTATGCACTTCTTAAGGGAAATAACCAAGTCTTAGATATTCATGGACTTCTTTTGAATCACAGTTCTTCAATGAAAAATCAAGTCATGTATGAATGAGTTTATGGTTATTTAAAGACTCATACATGTTACTTGCACCAATTCCACCTGCTTATTCCAGTTCTCAGTTTTGAGAAAGCATAAATGATCAGGAGTTAGACGTCTAATTTTTAGATCGAATTCATGAATTCTACACTATAATGTTGGCACCGATAGATGCCAGAATATTCAAGAAAATAACCATTCTGATGCTCATTAAATTTTTTATTAATAAAATTGAAATAAACAACTAGTAAATAATTGGTGGGTTAAGAAATTTCTAACCTCACATTTCTCAGTAGTTCAAATTATTGATCTTATTTGCTATGGTGCTGGCAATTTGACCAAGTGTCCTGCCAAGTACTAATTACACTATGAATTGGCTTTATGAATCAAAGTGTTTCCTTTCTGGATAAATAAATCCTCAGAGACACTGGAAATTGATATCATACACATTTGTAAAGTCAAATAAGAAGAAGTTTGTTGCAATTGTGGAAAGTAAACTATTAGACGTGTTCTGGTGTGTATTGACAGAATTGCTCTAAACAGAGATTCCCAGTCTAAACACTATCATGCATTGTGATAAAATTGCCAGAAAATCTGCACTATGAAGCATTTAGTTTATACTAGTCACCTTCAAATTTATATAATCCAGTGTCATTATGTCTGTGTTTATTTGCAAATCTATAATTTCAAACTCAGATAAATAAACATCTTTCATAATTGTTATGTTCCCTTTTTTATCCTTGACAGACCTTCTTCTAAGATAGATTGTTCTCAGAGAATGTGAAAAAAGCATTTCAAGTCCTGAGCATCATGTTTAGGATGGTTTTACTTCAAAACTTTAACTTAACAAACTCTATATACACGTTCCATTTGAAATTGGGTGTTTTCTTCCCCATTACATGTTACACAGTGGAATGGGGACCACCGTGAAGTATACAAATGCTGTAATGAAGGGAGAAACCAGGTTCTAGATGGGGAGTACTAGATAGCTGTACTTTTCAAAGGAGCCTGGAGTAGGTATTCTTAACAAGAATCTGGGCATGTAAGAAAAGGAAACAAAAGCTGTACATATAAGAACTGACATAGTATACCACTATAGGGATATTGCCGCTTCCTTTCTTCCTTACGTCTCTTTCCACTGTTACTGAGAATAGAATGGGAGGAAAGGATAAGTTTCAGTAGTGGGGTGGGGGAGTTTGCGGGGTAGTTTGATTGAATCTGACTCTTGTGAGATTAGTTCAGTTCTTGTTATCTGAACGCTTTCCTCCTCAACATAAAATTTAGATCTTACTTTCTCCTTATGGATTTTCAGAAAACTAAAGGGACATCCTAACTACCTTTCTATTTAAATAAGACATCCAGACCCCTTTTTCTAGCCATATTCTCTTCCCTATTTCAGCCTAAAGAGGAAGTGAGGAAGCCGGAGCTCTGAAGGCGAGGTGGTGTGCAGGGCAGGAGTCCCTGGCCCAGAGATCTCCAGCCCTCTTCTGCTATTTAATCTTTTACATTTTAGGCAGGACAAGAAGGCTCTAATTAAAAGAAACCATTTCACATAGTTCATTACTTGGTCCATGTATGTTCTAAAAATACTTCTCAAATTGTGAAATATAAGAGAAAATGATGAGGTTAGGTATTAAGTTGAGTTCAGAAAACAAGGAAGGGAGATCCTGGGTGTGCTATGGTCAAGGCTCCATTACTTGGTCCAAGTGGACATAAATAGTAAGACATTAAGAGTAAAGTATTAATCCAAGAATAAATGTGTCAATTAAAATAATTTATTTCGGTTATGTATCATATGTTCACATCTTGATGCAAGAGCTCTTTGTATAGAAAACCACCTACCTCTTCCCCAGTTACATGGGCTAAGGCGCTACAATAAAGAACTGAATGGCTAGGCTGCTCCAAGCATTTAGAATGATATATGCCATTGTTTGTGTGCAAGGATGTGTGTGTGTGTACGTATGCACATACACATGTACACATTGTAACATTTTAAGTAGCTTTTGTGCTATTGTAGGAAGAGAGAGAGAAAAAGAGTGGAGAGAAGGCAATGCAGGGAGGACAGGGAGCATCAGCCTCCACTGCAAGTTGATTATAACAGGGTGCCGAAGGAATTGGAATATTGCTATGGGGGAGACAAATGAAAGGAGGAGGATGAAGCTTGTTTTATCTTTTTTCCTGTCAGTTTAAATTTATCCTCCTAGCTACATGAATACTATCATTCAATACTGGAGCTTGATTTTGAAAAGAGAGAGAGAAGGAGACTGGGTCTGGGGTGTAGGAATGACAACTCTGTGATTTGAACTGCAGGGTTGATGGATATCAGGTAAGAAACCACTCTCCTACACATCCAGAGAGCAAGAGCAGTTCATGCTGGAAGAGCCATTCTTAGCTGACACATATACAAAAGAATAGGGGAGACAGCTTACGTCATCTGCATCAGAAATAGTTTTCAATAGGGTGAACAATCTTAATTCTCTAATCCTATAAACTGTATTTACCATTTAAAGGACAATATTATTAATAATAACAAACTGAAGTGAAAATATGTGTATTCTTCAGGAATCGTGTCAAGGATGCTATAATATTTGTTCAAAAGAAATTTCTTAACAAACTCAAGTAAGGTCAAGTAGAAACCTTCATGGATCTCAAACCAGCAGAACGATCACATGTGAGAAAGGGAAAATATTTGCTGGTTATTCCATAGGGGAGGTTTGGGAAGAAGTAAGGATGTAGAAGAGGAAAAATTCTTGCATTGTATGAGATAACCTCACCCTTGGTTCCTTCAAAATTTAGTAAAGTTAATACTCATAAAATGTTATAGGTAAGTAAATTTGTTAGGAGTAAGGGGATGATGAAAGAGTTGAGCTTCAGATTTAGTTTGATGCAGGAGAAACTGTGTCCAAATTTGGAATAGGAGTACACAAGAAAACAGGATGAAAGAAGAAATTACACAGAATTTGAAAGAAGCAATGTGGAGGGAGTAATCTGGACTGGTGTAGCCCATGACATTGGAGTTAAATCCAAATTTAATCTATCTCCAGTGGGCTCTCAGGTGACAGGTGGTTTATAGTATATTTGGAGTCACTTTTTTTTTGGTCCATACATATGTGTATAAATGTACACATACATGCAGTTGAGATTTTCTTACTATATATAAAATGTCTCTTCAATTTTATTTGTTCCAAAAAAGCTAAAAATTTATAAGTAAACATAATTGTAACATAATGTTTCATAAAATCAATGCTCCATGTTTTACCCTTCAATTTTCTTAGATTTTTTAGACTTTTTTTCAAATTAGTTTGGAATTACATTTAACTCTATAGTAAGCAACCATGTATTTAAATAATTTTAAATATGATTATCTCCTTTGGAAAAAATCCTGGAAATATTACAATGTATTACATGTTTGTAGCTGTTAATGCATATCGTAAAATTGCTTTCCATAAACATCATTTTCTGCTCTCTTCAGAAACTGGAAAATCTCCTTTTCATCACCTCTCATTGGAATGGAGCACTATCAAATATTTTTATTTGCTAATTTGGTGCCTACATTTTTTTTTTAATTTAAATCTAAATATTAATAAATTCTATGAGCTTGTAATTTTTTGAAGGGTCTTGGTGATTTTCTAACAGATTTGTATGATCTTTGTATAAGAATATTATTTGTATAAAATATTAATGAATATGAATGGGAGATTTCAGATATATTACCTTAAGATATATTAATATAACTATTTTTTGAAAAGATTGCGATGAAATCTAATGACTTAACTTTATAGCCCTTGGAAGAGTTTCTTGTGCTCAGAAAGTGCTATATTTATTAGCTTTTTTTACTACTAGTAGTATTTCACTTGCAAATTCATCAACTACAGAAAATTTACAAAAATTTATGAATTCTAAGATCTCTGAAGAGATCTTAGCAACTATGGAGAAAGTAATAGACATTTTTACTGTTGGATAACTTATTCTTATTAAAAAAACATGTTTTAAAGAACAAGTATAACTACTCTGGTTCAAACAGGCCCGGCTATGAAGTGCCACAAACTCAGCTTCTCATCTTGAGTGACCCATCTTCAAGACACTTATGAGGGATTTTCAATGCTATTGAACATCAAAGATTGAACACCTAAGACCAAATTTCTTATTTAAAAAGAAAACTCGACCATCTTGAGAGGCAAATTTAATAGTCTGTGATCATATAACAATTTAAAAGAAGAGGCAAATCTCTAATATTTTTTCTTTGTGATTGATACAGAATAAAAGAAAATCAACCTAGTATATTCTCTAGGAGTGTGAAGTAAAACAGCCCTTATTTCAAAATAGTTTGGAAGAAAAAAATCAGAATTATTTGCATGGTCATTGTTTAATTCCAATGGTGAAACATATGTCAATTATCTAGGGACATTTTTATTTCAGCCCCCCTAAAATTTTAACTAGAATTATACATTGAACTCTAATTGTATAAATATAATTAAAACACTAACTTGACAATGATTCACAACCACAAATTATATGAACTTATGTGGCACACATACAAAAAAAGACATTTAGATATCAAAAGAACACTCGTTCACATGAATAGGAATATTTTAATTTTCTTAATGGATTAATGAACAAGTATTTTATACCTTATTATTTTATTGCTTAACTTCATTTTTATTTTTAATATCTACTTTAAGAATTAGTTGAGAAATTACAGTAATTTTACTTTTTCTTCTTTTACCAATCCCAGTGTATCAGTAACATTTTCATATTTCTTACAGAAAAAGAATATTTTAGGCGACAAGTATTTGTTTTAGTGTTTCATACAATATACAACAATCAAACAAAATGCTAATGTTCAACAAGTGTGATATGCTTTCTTTTTGCTTCCTTCTTTAAAGTTGCTCTTTGCGATTATTATATAGATTATATAGATTATTATATAGATTATGATTTTGAGCCCTGGAAAACCCAACTAGGACTTTATTTTTTCCTTTGAATTTGGGAATCTAACTACATGCACATAGCAATGTACAGTCCATCTTTATGCAAATAGTTTAAAAAGGTAATGTGCCTGAAGGGCTGTTTTATGGCATTATTTGGTTTTATATCTTTGCAATCAACACTACACAGCTAACATGGCAATGTAAATTCATGAGAGATTTTTCTATTGAAACCAAACAAGGTCACCTGCATTTGAAGATCAGAGTGAGATAAAAGTGACACTGTTTCTACAATAGCACTAAAACAATGTGCACAGCCTCTTTTTTTAAAAAAGAAATATTGATTCTATCTTTGAAAGTATAACATTGATTTTTTTTTTTTTCAAATTTGGATTTCTAATGCTAAGTCTAATAAAGGGATTTTAGAGGAGATTTACTACCGGCTATTCATATTTATTTCTTTTTACAGAATGTTTTCTAAAGCATTAAAAAGATTTCAAACTTGTTTTGCTTTCAATGGCTAGAGTTAGCTTTTCAGGCACCACATTTATGCATAGAGGTAAATGGACATCTTATATGTTTTTGTGTCCTTAAGGTTCATTCTATGATTTATACAACAGAATACACTTATGACATTTAAAAAAATCAACTGGCGAATATAGTTAATGACTTTTTTTTTTTTGGTAGGTAGAGGAAGGGGCTAGTGATTACTTTTATCTGTCTTCTTCTACCCTATACATCAAAACTTTCTTCCATTACCCCACATTGTAATAGTTCTAATAGGATCTATCTTAAGTGCTTTATGGATTATCCGGTTCATTCTTAACAACCTTGTGCCTAGGTATTATAATTTTCCCCATGTTACCAACAAAGAAACTGAAGCAGAGAGTAAATAAGTGGTTGCTAAGGCCCACAAAGCCAGAATGTGGCAGTGTTGAAGTTCAAAGCCAGGCAGGGCTCTCATCTACTGCATCACGTGCCACCACCTAAATTCAAAAGCAAAAGTCCCTCAGATTTTCTTTACAAAACAAAATATAGAGTAGGGAGAAAAGAACGGGCACCTTGAAATTTCTTAAAATGTCTTTTTCCAGTTCTAGATATGTTCACTAGAAGTTTTCATAATGCTGCCAGAGGCACTACAGGAGAGCTAGGAAGGCACTTGCACTGGGATCAGAAATGCTAGAACTGAACTTCCATTTCACCTTTTAATAATTATAAGAAAAATCTGAAGTGAAGTGCTTCATCTCTTTGAGCCTTCATTGATGAAATTAGAATGAAGAGACTTACTTTAACCCATCTATATCATAGAGAGGTTATGAAGTAATAAATATATGAATGAAGGACACACTATAAAGTATCAAATAAAGTAAGGGATTGCAGGTGAGAAAAATTTTTCTCTTTAAAAAATTTTTTTGAAAAGCTTAAACAGTTACAGAAAGCATAGAGAAGTATGTATTCACCACCAATAATTAACTATGTTTATATTTTGTCATTTGTTCAATATGTTTGTTGAAACTCTTTATGACTACTTGTTCTTTCCCTTTGCATTCTACCTAGTCTCTAATTTAATATCAACTGGTTTTAAGATTGGAATCTGAAAGAAAAAACAAAAACAAAAACAAAAAAGGTTTACAATATTCCCTTCAGTGATTTTACTTAGATTTGAAGGACTCAAAGGATGCAGCATAAGCACACACAGACGAACAACAGTTGCATGGGAAGATCTTGCAATATCTCAGGCCATCTGCCAGGTCCTACATGCACAGGTTGTGCTTTGTTGCAAGAGACAAAGCTCAAGTGGGCAGGGACTGAGGGACCTACCCCTCCTTTCCTTAGTTATTGCCTATATTAAGCCTGCCAGGAAGCCTCACTAGGCACATGTGTCAAGGCACATCCCTCCCGGAGCAGTTGCAACTTCAGGGATTCACAATAAATAATTTTGAAAACCAGGTACCATTTGTGAATTTAACATATCATAAATCACTATGTATCAGAGGACAGTGTTACAAGAAGATAAAGCCAGGGTGGGACTTAATCCAATATAACTGGTTTCCTTAGAAGAAGAGGAAACTTGGACACACAGAGAGACACCAGGGATGCATGAGCACAAAGGGAAGACCATGTGAGGACACAGAGAGAAAGCAGGCCATGTGCAAGCCAAGGAGAGAGACCTCACAAGAAACTAACCCTGATGACACCTTAATCTCGGATTTCTAGCCTTAAAACCTGTTGAGAAAAGAAATTTCTGTTATTTAAGCCACCCTGTCATGGTATTTTATTATGGCAGCCCCAGGAAACTAATACAAGAGAACTGGGATGTCATCCTGCACCTTGGCCAATGCAGCATACTCACTCATTAGAAAATCTGTTTCCTTTATCAGATGGTGAACCTCAGTGATGCTTCCCTGGTCAGTCAATATAAAGTTGCTCTTATCCTCCCTGTGTTTCCTGTCATTTAGTCTCCTCTCACAATCTGTAAGTTTTACATGGATTTATTCATTATCTGGAATCCCTATCATTCCTCCTTCTGCCCTATATGCAATCACTTCACTAGAATCTAAGCCACTAGAGGGCAGAAACTTGTGTCTGCTTTGCACACTACAGAATGACTAGTATCTAGAATAGTGCCTGGCCCAGAGTGGCTATTAAATAACTACTTGTTGTGTGAAAGAACGACTGATTTCAGGATTAGGTCATTTTCATATTTCTAGCAAAAGCATGGTATGACTTTTAATACATACTTTGTAGATTCTTAGTGTTTGTTGAGTGAATACAAGAATTTCAGTATCTTCTCCAGAAAACCTAATAATTAAATTTTAATTCTCTTTTCAAATTCAGTGTTTCCTTTTTAAGGAAGTAATTCTGTTTTTTTTTTTTTTTAATATAACAAATCATAGACAGTATGTGCAATACTCTCGACATGATTCTCAATGTTTTATAAAATTTGACACATTTAGCTCTCATAACAATTCTCTGTTAGATTTTTAAAAGCAAGTTGTAGTATTCTAAAAAGAGGTGTTACCTAGAGAATGGGGGTGGGAGGAGTGGGAGAAGGGCTTGTTTCAATTTTTGGCCAGCTCAGCAATAAACCCAGTATGGATTCAGAGGTCAGTAGAGCCTGACTAACTCAGATTGGCCACAGACAATAGAAGAGTTGGGAGTCGTCACTTTTGACTTGTTTAAGTATATGAGAAATGTATTATCTACAGATGTGTTTTTAAAAAGTATCCCATTGGTGGCATTTTTAATGGTAATTTCTTTTGAGTTAACTATATGGTTCCTTTTTTTTTCCCAATACATCAGCTAATAGTATCATTATGTTGAGAACTATGAAGGGTCTGAAAATTTACACAGCTTGCAAGCTAACAAGTTCCCCTATGGTTTTATATATAAGCTGGCAGAAGACATGAGACTCCTATGTTAGAGACAATAGACTTTATTACTCATGTCATTGCAGATAACAGGAGCTTCATGTTCTCATCAGTTCTCTTTCTACTGCAAGTCCATGGGGCAAGGCAGAGGCCCAGGCAGATGCTCCATACACAGTGTGTTTGTGCCACAGTCGAAGAACTCTGAGGTTAAGCAATCTCCAGCCTTCTCAAGGGAACTTCTAGCAAATTTGCCCAGCTTTTGACTTGGAAGCAGACATTATCTTTATTATCCCCAACAGCAAACAAATCTGCCATTGTTCCAAAAGGAGATATTTCCTCTGTCTTCCGAGGATGTTCCTATACAAATATCCTTGAAAAGATAGTCCAGAAAGAAAAGTTACCATAAGAATTACAGAAATGTAAACAAACCATGAAACTTTGTCTCCCAACTTGTTGACATTTTTCTTTATTCTCTTATGCATTTTCCTAACACTTTGAGAGCCTGCTATCCTGTGCCTGGAAATCTCATTCTTTTTTTAAGTAAAAATGTTTTCTATGTGCTTTTAAAAAATGTGTATAATCATTTGTACAGTTTCTCCTGAATCTCACTGTGAATTCTAGATTGATTTGCTATGCTTAATGATTTATTTAGTCAACAAATATTTGCTGAGCATTTACTATGTGCCAAACACTGTGCTAGCAATTAGGGATATAATAGTGAACAAGACAGACAAAATCCCTCTTTTCATGAGGAAAGGGGTCAAGTAATTAACAAATAATGAAATTAACAAATAATGTAATTTTAGAGATTGTTAAATACTATTAAGATATAGCAAAGTGCTATATGATAATAAGTGATTTGACAATTAGCAACGTTAGATGAGAGGTATCAGAGAAATGCCCTCTGAAGGTGATTGTGGAACTGACATTTGACAAATAAAAAGAGACTGGTGGAGATTAGGGATGAGGACCTTTCCAAGAAGAGGGAAGCGTTAGTACAAAGGTCTTAGAAAGGAAAACGTGAACTGCTTGATGAACAGAAAGAAGGCATGCGTGCTGAATATAGTAGTGGACGTGAAAGTGATAGCCAATGAGATTAGAAGTAGACAGAGTACAAAACATGTAGGATTTTCTTGTAAGTCATAGTGAATCGTTGGTTTTTATTCTAAGTGTTAAGGGTACAATTTGTCTAAAATCTAAAGTTTTCAAGGTGTGTTGGCTTTGTCTAGGGTGGTAGCTGTGAAAAAGTAGATAACTTTGGAAGTTTCAAAACTAGAGCCAATGAAATGATTTTTAGTGTCTGCTAGTTTATATGCTGAAGTTTAATTTTATACTCAAGCTTATTTTGTATTTACTTTTAATGCTGATGCCTCTTAATGCCAAAATCTTTCCAAACATAAATCAGATTTTTAGTATTTTATTTTATGTAATATAATTGGTCACATAATCTCTGACATATCCTTGGAAATTAACCAGGGATATTGGAATAGTTTTACTAAGAAAAGAATATTGTTTGATAGAATAAAATAATTACCTAATAATAATTAACAGTCTCTAACAGTAGTAAGAAGATTAAACACATAAATAACAGCTGTTTCTGCTTAGCAGCAAGTTTTTGGTTTCACAACAGACAGAATGACAAACTACTATATACATTTAAGACAAAGGAAAGATTCTTCTTATTTAGACCACCAAATCTATAAAATTTTAAATATTTTTTTAATCTTCTTAGGCAGTCAGTTTCTCAGCTAAGGAAAAAAAATCACGTTTTGTAAAATTGTAATATGCTGAGGCTAAAATGTAACAAAATAAGTAGAAATGAAGAAATAAAGAAACTATACAAAAATATATTCATCCCAAATGGAATAAACAGGGAAATCTTAGATTCTTATTAAATATAAGATTTAATGTTGAATTTATTCTGTAGCTGTATTTTTCCTTCCTATTGGTTTAAAAACACAGACATGTGTTCACAGAAATAGAAAGCTAAAACACTTTAAGGAAAAATAATTTGTTTCATTATCTAATTTGATTCAGTCTCTAAAAGTGTGACTTTTACCAGAAGCAAGGTTATTGTATGAATTTTAAGGAATAATTATCTAATGAATCTATAGCATCTTAAGTGGAAGAAATATGCAAGATAAATGTTCTGAAAGTCATCATTATGCTATACCACCCAACAAATTTTATCTTAACACACATTTGAGGCATTTGAAGCTATTCCCTGGGCACTGGCAGAAAACTCTGGGGTTAAGGCCAATGAAGTAATCTCTAAACTTTATGCAGTACATCAAGAAGGAAATAAAAATGTTGGATTAGATATTGAGGCTGAAGATCCTGCTCTAAAGGACATGTTGGAGGCTGGTATTCTAGAAACTTACATGGGAAAATACTGGGCTATCAAACTGGCCACCAATGCTGCCATCACTGAACTTAGAGTGGATCAGATCATCATGGCAAAACCAGCTGGTGAACCCAAACCTCCAAGTGGGAAGAAAGACTGGGATGACGACCAAAATGATTGAATGGTTTAATTTTTACTGTAGGCAAAGACTGTAGGTATAGTAGTGCTCTAGGAATTGCCTAATATTTTCCTATTCTTAAATTAAGAGATGTTTTGTGTTTATATCCTTGGCTGGTTGATACAGTAAATGTGTTGTTACTAAAACAAACAAACAAACAAACAAAAAACAAAAAAAACAACTTGTTTAAGATTTAAGTATAATTTTTAAATTTTAGTTATAATTTAGACCCACACTATCTTTTTTTCAATTTAACATATTTTTTTAAACTGTGGTATGTGAGATGTAGAATAAGCAGACATTTATAAGTGCTGATGATTTTAAAAAAGCTTTTAGTTGTTTGATACAGACATTTAAAAAGAAGGAAGAGTTTGTTTGATCAATTGAGTCTACCAGGCACTGTCAATGAAAAGCATATTCAGTCATTCTAATGTCTAAAAAGAAAGAAAGAAAGAAAGAAAGAAAGAAAGAAAGAAAGAAAGAAAGAAAGAAAGAAAGAAAGAAAGAAAGAAAGAAGGAAGGAAGGAAGGAAGGAAGGAAG
>NW_006436811.1:19159553-19167866 GCF_000325575.1 Pteropus alecto | reverse complement strand
AAAGAAAGAAAGAAAGAAAGAAAGAAAGAAGGATGGAAGGAAGGAAGGAAGGAAGGAAGGAAGGAAGGAAGGAAGGAAGGAAGGAAGGAAGAAAAAAGAATCTATTTGTCAGTGGCTTGAGAGTTTTCTGAGCAGAACAAGAGAGAAGGTGATGGTACAACTTACTAAGAAATATTTTAATTGTGTATAATATAAGTAACCATATAAACATATAGGAAGAAATCTATTTCCATACTTTCTAACTTCATTGATAAGATAGGGCCAAACCAGTTCCTCTACTCTTTGAGCATTGGAGAAAAATACTATGTTCTTCATTTTTGTTTGTTTTGCTTTTCTTTTTAGGAAGTAGATCTTACAAGGCAAAAACTTCAGTAAATACAATTTATTAACTGATTTCCAATAGAGCTACAGCGATGCTATTTTTAGATATATTAAAATGGCTTAAAAACTTGATAAGCCAGCTGTCCATTCCACTGTGTAGGTGCAAAGACTAATTCTTGGTACACTGGATTTATTGTCCATTTGGCTCTTTGTCTTATAGGCCTTTTCTTAACAGTTATTTTCTATATCTATTATCTGTGCATCTGTTGGATAGCTATTCTCTCTTTTTCATTGTTTTAATATGTTTATTATCGTATCCTCAGGGTTTTTTTTTCCCAACATTCAGCTTGCAAAGTAGTATATCCAAAGTAGTATATGACATGACAGACAATTACTATCAGCCTCGATGTTTGTGGCGGCCAGCAGAGTTACATTGGATTAATCGTTATACTTTTGCTTGCAAACTGGCTGAGTTTTAGTAGCTTGTTTTCAATGGTTCTGTCCCCCTGTTAGTATTAAGTATGACTCATGAGTGACATTACTGAACCTGGTTATAAAGGCTTTTTATGCAATGTGTTCTGAGGAAAACACTGTGAATACTGTAGGAACTGTCTTGTTTACACCTTTAATCTTGCCTTTTTATTGTCCCTCCCTGTTCTATTTGTATCATAACCTTTTTGCTACCCACATGGTTTTTCTTGTCAAAGAATACCACCTCTCTCTTCAGAATTTTTCCACTACTGAATCGTTGTTTGTTTTGACCTCCAATAGCTTCTGACAAATTTCATTTTATTCCCTCTGTTATCTAAAAATGAACCTTATTTTGCACCAAATTCAACTAAATTACATTTTCTTGGCTTAGTCTATAGAATCCTAACTTGCTAATAGTTTTATATATCTTTCTAAAAAACAATTTTGGGGAACAGATGGCTGCAACTGCCCAGTATCAGCAGCCAAAACCACTAGTCAACTACCAACAATCTTTGGCACCTATACTAGTTCCTCATTATTAGATCTCTGGGAATGCTTGATAAAATTAGGATAATTCCTTTCTTACAGTCTTGACTCTGGTGTTTTCTAAAATAAAACAGTTACACTGACCATGGTAACAGTTATAATTCTAACACCACCAGGACCATTCCCATTGAGAGAGCTGTCAACATGAATCCTTGATAAGAACATGGGGATTTTTATTGTTATTTTCCTAATCAGAGATAATTGCTGTAGCAAATAAATGTTCACAGGGAATTGCAACTTAGGTTGCATCAGACTTCCTTTGGTTTACTGTGATATGCTTCCAGCAGAATAAATTACTTTCTACAGTAGTTGAGGTGTAGCAGAATTTCTATAGACGTACCTCCTGTCAGTATTATTGTTACAGAGTCTGTTTCAATGACTGTCTAAATTGAGAGCCAAACTAAATAAATTCTTTTTGTCAACAAACATTTATCGAGTGCCTGTCTTAAAAAGTATAAGGTACATTATCTACTATCATTAAAAAAAAAAAAAGCCCACCGTGCTGTTAAAACATTTTTCTTGGTATTAGTTCTTTTATATTGATGCAAAATCTTCAGGATTCATGTGGCATATTTTAACATTCCTTCTTCCTTCTTCTTCATGTGGCATATTTTAATCCTAGCTGGGGATGTTCTTTAGATTCGATGTCCTCTAATTTAACAAATATTATTTATGTGAATTTTTTTTGTAGGAAGCGATCAAATTTATCAGAAATATTCAAACAGTACGAAGTTGCATATTTATACTTGCATTTCACCAGAATGAAGCAAACATGATTGACAAGCAATCAAACACCAAAGTCTTCAGTAAGTGTTCTTAAGTATTTCATTGCCTTGCCCTAACACCACAGTCACTTCAGATGCTCACTGGTTTTTCTTGATATAACCTCTATCACCATATGCTCTCAGAGATATGTGTTTTAACCCTAAATAAATGTATGTTGAGCAATAACCATTTTATTTCTGCTTGACATAACTATGTGCCTTGTGTGAATGGTGGTAACAAATAGATTCTTATTACCTTTATTATGAGATTGACATTGTTCTCTCCATTTCAGATTGCTCTCTTTTAGAATGTAGACGTGATATCATCTATTGTTTTTGCCTTAATGAAATCCTTTTTCTTTCTTTTGTTAAAGGCACCCATTCCCAATATTACATGGTTCTAGAAGGACTACACATTAAATAAATAAACACCATGGTCAGATCTGGACAATCGGATTATCCTATTCCCCAGCACAGAGCGATTAATCTAAGAAGTGAGCACGTGAGTTTATTTCTGGTGTTGACATATGGAAACTGAGAGGAAAACACTTAATTTTTCCTTCTTCTATCTCAACAAAGTATTGCTGTCTAAGATATATTTCCTGATACTTGAAGAAGGTTTATCCACAATAGGTGAATATAAAGATAGTATATAAACCTGGTTAATATTTTATATCGATGATACATACTGTTTCATGGTGGCATTGAATCTCAGTTGTAAAGCTAAAACCCTTTGATCTTATGATCTCTCTACTATCTTGCCCAATTTCAGAAATATTCCCCTTTAAAAATTTTCACTGTTCTATAAAATTGCATGCAGGAAGTTTTGATTTATAGTATAGTTAATAAGGTGGTCCTACTTTAAAATAAATAATAAGAACAATAATAATAGCTAATATATATCTCAAATTTACTATGTATCAGAGACTGTTCCAGTGCTTTATACATATTAACTTCTTTAATCCTCACAATAACCCTATAAAAATTTAAGGCCCAGAGAAGTTAGATAAATTGTACAAGGCTTGTAGGGCAAAGTTACAATGTATGCGAGGTCATCTGACTCCAAAACTAACACTAAACCATGTTCATGTATTTGAAAAGGATTTCTGTAGAAGCTCTGAAGTCATCACTTTTTGTATAATAGGACCTAAATTTTATTGTCTCCTTGCTTACTTACTGTCAATACTGAAGTTAGGACTTTAATTTTTTTCAATTTTATTAAAGTATGATTGACAAATAAAATTGTATATATTTAAGGTGTACAATGTTCATCATAACCCTGAGGTGTAGAAATGATTTACAAATGATGAAACTTTAACTCTTAAATATTATGTAACTTATCCAAGGTCATAACTAATGAGAAAAGGAGACAGGATCTAAGTAATCATCTGAATCCAAGGCTTGCGTTCTTTGTGAGCAGAGGCATGTAAATGTTAAGACCTGAGAATTACTTTATATTATGGGTCTTCTTCAATAAATAACTTTCTTTAGGAGAGAAAGATAAACTCTTTTTCTGCATATGATGGTGCTCATAGCAAATCAGATGTTACTCTAAATTCCATCTGATCCTGCAAGATAGAGATAAATATAAAGTGCTATGCAAATGTTTGGGAAATGTTACAGAAATGTTTGAGACATGTTACAGAAAAGAGATGACAACTGACTTGGGACTTGAAGTATGAATGGAATTGGCCAGGCAAAGAAATAGGAAAGCAAATGTTTAAGACAGATTAGAAAAGCTTGAGCAAAGCAAAATGAAAAATTTCAACAATTGAGTTATTCACCGGCAATGGATTTTAGAAAGTGTGGAGATACTGAAGAAGTTGAAAAATTTGTTTGAAGCCAGGCAGTTAAGGGCTTTGTTTACTTAGACAAGTCAAATGCAATTGGCAATGGAGAGTCATCATAGACTTTTATTTTAAAAAACTGGTGTGATTGATTCACTTCCCAATTATTTATTGAACACTCATGATGTACAAAGTACTGCTCAAGCACTGTAGGAATCAATGAGATAAAGGCATATGCTGACATTATCACAAGGGAAGACAACAGCCATGTAAACGCACAAGACAAAGTGATATGGATTCTATAACAGATGTACAAGCAAAGTTGTAGAGCACTATGTAGAGTGCTCTTGATATAAGCCCTAGAATAAATTGGGATATCAGAGGTGGAGGTAATGGAGATGGATTTTAAAAGAAAAAAAAAATATGTGAGAACAGGAACACATTAGATATTATCAGTGGCAAGTAATCTCCTTTTGGCTTTTAACATTGTTTTATGATTACCTCCTCCATGTTTGAGATATGTCCCATCAAATCATCCTAATGACTAGCTACTGATAACTGTGTGGATTATATAAGAAATAATAGATAGAAATTTGGAAGAATTACTACATATTGACAGTTATCATTCTCTTAGATAATTCATCTTTAAAATATATGAGAAATTAAAACAAAGTGCATTAGACTTTATTTTACTGTTCATATGTGGTTCGCATATTTTATTGCCTGATTTTCATTGAAATCATTTAATATCCTTGAATGGGCACATGGTAACTTCTCAATAAATATTTGTGTAGAAAGTGGACTTTATACATCTTTTGTCTCTAACCAAAAAGGGGTTTGTAATCATTAATGCACATGCCATCATAAATGTTTACTGTAAATATTTAGGTGTATTTTCCTTTATCTAATTCCTACCTAGAGTTGATTGCTTTCCAGCTCATAAGTGAAAGGTCACCACATATAAGTAGAGGAAAATGAAATTGGTGACTCATAAACACATTTATTTAAATGGAATCAGGGCAGCAAAATCTAATTCCATATATATAGCATTGTGAATTATTCATGTTTCTTATAGAAGTGGGCCACAAGCAGTTGATGACATTTTATAAATTCTAACATATTTATTATGCCGAGTCCTATTGTGCTGCAGATTTACAGTAACTTTACCGGTGTCCTATAAACCATAAATACTAAGACATTACCCCCTTAGTACACACTGTTTTAATTACAATTGTATTTTCAAATAGCCTAATTAGTTGACACATCTTTGAATTACTCAGAAAACCAAATAGCTGAATTTTTTTTGGTTATTGGCTTAGTAGGAACAAACAGCGATTATAAAGACAAAAATGCTAAGAAAAAATGAAACGGAGTTGATTTATTTATGACTGTTGATTTATGTTCTGAATGAGCTGAAATTGTTAGCATTACTAAAAGTAGTATCAAAGTTCTATAATCCTCAGAGGTTCTTAATTATATAATTGACCTTATTCTTCTACTATATATAGTGGTGCTGTTTCCTGTATTTACTTATTATATTTAAATGAAAAGTAAAGTTTAAATTGAGGAAAATATAGTCATTGTAGTATAAATATTCAAAAGAAAGCCTCTGTTTACATTTAATAATCATGCCAGTAATTCTGTGACAATAACATTTTCTCTTCTAGCAATAACATTTTCTCTTCACCTTCATTCTTTCATTCTTCTCACCATTAATGGTAATATTTAGAAGAAAGAAGACATAAGAATGAAGTGAGATGCTCACTAATAGTAAACTGAGAAAAAGTAAATATTTGAATTTAAAATGTCCATGTGTCAAAATATCTATTCAATAATAATGACTGATATACCATATATTGGTATGTTAGTTTTTTAATTAATTTTTACTTTTCAATTATAGTTGACATTCAATATTATTTTAAATTAGTTTCAGATGTACAGTATAGTAGTTAAAAATTTATATAATTTACAAGGTGATTCCCCCCCAATAAATCTAGACCCATCTGTTATTACAATATTATTGACCATAGTTTCTATGCTGTACTTTACATCCCCATGACTATTTTGTAAATGAATTTGTACTTCTTAATCCTTTCACCTTTCACCCAGGCCCCAAATCCCCTCCCACTTGGCAACCATCAGTTTGTTCTCTGTATCTATGAGTCTGTTTCTGTTTTGTTCTGTTATTTTGTTCTTTAGGTTCGACATATAAGTGAAATCATATGGTATTTGTCTTTCTCTGTCTAACTTATTTCACTTAACATAATATTCTCTAGGTCCATTTATGTTGCTACAAATGGTAAGATTTTATTCTTTTACAGCTGAGTAATATTTCATTATATGTATGTACCACTGCTTATTTATACAATCATCTATTGATGGGTACTTAGGTTGCTTCTGTATCTTAGCTATTGTAAATAATGCTGCAGTGAATATAGCAGTTCATATATCTTTTTAAATTAGTGTTTTGGATTTCTTGGGATAAATACCCAGAAGTGGAATTTCTAGGTCATAAGACAGTTCTATTTTTAACTTTTTGAAGAAATTCCATACTGTTTTTCATAGTGCCTGCACCAATTTGCAACCCAACAAACAGTGGGTTTCTTTTTCTCAATATCCTCACCAACAATTGTTGTTTTTTGATGATTTATTGATGATAGCAATTCTGACAGGTGTGAGGTGGTATTTTATTCTGGTTTTAATTTGTCTTTTTCTGATGATTAATGACATTGAGCATCTTTTCATATAACTATTGGCTATCTTTTGGTGAAATGCCTAGTAAGGGTTTCTTCCCATTTTTAAAAAATTTAATTGTTTGGGTTTTGTGAGCATGTGTATGTGAGTGTGTGTGTGTGTGTGTGTGTGTGTGTGTGTGTGTGTGTGTGTGTTGAGTTGTATCAGTTCTTTCTAAATTTTGAATATTAATTCCTCATTGGATATATCATTGGTGAATATCTTTTCCCATTAGGTAGGTTGTCTTTTTGTTTTATTGGTAATTTCCTTTGCTGTGCAAAAGCTTTTTAGCTTAATGTAGTCCCATTTGTTTATTTTTTCTCTTGTTTCTCTTGCCCAAAAAGACATATCAGGAAAAAATATTACTAAGTGCTGAGAGTGTACTGCCTAAGTTTTCTTCTAGGAGTTTTGTTTAGTGTCTTACATTTGTCTTTACTTTATTTTGAGTCTACTTTTGTACATGGTGTAAGAAGGTGGTCTAGTTTTATTTTTTGGAATCTATCTGTCCAGTTTTCCCAACACCATTTATTGAAGAGATTGTTTTCACCTCATTGTATACTCTTGCCTCCTTTGTCATAAATCAATTGACCATAGGTGAGTTTATTTCTTAGCTCTCTATTCTACTCCATCGGTTTATGTATCTATTTTTATGCCAGTACCATGCTGTTTTGATTACTATAGCCATGTAGGGTAATTTGATATCAGGTAGTGTGATATCTCTAACTTTGTTCTTCTTTCTCAAATTTGTTGTGGCTATTTAGGGTCTTTTATGATTCTATATCAATTTTAGGATTATTTGTTCTAGTTCTGTGAAAAATGCCATTAGTATTCTGATAGGGATTGCATTGAATCTATAGATTGTTTTGGGTAGTACGGACATTTTAACAATGTTAATTCTTCTTATCCACGAGCACAGTATATGCTTTCATTTATTTATATCTTTTATGATTTCTTTATTCAATGACATAATTTTTCAAATATAGGTCTTTTATTTCCTTGATTACATTTATTCCTAGGCATTTTATTTTATCGTTTTTGATGAGATTATTTTCTTAAATTCTCTTTCTGTTAGTTCATTATTGGTGTATAAAATGCAACTGATTTTTGAATATTAATTTTGTATCCTGCTACTTTACTGAATTTATCAGTTCTAATAGTTTTTGGTGACATCTTTAGGGTTCTTTATATATAGTATTATGTCATCTGCAAATAATGACAGTTTTACTTCTTTCTTTCCAATTTGGATGCCTTTCATTTCTTTTTCTTTGCTGATTGCTGTGGCTAGGACTTCCAACATTATGTTAAATAAAAGTGATGAAAGTGAACATCTTTGTCTTGTTGTGATGTTAAGGAAAATACTTTTAGCTTTTCCCCTTTGAGTATAGTGTTAGTTGTGGGTTTATATTATATGGCCTTTGTTATGCTGAGGTATTCCTACTTTGTTGAGAGTTCTTATCATAAACGCATGCTGGATTTGTCCAATGCTTTTTATGCATTTATTGATACGATCATATAATTTTTATCTTCTAATTTGTTAATGTGGTATATCACATTAATTGATTTGTGGATATTGAACAAATCTTGCACCACAGGAATAAATTTCACTTGATCATGGTGGATGATCTTTTTAATGGGTTGCCGAATTCAGTTTGCTGATATTTTGTTGACGATTTTTGCATGCATGTTCATCA
>NW_006436811.1:19129893-19159465 GCF_000325575.1 Pteropus alecto | reverse complement strand
TATATATATATATATATAGTAACTTCTTTGTTTTGTTTTGCAATCAGGGTATAGTGGCCTCATAAAGTGAACTTGGAAGCTTTCTGTCTTCCTGAATTTTTTGGAATAGTTTGAGAATGATTGGTATAAATTCTCTTAATGTTTTCTGGTCTAGGACTTTTGTTTTTTGTTTTTTGGGAGTTTTTTGATTACCTATTTAATTTTGTTAGTAGTCATTGGTTGGTTCAGATTTTCTGTTTCTTCTTGACTCAGTCTTGGGAGATTGTATGTTTCTGGAAATTTATCCATTTTTTTCCAGATTGTCCAACTCAGCATATAATTGCTCATAGTATTTTCTAATAATTCTTTATATTTCTGTGGAGTCAATTGTTACTTCTCCTCTTTCATTTATGATTTTATTTATTTGGGTTCTCTCTGTTTTTTCTCGATGAGTCTGGTTAAAGTTTATCAATTTTGTTTATCTTTTCAAAGAACCAGCTTTTGGTTTCATCGATCTTTTGCATTATTATTTTTTAGACTCTTTTGTTTATTTCTGCTCTGATCTTTATTATTTCCTTCCTCCTACTCACACTGGGCTTTGTTTGCTATTCTTTTCTAATTCTTCTAACTGTAACAGATTGTTTATTTGAGATTTTTCTTTTTTCTTGAGGTAGGCCTGTATTGCTATGCATTTCTCTTTTAGGACTGCTTTTGTTGTGTCCCATAGATTTTTAGTCTTTGTGTTTTCATTTCATTTGTCTCAAAGTATCTTTGGGTTTCTTCCTTGATCTCATTGTTAACCTATCTACTGCTTAGTACCATGTTATTTAGCCTCCATGTGTTTATGTACTTTTCAGTTTTTTTCTTGTAATTGATTTCTAGTTTTATACAATTGTGGTTAGAGAAGACGCTTCATATGATTTCGATCTTCTTAAATGTATTGAAACTTGTGTTGTGATCTATCATGTTGTCTGTCTTGGGAAATATTCCATGTGCACTTGAGAAGAATGTATATTTTGCTGCTTTACAGTGGAATGTTTTAAGAACATCAATTAAATCTATCTGGTCCAGTGTGTCATGTAAGGCTGCTGTTTCCTTGTTGATTTTCTGTTTGAAAGATCTGGCCATTGGTGTACATGGGGTATTAAAGTCTCCTATTATATCTGTGTCACTGTTGATTTCTCCTTTTATGTGTATTAATATTCACTTTATATATTTAGGTGCTCCTACACTGAGTGCATAAATGTTTACTAAGATTACGTCCTCTTGTTGGATTGATCCCTTTATTATTATGTAATGTCCTTCTTTGTCTCTTATCATAGCCTTTGTTTTAAAGTTTATTACATCTGATATAAGTATTGCTATACTGGCTTCTCTTTCATTTCCATTTGCATGAAATAATTTTTCCATCCTTTTACCTTCAGTTTCTGTGTGTCTTTAAATTTGAAGTGGGTCTCTTGTAGGCAGAATATGTATGAGTCTGGTTTTCTTATCCATTCATCTACCCTATATCTTTTGATTAGAGCATTTAATCCATTTACATTTAAAGTAATTATTGATAGGTACATCATTATTGCCATTTTATTATTCATATTTATTATTCATATGGCTTTTCCCCTCTTCTTAAAGAAGTCCCTTTAATATTTCCTGTAATACTGGCTAGGTGGTGATTTTCTGTCTGCCTCTCTGTGTTCATTTCTATATATTAAGTAGATTTGTTACGTCTCCCAGTCTTGGCCAGGTGGCTTTATGTTGTAGGTGCCCTGTGTGGCCCAGTGGTACGGTCTCACTGATCACCTGTACTGGGTGCTCCAGGAGTGTCCCTTTTGTGGGTTGTGTGTGCTGTTGTGTGTTGTAGTTGAGCCTTGATTGCTGTTAGCGTCAGTGGGTGAGATTTACTCACAGGTTAATTGGCTATGAGGAATCGCTATGCCCATAGTGTATGAGCTACCATATAGGGGCCGTTTCCATAGAGTGGTATTTGCCCCAGCAGGCTTGTGTACCTGTTGAGACTACCTTCTGGGCGTGCCACATGTGGGGCTAATTAGGTGGTGCTCTGTTGCAGTCTGACATCAGCCTCCAGGTGTACTGGTTCTGGGGCTCCTTAAGAAGGGCTCCCAGGTAGGCCAAGGTCAGCTGCTCCCTGTGACCATCCAGGGCTACCTAGCAGGAGCTAAAAAGCTATTCTAGTTTGTTGCTGCCTGTGCTGGTCCTGGAGGTATGTGGGAAAGGCCACACTATGAACTGAGACTGGCTGCCACAAGTATCGAGCCTGGGCAGCTCAAAAAAGGCCCAGGGCACTCCAAGGCCTGAAAATGCCTGCTGGCTGCCTACTAGCTTCCACAAGGCTCAGCAACTAAAAAAGCCTCAGGTGGTACATGAGTTGAGTGAGGTGGAGTCCCAGGGAGTTACCAGGTTTGGACAAGTTGTGTTCCCAACGTTAGTGCAGATTCAAATTTGGTGCCAGTGCTGAGCCTATGGCCACTTGCAAAAGTCTCAGAGTCACACTGAGGCCAGCTGATGCCTGCCTTGGGCCCGCAGACTCCTGAGATTTGTTCAAGAAATACTGCAGCTTAGGCCTGGGCTGGTTGACCACCACCATAAGTAATTCCAGGGGCACATGAGCCAAGGTCTGTGAGAGTTGGGTGGGACGGGGTCTCAGGGAGTCACCAAGATGAAGGGAATGGAGTTCACCAGGCCAATGAAGATTCATATTTGGTTGTGTGTGGGGAGGGCTCAGCATAGGCAAAATGGCGCCCACCTGAAGGCTGCACAGTAGGAGGGCTCAAGAAAAAGACAATGGCGTCTGTCTCTCCTGCCTCACCCTGAAGCCAAACAACTCAGTCTTTCCCTGTGTGTCTCCTGTGCCTCCCAAGCTACGCCCCTCTGCTGGAGCCCAGGGTTATTGCCTGCGAGTGGGTGAGTCTTGCATGAGCCCTTTTAAAAGATGTCTGGATTTCCAGCAGCCTTCCATCTCACTCAGAGGATTGAAATCCCCCATAGTTTTCACAGCCAGATTATGTGAGGAATCCTTTTCCTGACACTGGAACTCTGCACTGGGGAGTTCTGGTGTGGGGCTGGAACCCTTCACTCCACTAGGGGTTGGGGAGAAACTCCGCAGCTGAGATATCCCTCCTGGTGCCTAATAACCACATGTGGATATGGCGCCGGCCTGTTTGCAGTCTCAATGTAGCCTCTTCTTTATGTCCTTAGTTATAGAAATTCTATTCAGCTAGTCTTTAGACAGTTCTCTGGGTTAATTGTTTTATAATTTAATTGTAATTTTAATGAAGTCATGGGAGGAGGCAAGCACAGCATTAATCTTCTTTGCCATCTTGACGAGAACTTTGGATGCCTTTTTTTTTTCCTTGTCTGATTGCTGTGGCTAGGACTTCCAATACTATGTTTAATAAAAGTGGTAAAAGTGAACATCCTTTTCTTGTCCTGATCTTAAGGAAAATACTTTTAGCTTTTCCCCATTGAATATGATGTTGGTTGTGGGTTTTGTCCTATATGGATTTTATTACATTGAGGTATGTTCCCTCTATTCCTATTTTGTTGAGAGTTTTTATCATAAATGGATGCTAGATTTTGTCAATTTTTTTTAACGCATTTATTAATATGATCATGTGATTTTTATTCTTCATTTTATGTGGTGTACCATGTTAGTTGATTTGTGGCTATTAAATCAAACTTGCATCCTAGTAATACATTTCACTTGATCATGGTGTATTATCTTTATAATGGGTTGCTGAATTCAGTTTGCTGATTTTTACTGAAGATTTTGCATCTACGTTCACCAGGGATATTGGCTTCTAATTTTCTTTTTCTTCGTAATGTCTTTTTCTGGTTCTGAAATCAAGATAATGCTGGCTTCATAAAATAAGACTGAGAGCTTTCCCTTCTCTTAAATTTTTGTTAAAGTTTGAGAAAGACTGGTGTTAATTATTCTTTGAATGTTCGATAAAATTCACCTGTGAAGCCATATGGTCTGGGACTTTGTTGGGAGTTTTTAAAATTCTAATTTGATTTTGTTAGTAATTGGACTGTTCAGATTTTCTATTTCTTCTTGATTCAGTCCTAGAAGATTGCATGTTTCTGGTGGTCCTCAAGTTGGTTAGGGTGAGGTCTCAGGGAGAAATCAGGGTTGGGCAAGTGGTATTTCCTAAGCTAATGCAGATTCACATTTGGCTCTGTGTGTGTGTTGGGCGGCGGCGGGGCGGGGAGGGGGCGGGTGGCTCAACACATGAAAGATGGCCCCTGTCTGCCAACTATGTGGGAAGAGGGTTCAACACATGAATAATAGCTACTGTCCCTTTAGCCCTCACCCTGAAGCCACGCAACTCAATTTCTCCCTATATTTCTTGGTTCCCCCTGAGCAGCTGTTGCTCTGCCAGATCCCAGAGTGAGTGCCTACAAGCAAGTGAATCTGTGCTAGGTCCCTTTAAGAGGATGTCTGGGTTTCCAGCAGCCTTCTGTCTCACCCAGATGAATGGAATCCCTGCTGATTTTCACAGCTAGATGTTGTGGAGCTCTTCTTCCTGGCATTGGTTCTCTGGGTTTAAAGCCAAGTGTGGGACTGGGATTCCTTGCTCCTCAAGGGGAACCTCTGCCACTGAGCTATCCCTCCTGATTCTTGATTGCTATAGGTGGGTATTGGTCCACCCCACTTTGTGTCTCCACCCCTCCTACCAGTCACTAATATGACTTCTTTTGAATATCCTTATTATATGATTTATGTTCAGCTAGTCTTCAGATGGTTCTCCAATTGATTATTCTATAACTTAGTTGTAATTTTGACGTGGTCATGGTAGAAGGTGAGCACAATGTTTTCTTACTTCACCATCTTGACTGGAACTCAGTATATTAGTTTAAAAATAGGAGCAATTTAATGATAACTAAAAAACTTTATATTGAATGTTTTTTCTTTCATTGAGTCTAATGTTTTCTTTGTGTATAGCTTAAATTAGTAATAAATAACTATATTTTTTGTTTCCTAATGACAGTAAATGCATGTATGTATTCAACATGTGAATATCCTTTTGTTCTGCATATAAAAATAGAGGAACTTTATTAGTGTAATTTTAAAAAAGAGCACAGAACTGGAGATTTTGATTCATCAGGTCAGTTTTTCTCTATCACAGACCTACCTTCACTGAATCTCAATTTTTTAATCCATAAAAAGAGAGCATAATTGCCATGCTCATAGGGTGGCTATGAGTTAATAGATGTGAAACCATTTCTAAAAGACATTTTTAAAAGATATGCAAATCCAAGATATTAAGAGATTATTGTATAAAAATGAAACATTGGCCTACCGAACTACAGAAATGATAATTTTATTGCAAATTTTATGTAAATAATCTTTAGATGCTTAGCAGGAAAAGATATAATCTATCTGACTCATTAAGGCCTTTCTTCATGCCAGCCTAAAATAAACTTAATAACACTTATATAACTAAAATAATGTAAACTTGACCTTGCTTTTCCTTTTCTTCTTGAACTTTAATATTGTCGTGTTACATGTATCTATAGGACTGAGCCAATTGATGTTATTTTGAAATAATCGGACCATAGGACACATTTTCTAAGAAGCAGCAATATTGGCAGCTCTCATTTCAATAGTTTAATCTTGTTAAAGAAAACAATACTCTTATGAATCTTGAGCTGGTAGAAAAAGGAAGCTGTCTAAATTCAAACAAAAAGTCCAGTGAATAAAGGTTTATCTTATTTTAAAAAAAAAAAAAAGTAAAAGAAAAGAATGGAGAATACACATCTGTCTTAGTTATGAACTATTTATGTTAATTGTAACTACAAAGAAAAGTACTACTTTTATGATATTACGGTATCTTTTTCAAGGAATTCCAGAACTAATGAAGTGATCCAAAAGCAATTGAATGTGCTCACAGAGTTAAAGTTGCTAATGTGTTTTCTTGCAACTTTAGTTAATAACATCAAAATGTCAATATTTACAAATAATTTTTCAAAGTTGTAAAATGGCTCTATTAAGTTCTATTGTGTTTCAAATGGCATTCTAACTAGATGTTTTTTGTAAGTTGCCTTTATGGTACTAAACTATATGACTCCAAACACTTGGTTGATTTACATACCAGTTGTCTTTTTATAGACACATCAGCGTGTACTTAGAAGTAAGTGAATCTCTTACCTAATCTTTCCTTAAGGTTTATAGAGAAATTGTGAACTTTTTCAGTGGATCACATATATGTTGAAGAGTTGAGCCACTCGAGAATAAATATCCATCCATACATCATTCAGTTTGGGGCCACTCGAGAATAAATATCCATCCATACATCATTCAGTTTGCCCTTTACAAATTTGGTGCCACTCGAGAATAAATATCCATCCATACATCATTCAGTTTGCCTTTACATACATGTAAAGTGTATTTATGGATGCTTTGGGACTGGGGTGGGCAAAGCTTTCTGTAAAGGGACAAATAATATTCTTAACTTTGTGGGCATATGGTCTTAGTTGCATTGCATATCTGCTACTATAGTACAAAAGCAACCACAGCCAATAAGCAAACAAATGGGCATGACTGTGTTTCAATAAAACTATATTTACAAAAGTAGATGGTGTGCCAGATTTGGCCACAGGCCGTAGTTTGTTAACTCTTGTGCTAGGGGACCACTGACACCAGATTAAAAATTCTTGGAATATGACATACTTGTAATTGTTAGGACTTCATCTATCTGGTATTTGGAAGCCAGTTCTTCCAGAATCAATATAGCTCATTTTTCAGTTCTTGAGATTGTAGGATGGCCCCCGGTACTTCATTCTATATATACTTAATTATTTTTTTTGCCTAGAACTGTGGTTACTTAGATCAGGGACTGCATTTCTGCCGTGGTTGAATTGTATCTCCCTGAAATTCATATGATTAATCCCTAACACCCAGTGCATTGATGTTTGGAGATGGGGCCTTTTGGAGTTACTTATATTTCAATGAAGTTATGAGAGTAGGGTCTTCATGATGGGATTAGTGCCCATGTAAGAAGAGACACCAAAGAGCTTGCTCTCACATGTAAAAACACAGTGAGAAGATGGCCATCTACAAGCCCCAATCTTGCCAGCACCCTGATCTCAGACTTCTGGCCTCTAGAACTGTGAGAAAATACATTTCTGTTGTTTAAGCCACCCAGTTTATGATATTTTGTTATGAAAGCCTGAGCAGACTAGTCTTTGTTGCTACTGGGTGTAGTTTTAGATTATGAGGATGAGGGCTATCTCCTTTGGGATGGCAGAGCAATGAGCTGGGAGGAGGCACAGGTTTCTTGATGATTGCCAGATAATTTACTAGTTATTTCAGGGTTTCTTGTACATACAGTCAAATCTATATTTAATTAATAAAGGGGATATTGGTGAGTTCACCTCACTCTCTTTGGTTTATGAAGTTATGCTTATTTGATAAAATCTCCCCAGGCAATTTCTTGAGTATTTATTGTCAGTTTTCATTCTCATGGCTCAATACATTAAAGTTTGTTATTCATCTCAGGATGGTGATAAAAAACCAGTCTAGAGCCAATGTGATTAGTGCAGCCCTTATTTTGTGTTCTAGTGATATCTGACCACATGGATGATATCATGAATGAAGATTTAAAAATGACAACACTTGCTCATGGTAAAAAGTACATTAAAAATCAGATTCATGAGGGAAAAAATAGAGCATGATACATTTTGACATTAAACAAATATGTATTTAGCACCTACTGAGGGCCAGGTATACTTCAGTGGTAAACAAGACACGACTCTGCTGTTATGGGAGACAGGAAGGGGAAAATGAGAGATTATAAAATTTAGAGATAAGTAAATGAAAAAGGTAATTTTAGGCCATTAAAAATGTACCAAGGTAATATTAGAGAAAGAAATAATATTAATAATAATAATAATAATTCCTTAGGCTAAGTAATCAGAAAATGCCATAGAAGGTCAACATATCAATATACAAAATACTAGCTGGCCTAGATTTAAATGATATTTTCTCTGTCCTCAAGAATCTCACAATCTAGAGAAAAACACACAAGAAAATAAAGTAGTATAATAAAATCTGGTGAATGATATTATTGAAATGTAAGCTATGGAAACACATATGATGAAGAAACAATAAATTCTGCCAGTATAAGAGGCCCCTCTGTCTTCTGTCAATCTATATGTATTAGCTTCTTGAAGTGAGTTTTGAAAATAAACGGTAAAATAAAATATGCAATATAATCTTTTAGAATACTAATATAATTAAACTTATTTTTGTAATCCTTTCAACATTTATAATTAATTCATCCTACAAATTAGCGTCTTATGAATGTACTTATCTAAATTTAGTTGTAGATAGAAGATCTATATATTTCAGAAAGATTAAAGGTCATGAAGAAAGTGATAATTATTCAGAAACAGGAAGCAAGATCAGTCTAATGGCATCATACAGTTAGATATATTTTGGGTTTGGAGAATGTTATAAATGTTGAGAAAATCAAGAGATAGATCCTTGTTTGGTTTGGAAGAATTACTGATGGGCCCTAACATGAGAAGAACATAGGTCAAATTCAAATCATGCAAGTGGTTCAATTCTATTTAAAAATATTTATCGAACCCCAAAAACTATTGAGGAATTATTTAATAGTTAGAGATAATAATGACACTATATCTTTAAAATATTCAACATAATGTTAATAACATAGGTTCTTGGATCAAGCTCCCTGGGTTGGAACCCAAGTTCTATGTACAAACACTCTGTCAGTTTCCTCATCTTTAAAATCTTTTAAAAAATATTTCTGGCAATTTTAAAGGTTACAGAAGATTTGTAAAAAACAAACAAAGAACCATGTGTAGAAGCTAAGAAACACTCAATAATTATTAGCTAGCTTTACTATAAATAGGAATATATTTCCTTTCAGGGAAGATTCGGGGTTGTATGGGATTCAAAAAATGGGAAGATTGCTTCTGATACGATGCATCAGGAAGGTTTTTGAAGTGGGATTAGAGCTATGCCTAGAAAATAAGTAGCTTTCCAACATATAGAGATGAGTGGGTTGGGTAGAGGGGACAAAATCAGAGAGAGAGGTGGAAAAGCAAGACTTCTTTAGGAATAGGTCAACACTTATAAGGCCTCTAATTCATTCCCTAAAAGCTGACATGCTAAAAGAAGAACTGGAGGCAATTTGTATTCACAGAGATATAAGAAATTACTTCTCAGAAAAAGCTGGGTATTTCTAATAAAATATGAAGGATCTGCTAAGGGGAAAGATTAGTGAGACAATAAAAATAAGATGAGATAATTTATAAATACAAAATGACAAAAGAAGAAATAAATGTCAACATGTAAAAATTACTCTCCCTTAAACAACAATGTATTTTTAAATATATTTGAGAAAACGGCACATATACTCATTTTTCCATTTATAAATGATAATGAAATAGGGAGAGTGGTTTAGGAACTCAGATTTGACACATATTTGGCAACCATACAAAAATGCAGTTCTTGGTTACTGATAGGGAAACTAGTTTTGGTTACTGATAGGGAAACTAGTTATTCTCACAATTTATGAGAATATGGAAAATTTAAGCTTGGTTAATGGTAAGAAAAAATGAAATAACCTTTGTCCTACATTCAGCTTTTGCAAGAATCCAGTTGTCACCTGGGGAAAAAAATAAGTAAATATATATGTAAAAGCAGGAAGTAATTTACCACACACAGATATTTACAGTGTTTAAACACAGAGAGTCTGCATTTTTTATTCACTGTTGCCTTACCAAATTTCCCTTAAAACAAGTTTATTCAGAACAAAATAAAACTATTAAAATCTTAAAATTACCAGACTCAGTTTTACAGAATGAGAAAAGTAGGCATAAATTTTGCTATCAAGATGCTATGCAGTGAGTCATTTTAAATAATGGTTAAAGTTATTTTGTCCATGAAAATCAAGTACTAAGAAGACACTCCATCAATTTACATGACATAATGATAAGAAAGAAATATTTGCATGCCATGCCAGTGGTCCAGTTAGGCAGATACAGGTCATGTTTTTTAATACAAATGCAATGCCCTGATTTACTAACCAATTCACCTATTATTATTTTTTAAACAGAAGCATATTTATCAGTAGATATATTTTAAGTTGTTAAAGCAAAACAGTATCCTGCTGTACAGTTTTGGTCATAACAGTGATCAAGTCTTGTGCAGGATATATATTTTACTTCCTCTTTTGTCTATTTTTACTAAGGGGCTTTTGGGATCTTGCCTCTAATATAGGACTATTTTCCGTTCACCACCGCATTCATTTCAGGCCTTTCTTTAAAACTGACATAACATAATTGGTGGAGATATATATATATATACATACACAAACACACACACACACACACACACACACACATATATATATAATGTATCAATGTCAAAAAATATTATAGTAAAATTATTTTTCTTAAACCACTCAGTAAAAAGAAGTGAAAGGAAGTAAGATGGGAAAGGCAATCAAACCAGTCGGTGACTCTATCCATAAATTCCGAGATCTCTGATATTAAATGACACTTCTAGTTCCATCTTTTCTCCCATCACCAAATTGGAAACCTTTTCAATCAATTGACCAAAACCTATAAAATGTTATATTTGACAGCACTCAGTGTAACAAGATAAAGGAATTCATATGCTCGTTCATCTTTCTGGTTCTTGTCATACTCTTGTTCTTTTATTCTTGTGTCATCTCTTTATCTACCACGTATTTATCAAAATTTGTTCATATATACTAAGTGTGTTTATAATATGGAATGTAACTTAAGGTCCTTTTCATGTAAAATTCATGATTCTCTGATAAACTCTATAAACAAACCTCAACATTAAGCATATATATATTTTTGAATTTATATTTCCTGAGTTATTCTTTATATTTTAGGTCTGATTCTAATACTTTCTAATAGGCATTATTCAGCATAGATAATTTAACTTTAAAATTTTAATTTATTATTTTAAACATATAATAAGAGTATTGAAGTATGAAATTTGGTAAAATGTAAATGTTAATCAGTGATCAGTTTTCAATGTTGTTAGTTTCTCATGACTGGGTAGCTTCTTTTCTGCCTATGAAGTATTTCCCTTGATAAATCAGTTAAACATTGTAGGTGTGCATCTCACTAATATTTTTCTATTGCAAATAACTAAATCACCAAATGCTAGCAATGACATTACTCTTTTAGACAAGCAAATGGCAAAGTTATGAGGGTTGAACTGTCGTGAATGGGTTAGTGCCCTTATAAGAGAGGCCCCAGAGAGGTAGCTTGTCCCTTCTACCATAAGAGGACACAGTGATAAGCTGGCAGTTTGCAAGTGGAAGAGGGCTATCATGACAACCTGATCATGTTGACGCCTTGATTTTGGACTGTCAGAGCCTCCAGATCTGAGAAATAAATTTCTGTTGTTTCCAGTATACCTCATCTTTCTAATTTACAACTAACTTTTTAAAAAAGCATATCGTAATTTTCTAGTCATGCATATTACTTTAATGTTTTACATCAAAATACCTATGACAGTATTGTACACAGGGAAAGCAATTTCCAGTGTTCAGACAGAATCTAGTCTAGAATCTGGTAAATGGTCAGTTAAAAAAAATGAACTTAGATGTCCTTCTTAATCTAAAATAAAACCTCTTGGAGGTATGTGCACATGAACTAAATTATTTTCTTGTAACAGTAAATATTCATACTTATTAAAAAGAAATATAACTGATGTTTTCTATAGGTTAAAATGATAGTTCTTAAAGATTGTTTTTAAATTTTATGCTACATGCTCTTAAAAGGATATTCATAGTTTGGTATGTTTAGAAAGAAGACTTTTTTTCAATGTTTGTCATTAGGTAGAATAAGAATTTGCTTCTTTCTAAAATAAAAGTAAATGTGAAAAGAAAAAAAAAAAGGCATAGATATAAGCAGATCCTAAGATTGCTCCCAATGATCCCAGCCTCCTGTTACTCTTTCCTTCTATAATTGCCTCCTTTGAGAATGGACTGAAATTATTAACTAACTTCTAACAAACAGAATGCAGCACAAATGATGCCATGTTACCCCCAAGATTAGGTTCTAAAGAGACTTTGCTTATGTCATGTGTGCTTCATGGTGCTAGCTTGCTTGCTCTCTCTCTAGGCCTATCTAGTAATAATCCAAGGCCTGCCATGAACCATGTGCATGAGCTTCAAAGTATTATTCAGCTGCAGACTAGCCCTGAGGTACCTACATTCCTCCCCAATGTAGGCTTGACTGAAACCTCATGAGTGACCCTGAGCCAGAAGCATTCAGCTAAGCTGTGCCCAGATTCTTAACACACAGAACAATGAGATAAAAAATTTTGTTGTTTTAAACCTTGAAGTTTTGGGGTAATTTTTGGCACAGCAGTAAGTATTATAATAGACTTGAACAGAAGTAAAAACTAAAACTCAGGAGTATCATTGTTATTTTCTTTTCTATTTCGAAAATATTGCTTTTTGGGAAATAGCTTTTAGCTAAAGGTCAAAATAAATCTTGGATTTTATTTTAAAGACTGTCTTGTGTTTGCTTCCCAGAAGAGTATTTATATTTCCATAAACTTTAAGGCTGCACTAAGTTTTATGCATATTTCAAATAACAAAATCACTCTGAAAATTACATTGATTTTTACTTCTTCTAATCACCTGGGATAATAGAAGAGAAATTGTTTGCTAGTTGAGTTCCCTTGCTGCAACACTCCACAACTAATCAGTGTTCTCGCTCTGTAGTTACAGAGAGACTGTTAGCAAGGGGTTGCACTTTATGATGCTGCAGGGCGACCATTATTCACCCCTGGTTTAACACTATGTAGAGGTGGCAATAAGAAAGCTAATGAAAAAACCATCAAGCCTGGAGTAGTAATTTCGGGAGAAATCATGCATGGTTGTTTGAATAGGGTTAAGAATTGACATTTTATGTTATTGACTGTTGTGTAGGTGCTTTACCCCCTTATCCTTTGTATACTTATGCCATTGCGATTCCTTCTGTTTTAGTAAGCAATAGAGCATATTATAACCATAGCCCTATCTTTGTGCCAGACTTTCCTGCAGCTATTCCAGCAATTTTTTTTTTTACTAAACAGCAATCTCTAAAAACAGCTCTCCAAAGCTTTGCTACTCTTCATTTTTTTTTTTTCATTTAATGTTTTTCTACAAAATCAGATTGCCTAACTTAGAATACGAGGGAATATTGAGGGATTTTTCTTCTTTTAAACTTTCATGTCTTTTTTCCCCTTTAATTAAAATGAAGTAGAATCTTTTACATATTTTATAAGTTGTGATATATACATATAGCCAAATTTTCCTCTTTTATAAAAGGTGAACTCAGACTTGTTGACAAGATTGAAATAATGTTATTATAAGCATATAAAATCTTCACTATGTAATTTATGACATTTTGTCCTATTAAAAAAATCTATGTACTTGAACTTCAAAGATAATCTAAGTATAAATTCTTTAAACATAAACTTCAAATATTGACTATTTTGACCTAGCTTTTAAAACTTTTTTGAGTTCATAGGAAAGGAAAATATTATATATTTATCAAACAAAATAATTTATTGCTCCTTTGCTATCCAATACAAAGGGCTTACTTAAAAGCATATTCTATTATTTTCATGTGTCTTTTAAAAAACATATTTATAGAAGATAGAAATGTATTCTGTTTCATCAAGTTAAAGAAGATATTTCTATTTCAAAAATATAAACAGTGAGTCATTGGCATAATTATCTGAAGAGAAATTTAACTTTATGATCTTTAAAACTGTGATTCATCATCCTGGGTTGAAAATCTATAGCTGAGGTGACTATTGTTTATTATTTTCCTTTGTAATTGAGTGTTCCAGTTGAACGCTAACATAGATTTTGTTTTTTTTAATGAGCAATAATTTTGTGGAGCCAATTTAACCACAAATCAGAGACCAAATTAAGACAATCAAATCAAATTTCTCAAATATCTAAAAGCAAATTATTCAGTTCTTTAGGATTTTATATATACCTGAAACATAACTTCTGTAATTGTGTTTAAACTTTAGACTCTGTTGCCCCCATGGCAAGGACATGGAGGCTGTTCATTTAGCTGATAGGTCTCTAAGAGACCAATTGAAACTATTCAGCTCAAATGTTATAAAAGAAGTCAATCCACGTGCCTGACTGAGTTATATCTTAGCTTTAATCAAGAGGGTTGCAAAATGAGCCTAGTGGCATTTAGTCTGGGATATAATTATTGAAGAAAGAGACTCATGGGTGGAGGTTAAAGATGTACCAATAGAACACTCTAATTTATTTAGTCTGCCACTTGAATAAATATTTCTCTTTGTAGCCTATTTTTATCAGTAACTTTAAACTTATAAATATTCCCAGATTGCTCTTAACAACGATGCAAAATTCAAAAGATTGCATAATGAATCTGTCCAAATTCAGTAGCCTTCTAACTACAGAAATAAATACTTTCGTTTCCAAGCAAACTGGGAATTTCTATCTTTTTAACAATATGAAATATGAAGTCTGTTCTACTGGTTCTCCTTCCAAAAAAATTCTAACATGTTATTGAACAATGCTCATATGCTCCACAAAACTGTTCAGGTAATTACTGATCTCCTTTAGAACTGCTGATGTTGCTGCAAAATTCCACAGGCCAGTTCTTCCTATGGGCATGTGTTTCCTCTAAGCCATAGGCAGGTTCCTCTCTCAACTCACCAGACCTCACCAAGTTGAGTCTGTGCTATTGTGTGACCACAAAAGATAGAAAAGCATGGTAATAAGAGAAACAATTACATATGGTACATACTGGTCTTATAAGTATTAAAATCTTCCAGACTTCCTTGATTTGCAGCCTTAGCCTTGAATCTCACAATTCCCAAATAAGGGAAATAAGTCTATCATAATTATAATATTTTAGTTGTCCAAGAGGGAGATGACTCAAACACTGGCATATTTCTGTAAAAGAGAAATGGAATAATTTGGATTTGAAGTAAGATAACTGGACTTATTGATAGATTGGATGTGGAGATGGTGGGAGAAGATTAAGTCATCATAGGACTCTGTGATAGAATGGATGTTGGAAATACAGAAAGAATACCAATCTTTTGCATGGTTTTGGAAATTTGGAACCCCTCTCACCCACAGTCAATGAAATGTACTGCTAGTCCAGTTTTTACCTAACACTGCACAGGCTCATTAAGGGCTGGGAGGAAACACAACATTCATTATCCTCCCCTTTATGGTAATTCTATTTTCTTAAAAGCCCAAATGGTTATCTCATAATAATTCTTGTTTAAATGGACAGGTTGTAAATTGCTTCCTTAGATTAATAAAGTGCCTAAGTGGATTCTAACACATTAAAAGTCAATAGCTGGATACATTTAAATGAACACAATATAAGGCACGATACAGAAAAACAGTGAATCAGCCATTAAAGCTCATAAATGTAGTCTGTTTATGCATTTTATAAAATGGCTGGACAGATTTTCATTGAATTTTGAGGATAGATACATAAACATCTCTTTGGGTGTCCTCAGGAATTTCCCCAAAGATAGAGGCTGACATTTTTTAACAAACTAAGGCTGTGGTATCAGAGAGCCCTGGGTGATGAACTGCTAAGAAAAACTTTACTCAATGATTATTTCCTCAGAGACCATTCTGCCATGGTTTTTAAAACAGGACCCTTCACTCTAGCTTCTCAGCTTCTTTTACCTTTTTTCACAGGTCTTGTTACTATCTGACCACGTTATGTATTTACTTCTTTACTTTTTATTGCTTGCCTCTCCTTCTCCAGATCCAGAATAGAGAATATCTTGTGTTATGTGTTTTTTACCACTGTATCCTCATGTACACTAGTACTTTACAGGAAAGCAAGCACTTAAGATCACATGCGAAAGATGTACATGGATAAATAAATGTTCCATATTTGATTCTGGTTGTAGTCATCAGCAAAATATGACATTTACCTTCTATTCCAGTCTTAGCCTTTCAAAGGGAAAATAGGGAAATATCAACTTTATTGTCTTTTCTGATATCCCTGAATTCATATATGACCAATAAATATCTTAGCACACAGGCTATCATCATGCTTTATCAGTAACACATCAGTAACAAGGACAGGACCTGAATAACAAAATGTTCACTTTAAAAAAGGCAAGAATTATAGATGTAACTTGCAGTGGAAAATCACCTTATATAGTTTATGTTAAAGTTTTGTTAGTTAAAGACAAAGATATATTCTGAGTACAAAAGTACAATATTTAATGATGGTTGTGGTAGTCATTAATTGTAATAATAAAGCAATTCTTAAAAACTTTAAATGTTTTAATAATTAGTGAAATAGATTGGAAGCTAATACAAATATTAAAAGTAAATATGTTAGCTAACCAATTTATATGAATATAATATCCCTTTTTATGCAAAATTATGTTTATAAAAAGTTCAAAATTAAAATTAAAAAGAATAACTTTTTAAAGCTATAATTACCTTATAATTATTTATTTCTATGTAGACTGTGATTCTTTTAAGAAAAGTTGTATTGAAAATTCTTTACATATTTGATAGTGAATTAAATTAAAACAGTAACTTTGCTACCTGAAAGTTTCCTGAGGAGAAAAGTCTCCAGAATCACTTATGACATCTATGATAAATCATTTCCCATCCTATCAGAAAAATAAAAATAAAATAAAAAGTGTGAAAAAATAAAGTGTTAAAGCAAGTGAAGTATCAACAAGATATTTTGTTTTCACAAATCGAACTTCATAACAACAAGTTCCCCAAAATGCATTAAGTGTAAAATATGCTTTTTGACAACAAGCATAAACTTGTTCTAAACCAAGGCAATTCCTCAGTGTTGGGTTTATGAAGGTTAAAGATTTAATCAAGTTTCCTGAAATAATTGTGCTGAAGCATCAAATATTTTGAATAATTATAAACAAGTTGCTTTTGAGAGCTACCCAAGGTACAAATGAAACAACTTGTTTTCTTAAAAAAGAGTGTTATTGAAAAACATTTTTTTTGAATTATGTTCTTCTGTAAAATACGGTTAGTGATATCTAGTGAGTCAATTCCAAATGAGCGTTTATTTAGATGTGCAAAAGTAAAAGGCATAGTTGACGACAAGAGTAACTGGTAGCTGGCAGTGTTAAGAACTTAATTCTGCACTATTTATCATCAAACTTTTAAAATTTAACTACTAAAATTTTAAATAGTAAAATTGGACTGAAAATGTTTTGATACAGTTTTAAATTTATTCCTTGTCACAGTTCTCTAATATAGATATTAAAAATATATTGATTAATTTTAAAATGTAAACATTTACCTTAATACAACAATGGGTGAAGCCATTGTTGTACAAAGATGCTTTAGAAGCAGAACACAAAGAGCAGTTTCGTGTTTGAGCCCTCAGTTCTTAACACAATACAGATGCTCTGAATTTTATGCACTGAACTTTGATAATATGGTGTCCCACCAGGGCAACTTTATTTAGTGTGCTTCATGCTGAGTTGTAGCACATTGGATTTATTTATTTAAAGACGCTTTATGATTCTTTAATGGAAAAAAAATGAAGGCTAGTTTGAATACAACACTGACTTCCTTTTTGAAGTATTAGCTTGATCCATATTATTGCCACATTAGGAAAATCCTTGATAGGTGGTTTATTTCATATAAATGTAGTAGGAAATGGCCTTTGAAAATGGCACAACTTCTATGATAAGAGCATGGGTTTCAAGAAATGCAGTTTTTAACTCGTTTTATTTCCATACATGTCATGATGCATGGTGAGCATAAACATTTTAAATGAAGAAACTTTGTGTGAGAAAACTTTGAAATTAGCATTTGATCAAGTAAATAAACTATGCTTAGATTTCTTCTGGGTGCACTGCTCTTGAACCTGACCGATGAGAATAGTATTAGTCACCGATTTAATAATTTCTTTATGTACCATTGACTTCCAGCATAATACTGGTTTGAAAGCATTTAGTCAAGTAATGATGTTTTATTGGCCTTGACTTAATAAGTAATAGAAGATATTGATGTATTCAATATTGTATATATAATATAGAACTACATTAGAAAATACTTAGAAATTATGTAAATATAAATATCTTCTATTTCTGTATTTTCTATGGAAGTATATTAGAAAATATCTAGAAATTATGTAAATAAATCAGAACATTTTTATGTAAAGTTTTTATAGAACTAATAAAATTTTATATATTGAAATCTAAAAAAGTCTCAATACCAGGGTGAAATTAAAAAAAAAAAAAACGGTATTGGCTATGTCTTTTAATATATTTAAGCTTCCTCAGTTTTAGATATTCATGAAAAAGACAATTAAACATCTAAATTAGAGAGTTTTAAATTTTGTCCCTTATTATAAATCAAAATCATGTGGAAAGCTAAACATACTTTGGAAAATTACTTATGTTTTTGGCAGACTATCTCACCCATTATTATGCTCTATAAATGTGAAAGTTTTCTCTACTGAAAAGATTGTTAAAATTTTTCTCTGATAGCTAGTGTCAGGCTGAGTTTGGTTGGGAAAACAAAACTACTGCAACTATCATGAGAATGAGGAGTTTCATGTTGAAATCAGGGTTTCCACCAACGTGTTGGAACTGAACTTCTGAAAATTCAGAAGGCAGCAGGCAGAAATTAGATACTACAACAATCGCATGAAGTTCTGGAGTTGGAGAAGGGAGCCCCACATCCTGGGGGAGGCTGCAAACAACATGGCAGGAAGGGTCTCAGTACCATTACCCATCGGTGACCGGCCTGAAGCTCTGAAAATTCAAGCTTCTGCTTCACTTCCACTTTGCACATCTCTCATTGGTTCCTCACCTCAGCAAATAGCCATGAGTATCACAGGACAAGAATCCTGAGAAATGTAGTCAGCAGCTCTTGAAGACACTATTGACTGTGCCAAGGTGACAACAATCATTCGAGTGTCAAAAACACATTGACATTCTATTAACTGACAGTATGTCAAAAATTGAAGTAAAAATGTTAAATTTCTAACTTTATCAGTCTTTGTGCAGAACATGAGGGTCCTGGAAAGGAAGTGGCTATAGTAGAGTCCTATAGAAAGGGGCAGAGAATATCGTGCCAGGGACTTGCAAGTGAAAATTTAACTTAACGTGGATGCATACAGTAGGATTGCAGAGATATTCAAAAAATGTTCCAAGTCTATTCAAATGCTGGCCCCCTGGCCTGCCAAATATTGCATCTTAATTCTTCTGATTTAAAAGTTTTTATTCCTCTTTTGAAATAAAAATGTCCTATAATGGGTAGTCTTGAAGTAGGAGTTGGCTATATCATTACAATCTATTAAGAATCTGAGAGAAGTTTTGATTTAAGAAAAGAGAAATGAGAACATAAGAGCACTGACTCATTGAATAAAGAGCATGGGGAACAGATGGACATCTATGAATATCTATTTCTTTTACTTGACAATTATATTTGAAATGAGTCCAAGGTTTTTTCAGAGCTTCTGACTTTTGGAAGCACTTTGTATTTCTTTTATTTTTTATTTTTTTAGTATAAACTATGTTTCTAAAATAACCACACAGTAACATTATTGTTCTGCCTTATTGTATGCATATATATACATATATATATATATATATATACACACACACACGTATATACACGCACAAATATCTTGATTAAAAAACGATAGTGCAAATGATATTATTTATCCACAGTAAAAAACACATTTGGGTTTTAAAATACAGTAATAGTCATGGTCCTGCAGAGGAAGGATATCAGCTTTTAAATTTCCTCCTACCTAAACTTAAGCTTAATTACCTACTTATGAGGCCATAATAGTGTAGTTTTCAAATTAGGTGGAATGCCTGTGGACACTTTTAGTAATGCATCTCACTAATACAAAAATTGTATCACCCATTACAAAATAACCACACCTGGAGGAGCGATAGAGGACATAGTAAATAGAACTGTATTTCTAACCATTGCACATTTATAGAACATTTACCTTCTTAGAACCCTGGAAAACACATGTATCTAAAAACAATTCTCCCAGTCATAAGGGAAAGGAGAAAGAAAAATAAAATATATAAAATAGGATCCATTCCATATATAATTAATGCATTTACATAATTGAGTCATCTAGTCCCAAAATTTCATTTCTCCTTGAAACTCCTTCCAGAAAAAAAAAAAAAAAAGCCTCAGGTGAAATAGATATAAATAAGTCTTCTACCTGGGTCTATTTTATTTTACTGAATAGAAAGTATTTGTTTCTGTAATTGCTTTACCCTTCCCAGGAAATCTTCTTTGTCTTGGTGAGTAATTTGAGTCAAGTTAAAAGTTTGGAATTTAAAAAAAACTTGTTAATTACATTTTGACTTTTATAATCATTGTCCTCGGATTTAAAAAAAAAAAAAATCAATTAAGTGGCCATTTTTGCTTGTGGCTCTCCTTAAAGCTCCATAAGACGACTAGTGATATTATCTTTTAAACAATTCAGGGGCAGAAAACTCTAGCCTACAATTAAAGGTGTGAGGCTCATCTTACTTCTCAGGGTATATGGTGGAAAGCACATGGAAGGAAGTCAGAAAACAGATGCTGGTTTTGTTACTAACTAAATATATGACTATGAGCAAGCATTTCATTGAACTACTTCAGGCCTTATGACCCTTATTTGTAATTTGTAAGATTGGACAAGAGTTCCCTTTCAGTGCAACATTCTATGATTCTGTAACATATTTGCAGAAGAAAGACTTTTAGAGAGACTGGGTTCCGAAATAGTGGTGAAGGTAAGTCTGATGCTATCATTCCTTCAGGGGCCTTGAGAAATAAAGGAGAAATTCTTCTAGAGGTATTTAAGGGAGGGATTCCTAAGAATTGACAAGGGGGATTCAGTATATCCCTCTGGGAACAGAATAAGCCCTATAGTACCTAAAACCTCACAGAGAGACAGAAGTTTACTAATCAGTTAACATTTAGTGATGTTCTTTTCCATACTTGGAGAAGTTATATAAAGAAGGAAAATCCAGTAGTGGTTAAGAACAAGACTCTAGAGCCCGACTTTCCAGCTTTATAATTTTAAGTCTACCACTTACTAACTGAGCAATCATGGACAAATTAGCCAACCTCAGTTTCCTTATTTGTAAGTTAGGGAACAATTCTCCATGATGCTTCCACATGTCAGGTGACAGATTTTGTTCTGGCCTAACTTTTAAAGGTGTTTTGGGGATCATAGTCTTGAAAATTAAAGATAGAATTTCCTAGTGGGTCAGAAGGCAGATTTGTTTTCTGTTTAGGATAATATAGGTAATGACTCTCTCTGAGTCAGAAGTGGGTAGGTTTGCTAGCAGTTCCTTTTATAAATTGAAGTTTTACTAAGCTTGGTGTTTCAACCCACTGTGTGCACAACATCTACTTGGTCTTGCCTGGGCGTCTCTCCCATGAGAATTGGGAGACATGGGGAACTGATGTGAGCATGAAGTTTATGCTGCTGCTATACCGTTAGCATTGAAGTCCTCTGTCTCTAACCCATGAGGATTTGTGTTTTCTGTCTGCATCTATGAAATCATTGCAGGCTAACCAATTAGCTAGGAAGCAAGATAAAATCTTCAACCCTTCACAGTTCCTGACGTTGTAAAAGGAGATAAAACAATATTCGTTCCATTAGAATGCTATGGAGGTTATGTCACTAACATTTGTAAAAACCTCCAAATGGTAACTTGTACAGAGTAAACATCACGTAGGTGTTATATCAAACGAAAAATGACCTTGATAAAATCAAGGATATAACTTTATTATTTCTCAAAAATATCTTCTCTCACAAGACTCCTAATGCTCACATGTGTATATTCTTATAATCAAAGTGACTTTAAGAATACACTTTAGGAAAATGAGGCCAGCACACTTTCATTATTCCTATATTAAAGACTCTATTTTAAAGCCTAAAGACATATTGAAAATCCTTCTTTACTATTTACCAGTTTTGTGGGCTTAAGAAATTTATTTAACATCCATCATAAGTACTTATCTCAAGCCAAACAGTAAGTATAAGTTTATTTATCTATACCTGAACTTCATTTCTTTTATAAGATCCATTCCAGGAGATATTAAAATAAAAACAAAACAGCCCTCTGTTAGTTCAGGTTCTTTGCAACTTTTGTCCTACAGTTGCATTTGAGTATTAGAGATCTATTTAGTGTCTTACTAACAGGTTCAGGGGAGATGGTCCTCAGATATCAGCTGTGTACACAGACTGAACTATATGTTACCCAGGGGTGGAATCAGGTTTTACATGTACTAAAAATTTTACTTTTGGTAGTGGGAGGGGGAAGCTTTAATGAAAATAATACAAAATTATAGACATAAATTAGGTACAAAAGCAAATATCTATTTAGAATGACAAAATACATCATAGCAATTTAGAACTGTAAAAAAAAACTAATCAACACTATAAATATAAAACTCCATAGAACAACTTGTATTTTTATAATCCTTATTGCCTACAATTTTGATTATATGTTAATTCTCTCTTCTAATGACAACAATTTTTAAAATTTTTGGAGAGTAAATAGATAATTTGTTTTCCTCTTGATTGAGTTTTGGTATTTATTATTGATAATTGAGATCATAATATGATTTCACATAAAGACATAGTCACTGTTTATAGTTCTATTGGGAGGGTATGACCTACAGAAAAGAGGTTTTGTTAAATTCTACATGATGTGATTCTTATATATCTATCTTTGTGTATGACATTAATAATTATATATACTATTCCACTGAATACATTCCTGGCAGTTACAATCTCCTGTTAGAGATGACTGAAAACATTTCACAGACCATCTTCTGGATTTCAACATGGTAATGGAGGTATATCAAAGCTAAGAACATGATGACTAAGTGTAATGTGGTATCCTAGATGAGATTCTGGAACAGAAAAAGGCTTTAGACCAAAATTAAGAAAATATCGGTAAAGTATTTTTTTTTGATTAATTATAGTGTATCAGTATTTGTTCATTAATTGTAACAAATAAACCATACTAATATATGATATAATAATAAGAGAAACTAAGTGCGGGTACATGGAAACCCTCTGTACTAGCTTCGCAACATTCCTGTAAATCTAAAGCTGTCACAAAAAATAAAGCATGTTAAGGGAGAAAAAAAAGGGAATATCTTTAGGTTTTGAACATTTCAAATCTTGTTTTCATCCACTACCCTTATATTTTTTGTGTCAGGTAACCTCTAGCTCTATACACTAGAGTTATTATAGCAACTGAGAAAGTACAATGGGCAGTAAAAATATTCCTGGAAGCCATTAATTCTTAGGATACTAGTAGTAATATAACATATTTGAGAATCACCTAAATAAACCCAGTAAATTCAAACGATATATATTAACAACTCCATTTTTTCTTTGCCAGATTCCTAAATGCCTGTCACCACTCTTATATCACTCTACATGAGTGAAAGTGTGGAAGTCAATGTGTAAAGAGGCAGTGTTCTCAACATATTGAAATTAAAATATATTACTTCTGTGAATCAAAAAAAAAAAAGATCATGGAAATGTCAGAGTATCATATATAAATTAAAGTATTGTCAGAATATCATATATAAATTAAAATATTGTCCAAAGACAATTATGCATTCCAGCTAGACAAACTGTGTGTTTCAAAACTAACTGTGAACATACTGTATGTTGACCAAAACTAGGCTGAAACCAGAGGATATGTGATTCTTAAAAGAGACTGGGAAAAACCAAGATCTACCCAGCTTTTTGCCACTAAACAGTGCACGTAAAATAGAACTCAAGGAAACAATGAGGTCAAAATGTACTGAGATGCCATAGGCCAGAGTGTGAGATCAAAAAGAGCCAGAAAGTTAAAAAGAAATTCCTAAAAGAGGGAGTCAAAAGTGGGAGTGTCCAAAACCTGCATACACAGTGTCCCCAGATCTTTGACTCTTTCTTCAGTGATATTATAGTCTCTGATTCCAAACTACTTTACAGAGCTATAGTAATCAAAACAGTATGGTATTGGCATAAAAACAGACATCATAGATCAGTAGAACAGAACACAGAGCCCAGAAATAAACCTACAGATATATAGTCAATGAATTAATGACAAAGGAGTCAAAATATACAATAAGGAAAGGACAGTTTCTTCAATAAATGGTGTTGAAAAAACTGGACAGCCACATGCAAAAGAATGAAACTGGGCAACTATCTTATGCCATACACAAAAATTAACTCAAAATGGATTAAAGACTTAAACGTAAGACCTGAAATTCCTAGAAGAAAACATAGGCAGTAAGCCCTTGATATAGTCTTGGTGATTTCTTGAATCTGTCAGCAAAAGCGACAAAAATAAACAAGTGAGGCTGCATCAGATTAAAAAGCTTCTGCACAGCAAAAGATATCAGCAAAATAAAAAGGCGATTTACTGAATGAGAGAAAATATTTGCAAATCATAGATCTGATAAGGGTCAAATATATAAGAACTCTTACAACTCAATAGCAAAACAATAATAATAATAATACAAAACAATAATAATAATAATAATAATAATAATAATAATAATAATAATAAATAATCTGATTAATAAATGGGCAGAATATCTGAATGGCCATATTTCCAAAGAAGACATTCATAATAGCCAACAGGTACTTAAAAGGTGCTCAACATCACTAATCATCAGAGAAAAGCAAATCAAAACCCCAATGAGATATCACTTTACACCCGTTATAATGACTATTATCAAAGACAAGAAATAACAAGTGTTGGTGAAGATGTGGAGAAGAGGGAACCCTTATGCACTATGGGTGGGAATATAAATTGATGCAGCCACTATGAAAAACAGTATGGAGGTTCCTCAAAAAATTAAAAATAGAACTACTATATAATCTAGCAATTCCACTTCTGAATATTTACCTGAAGGAAATGAAAACACTGACCTGAAAGCAGATATTATTTATGATAGCAAAGATATGCAAACAATATAAGTGTTCAACGGATAAATGGATAAACTGTAATTCAGCCATTAAAAAGATTGAAATCTTTCCATTTGGGCTATATGGATGAAACTTGAGGGTATTATGCTAAATAGGCAGAGAAAGACAACACCATGCTATCTCATCTGTATGTGGAATCTAGAAAGGATTAGTTGATTGCCAGAGGTGCGGGGTGGGATGGAGAAAATGGGTGAAGGAGATCAAAAGCTACAAACTACCAATTTATAAAATAAGTCCTGGGGTGTAAGGTAGGGCATGGTGATTATAGTTAATAATATGGTTTCACATATTTGAAAGTTGCTGAGAGTAAACCTTAAAAGTTATCATCACAAGAAATAAACTCTTTTGTAACTATGTAAGAGAGAAGATGTTAACCAGACTTATGGTGATCATTTTATAATATATACAAATATCAAATCATGTACATCCGAAGCTAATATAATGTTACGCCAATTAAACCTCAATAAAAAAGTACTGGAAAAGAAAAGAAGTACCATAAAAGAGGGAGTCATGAATAGGGGCCCAAGCCTGCATGCAAACATCCCATGTTTTCTTGAACTATTTATGTAGTGGGTTAGACCCCGAATAGCTTGAAGGCTGAGAGAAATGAATAGAGATATCAGCAAATACTAAGTAGTAAGGAGACAAAATTTAGAGTTTGATTCCTGCCAAGTTACAAGTCTTTTTAAGAAGTTAGCAAGGTGATTCTGAAGTTTATATGGACATATATACAGTTAGGATGGACGAAACAACCCAGAAAAAAAAAATAGAGCAAATAGTAAGAACGTTTGCCTCTGAGTATAGGATATAATAGAAGGGGGCACAGGAGAACTTTCTGGGGTGATGGAAATGTTCTATATCTTGATATTATTGGTGGTTACATGAGAGTATAAATTTATCAAAATTCATTGAACTCTATACTTTAAATGTGTGTGTTACATTTTTTTTTAGTGATTTACCTTTAATTGAATAGAATATTGGAAAATAATAAGTTAATTTCAACACATTCCTTGTCCTTGGAGGAACTCATACAGTTAGGAGCCTTGAACCTTAAGCTTCAATACCTTCACGAAAACCCCATCTTTGTCATTATCACTTTGTGTCCTTCGATTTCTGTCCATGAAATTGCTGTTGTGAGCATCTCAAGTCTGGGCAGCTCTCCATTAGTTACTTATTTCCATTTCCCCTCCTCCCCACTTTATAAATATTTGGCCAATCTTGAGCAATTCTGGAGCTCTGAGAAACTTAGCAGAGTTGTCACATGTTCTGTCTCTGTGCTTTTCTATGGATCAAGAAAAATCATACTTTAGTTGTAATGCTGGGACACATTGATATAGTATTAAGTCAACAAGATCATTTTGGCCATTTGTCTATATGTACCATGCTAACATTTCTTCTACTCTGATTTTATGTGGTCTTAGGGGAATTCTGGGCTCTTGGCAATTTCTTCTGTGTCTAACTGCATTTCAAGGGCACAGATACACTATATTCTTGGATCTTCAAGTTTGCTATTCAAAATAAAAATTTTCTCTTTAGTTGGGCTCATATAAAAGGCAGAATAGCATACATAGTCCAAACAAATCTCTGCAGTCTCTCAGGTTTTTCCTTAAGGGCGAAGCTTAGAGAGTTTTGAAGCCTCATTCTACTTAGTATCTATGTGGCCTGGGAAAGATACCTTACTTCAGATCCATGTAAGGATTTATAAAATGTGTATAATCATAGCACATATCTCCTAGTGTTTTTCAGAGGGTTAGATGAAATACTGTAAGATATTTATAAGACATTGTATTGTATACTAAAAAAATCAAAAAAATAACTACCATTATTAGTTACTCATTGGACTACAGTTTGAGAAAGAAATGAGGATTTTTGATTGGAAATTACAAAATTCTGTGGTGTTTTCTTGTTCCTGAGGCATTGGGCATAAAATATCCTAACTACAGATAAATGAGGGACAAAAACTATATGGGGGAAAAATACACTAGTTTAATATATAAAATGATTACCCTGATTCACTTCTCCAGGCAATAGTTTCCTATGTAAAGAAAATAACTTACTTATAAAGTTATTGTAAGGATTACAAAGGAAAATAATGCATTCAAATTTCTTAGCACAATATACTCACTAATGTTAAGTGAATTGACTTGTACAGTCATCGTTTTTCATGAACTCAGAGGAGGAACACATACAGGAAAACATTTATCAAGAATAAATGCAGCAATGGCCGATAGCATAGTTATTTCTAAAAGTACTGATCTGAGTAAATTAGCCATCTAATAAAAATATTGTGTTGCTACTTTTCTAACAATGATAATTTGCACTAACATAATACAATCTCTTTCATAAAATCCTGTTATACTAATTACCTGAGGTAATCCTCAAAACCAGTGAGATAGATATTATCTCTGTTTAATGAAAGGTTGTCAGTACTGTGGAGATAACATACAGCTAAGTGTCAGCACTGGCATGGAAACCTATGAATTCTGATTCAAAATCTGTGGGCTCTTCCACCATTACAGAACTTTTTCATAAATAAAAATAGAACAAGCTATTTCTGACCCTTCCCAGTTCTTCCAGTTAGGACTCCCCAAGCCCTCTCTCTTATCCAAGTTCTTTCTGACTTATTCTTCCATGAAAATTTTTGCTCTTTATCTTTTTCCAATTAGTCTTGAAACAACGATGCTCTTGTGCATTCTTTTCACTGGGTCTGAATGACTGCCGAGACTGAAAGAAAGGTGACAATATGTTGTGAAGATAGAAGGTATGAGCACTTAAGAAAGAGAAATAAATGGAATTTAATTGTGTATGTCAGTTCAGAAATGGGTAGGAAAGAACCAAGAAAATGGTTTTCATTTATCTTTCTTTTAATCAAAGCCTGCATTTGAGAAGATGACGCCCATACCTCAAGAAAGAAGGCTAAGGGCTCTGTAATCACCAGATATTAATCTATGGTAGAATAGACTCTACTGTCCACTTCATTCCAAAAATTGGTAAAATTCATCTTTTAAAGATACATTTTTTCTTTTCCTTCTGGATAGATGAAATTTTATATCTAGTAACTCTGATATTAATTTGATCAGATTTCATATTTTGCCAGTGTTCATGTGTTTCTTTGTATACAAATATTGAAAATAATTAAGATAACCAATAATAAAAATTCACATTAAAATAAAGAGCCTGTGCACCAGGATAAGTATAGTACTTAGTAGTACAAGAAATATTTTCTGTATTAGTGTTGGTATATGAGGTTGAAATTGATTTCTATTATTATATCATTGATTTTAAATGATTCTATCAACTCATTATGATATTGAAATTTTGGGTGAATTTTAAAAAGTTCAAGTACTTATTGTAATGCAATATATTTATATGAAAACATGTTTTGGTTCAGAAATATTTTATTAGTTATATTACTATGGAATCAAATTCAGAAATTAGCATTGTTATTTAACAGCATCATAAATATTTGTGATTGAAGAGTCATGTAGCATCATACACTGAAATCCTGATATTATAATTCAAAATTAAGTATTACTAACACCTTAGTAGGAAAGGGCAACGTAAAGTGTCTGAATCGTATCTTAATGTCACAGGAAAAAATGTATTCCGAATAAGTTTTAATAATTCATACTTCAGAGTCAACAATGACATAGAGAATGTGATGAGGATGTCTAAATTTCATTATAAAACAAAATATATTCATTGGTTAGAATTGTTTAAAAGAGGAGAAGCAAAACTTACCAATTATATCCTTAAATTAAAAGATAATTCTTTGGGTGAAAATGTAATTCATAGAAGTCCTAAATAACTGTAGTCAATTCTATTATAATCAAGAATAAGACCAAAACCAGTGGTCTAAAATAGTGATACAAAATACTGTTAAAAGTGGTTCCTGCTGTCTGGAAGAAAAATCAAATGTTACTTGTGAGTGTCAGTTTCAAGAGGCTTTCATTGGCATAGACTTTGTAATCAAGGCTTCCTGTTCTTTATTGAAGTGGAAAAGTATTCTTTGCATATCCGTGGTATCCTTTGGGTCCTCCTTGTTTTCTATATATAGTGGAATGGCTAAACTGATCTGGGTCCTGATTTGTGACAACTAAAGCATGTCAGGGTCTCATTGACATTTTGGAATAAGGAGCTGTTGTTGGAACACATGTCCCAGTCATTCGCCTCTATGTCCTGCTTCTAGACTTCTGCTATTGGCAACTTTCCATCACTTTGCAGGGCACAGGGAAAGATTCCAGGTCACGTTGGGGCTACAGAATGTGACTGACATCATCACTTCTGGTCTCTCTCATATGCTTCATGGCCGATATGAGGGGCAGAAGAGAGGACTTCTCTAGTTGGAAAATTTCCCTGGTTTGTTCCCCTAAGGCCTGCCTTTTGATACGTCCTAACATATTCAGAAAAAAAAAAAAAGGATTTTTCTGACGCACACTCAAAAACCATGTTTTGGATACCAGAAGTTAAATAATAAACCCTTTGCTCCAATAATCCTCATGTCTTGTCTTTCAATTCCCTTTGTTTCTTTTTTCCTACTCCCCACAGATTAATGCTTTAGGAACCTGTGGGAAGATTAGTA
>NW_006436811.1:19115013-19129871 GCF_000325575.1 Pteropus alecto | reverse complement strand
AGAGCATACTAATATAGTATTCTCATAATATTACCTTTGTTACACTTGTGTAGATAATTTTTTATTCCTTTGCTGGAAATATCAGTTTGAATTTCTGACTATTTTAATACTTAGTTATTTATGAGAAAAGTTATTGTGCATATTGTGGTAAACTTTGTAATATAGAAGGCAAATTGTTAAATTGCATTCCAGAAAGCTTGTGTGAGCAAGCCAAGCTGAACCTATCCTGACCAACCTTATCTTGGCCAATTGAGAGAGAAAATGAGAAGTATTGAGAGAATTGTGCTTCATTGGATTTATATAAAATGAAGTTGAATATCGGTTGCTTTTTCCAGGTGCATTACTCACATTTTTGTCTCTTCCTGACACTGGCAATTTTTACGAGTAGTGTTTTTTGTGCTTTTGTTATCAACTTTTATAAACTCTTTATACATTAAGGATCTCAAATTCTTGTCACATTTATTACAACTCATTACTTTCCTTAAGTTTTAGATTTTACTTTTCTAGTTGTATTGTTTATTGTAATTTCCATAATCCTTTCAGACTTTAAGTTCTGTTAGTAAATGAACCACAATTGTCTTATTCTTTAGTTTATCCCAAGTACTTTAAAACAGTAACTATAAATATTGGCTACTCTATAAATATTATTGAATAAATAAATATTTGAACATATCCTAGTCTTATGAAGCTCTGATTTAATTAATATAAATTCTATAGCAACTTAATGAAGGCTAAAAGTAAAGTATCAAAATGCAAAAAACTAAAATTTCGATTTTTGCTAGTAGAGTGATTTAGCTTACTTAAAATAAATGTTTTCTTTTCAATTGTAAGAGCAGTTAGTACTTTTTATAAAAATTATTGGAAATTCAAAAGGGAAATTGAAAAAGATTGAATAGTTTCATGATCAAACGTAATTGATATTGATATTTTATATTATTTTTTTTCTATAGATGTATTTTGCATTTTGTTTACATTTTTATGTACCTGTGAACATATAGAATGTGTAAATAATTATCCATTTTAAAAATTAGCCTATATAACATTGATTTGGGGACTGAAGTAAGTAAACTTTCTAATATATGCCAAGAATGATCATTTTATTGGATTATATTTTGTTTACAAATTTGTATAGACAGCTCCTTCCCTGAGCTCCATAACCTCTCAGTTGTTAATATTAGCATTAGCTTTAGACACTGGTGCTAAAAGATAAACTGAAGTATATAAAAAATTTAAGAGTTTATTTGAGCAAAAATCAATTTAAATTATGTAGTTCCAAACTAGAAATGGTTAGCACTCCACCCACAAGAACTAGAGAAAGAGACTTTCATAAAAAAAAAAAAAAAAGGCAGAAACAAAGTGAGGAAATTATTGATTGGCTCTAGCTTAGAGCCTAGTTGGCTATTTGAATTTGGTTGTCCTTAGGTTTTAATTTTATAATCTTAGACATTTAAGCTTAGATTTTTGTTTGCTTACATAGGCCCTCATGGCAATAGAGCCGCCTCAGCTCAATCGTCAACTTGTTTAATTAATTTAATGGTAGTTAAACTTTTCTAAACAATATGCAGATTTTCAACTGATAGTAGTTAGAATTTTAGTATTAGTAGATTAAGAAAATTGCCATTGACAAATAAACTTGAGTATATATTTCAGCTAATCTATATATATCAGCATATACTCGAATAATGAGATATTCAGTCTATAGTCATGCATATGGTTTCCTGACCCCTTATTTTTTTATTTTTAATTTCATTAAATTTATTGAAGTAACATTGGTTAATAAAATTATAAAGATTTCAAATATACATTTCTTTAATATATCATTTGTATATTGCATTGTATGTTTGCCACTGAAAGGTAAACCTTCTGTCACCATATATTTGAGCCCTTTACCCTTTTCAAACCTCCACTCCTCTTTCCTCTGCTAACCACTAAAGTGTTGTCTGTGTCTAAGGGTTTTTGTTTGTTTGCTGTCTTGTTTGTTTGTTGCTTTCAGTTTTATATCACACATATAAGTGAAGTCATATGGTTCTCAACTTTTTCTGACCTATTTTGCTTAGCATAAAAATCTCAAGCTACATCCATGTTGTTGCAAATGGCAGTATTTAATCTTCTTCTGGCTGATTCCGTTGTACATATGTCACCCCTTTATCCAATCATCTATTGAAGGACACTCAGTTGTTTCCATATCTTAGCCACGGTGAATAATATTATCTTTATTATATTATTATATTATATTCACATCTTCTTTATCCAATCATTTATTAAAGGAAACAGGTTGTTTCCATGTTTTAGCCATCGTGAATTATGCTTCAATGAACATAGGGGTACATATATCTTCATGAATATATGGTTTTAACTTTTTGGGTAGATACCCAGAAGAGAAATTGGTAGATCACATTCTTAATATTTTAAGGAACCTCTTTAGTGTTTTCTATAACGTCTGTACCAATTTACATTCTCACCAGCAGTGTTTGATGGTTCCTTCCCCCCGCCCCCCGCAACCTCTCCAACACTTGTTATCACTTGTCTCGTTGATAACAGCCATTCTAACAGGTGTGAGGTGGTATCTCATTGTGGTTTTGATTTTCATTTTCCTAATAGCTAGTGAAGTTGAGCATCTTTTCATATATCTGTTGGCCATTGTTGTATATCTTTTTGGGAGAAGTGTCTATTCAGGTCCTCCGCTTATTTTTTAATTGATTGTTTATTTTTTGTTGTCATTGTGTTTTGTGTTATATAAGTTCTCAATATGTTTTAGATATTAGCCCCTTATTGGAGGTGTTGTTGCAAATATCTTCCCCCATTTGATTGGTTGCTTTCTTGTTTTATGATAGTTTCTTTTGTTGTGAAGTTTCCTTTTAATTTGATGTAGTCCCATTCATTTATTTTTTCTTTTACTTCCCTGGCCTTTGAGGTGAAATTCATAAAATCCTCTCTAAGGTAAGTAAGTTTAGTACCTATGTTTTCTTATATATATTTTATTCTTTTAGGTTGATATTTAGATCTTTGATCCATTTTGGTATATGGTGACAGATAGCAGTCTACTTTCATTCTTTTGCATGTGGCTTTCCATTTTTCCCAGCATCATTCATTGAAGGTTTCTTTTCTCCATTGTATGTTGGCTCCTTTGTCAAAAAATATTTGCCCATATTACATGTGGGTTTATTTCTGGGTACTCAATTCTGTTCCACTCATCTGTGTGTCTGTTTTTCTTCCATTACCATGGTGTTTGGGTTATTGTTGCTTTGTATTATAATTTAAATTCAGGGAGTGTGATACTTCCAACCTTGTTCTTTTTTCTCAGGATTGCTTTGACTATTTAATACCTTTTATGGTCCATACAAATCTGATGATTTTTTGTTCTATTTCTTTTAAAAGGGCCAAAAAACTACTAGAAACAATAAACATATAATAAAGTTGCAGGATACAAAATCGAGGTACAAAAATCCATTGCATTCCTATATACTAACAATGAAATTTCAGAAAAAAATGAAAAAAATAAAACCAATTCTTTTTCAATTGCAACAAAATTATTAAAATACCTAGGAAAAAACTTAACAAAGGATATGATGGACCTATACACTGAAAACTATAAGACATTATTAAAAGAAATTGAACAAGACTCAAAGAAATGGAAAGATATTTGTTTTCATGGATTAGAAGTATCAACATAGTTAAAATGGTCATATTACCCAAAGCAATATGCAGATTTAAGCAATCCTCATCCAGATTTCTTTTAATACCTTGCTTCACCTCAATGTAATGCTCCTATTCAAACCTCTCTATGGCTCACACATTAACCACTTTAACCATTAATAGATAAAATTATCTGCCAGTCACCCACAAAATATATAATCCTATGAAGATAAATAAATGCCATTTTAATATTGGTTGATTTTTTTTCTACTGTTTTTCCTCAAAGCATAATTTCCTCATTCCCAAAGCAGACATTTAGAAAGTTACTTCCTATTTGTGTATTTCTCAAGATAAAAAAAAAAAAATGGCTTAGTTTATGGCAAAACTTAACGATAGTTTGAAGAATTGTGGACTGGCTTAATCATCCCAAATCTATGTAGGATACTCTGACATATGTTACTATGGAGAAGAAAACTGGCATTTTAAAAGACAAAAGAAGAGCATTTTATTTTTTCCATCAAGGAAAATTTCAACATCTTAAGTGCTCATTTGCGATCCCATAAAATGTTTTCTTTCCTTTTAAATGTCAAGGTGATGTTTTCATGATTAATGTAAAATTAAACTCACAGCTCATTCTTTACACCTTAAGTGACATTAGCAGATGGGAGACAAACAATTATAAGTAGGCTTTCCTGAAGCTAAACCTAAAACATCTTTCTTTACCTTTAGAACTTAAATTATTATATAATTTACAAATGTTTTCTGCTCTAAAGATTTTTTAAGTATGTAAAGCAAACACTAAACTACCAAGAAGGCAAAAACCTTTACACATTTACAACAAATTTAATTGTATATCCAATAGAGAAGCAGTACATTTAAGCAGCTATCATTGCTCAAGTAATCAAATTTATTTTAACTATCAAAATTATACCAGCAATAATAGATCTTATATTTTCTCATTCATCACATTTCCAAATTATTAATGGATATTTTGTTCACAGCAACCCTAGGAAGTATGTAGATTAAGCATTGTACTCATAAAAATTCCAAGGCAGAGAGAATGACAGGGCCCAGCTGAAAAGCACACAGATAATTAACGATAACGATAAGACTAGAATAAAAATAATTTCACTCTTTATCAAGTTTTTTTTCAACCAGAGTATCTCTTCCTATTGTCAATTGCATACAGTGCGTTGTAATATTTAATATATATAAAACAAGTCTTAATTCTGTAGTTACTGTTCTATGTAAAAAAAAAAAAATAGATTGTGAAAACTGTTGCCAGGAAAATATCAATATTGATATAAATGATGATATTTTGCTGGTCAGGGAATGCACCCCCATGACTACAGGCAACTCCACTTCCATACTTCAGTTTCAGGCTGTCTGGCCTTAGATAGTGACCTTAATGATATATAAATCACTTGGAGAAACATTCTCCCCTTTTCTTAAAGAATAGCATGAATTTACAGCATTCCTTCATTCCATCCCATTTCCTCTGTTTTCTTTAGTCCCAGCTGGCAGTATATCTGCTGGTAGAATCCCATCTCTATTCCTGATTTCTATTAGATGGCTGATTAGCTCCATGGTTTATACACACTCTGATCTCTCTATCAGAATGGGTGGTCAGTCACACCCTGAGTGTTCTCTTCGGAATATGCTTTCTCAGTTTTTTGCAACATGGATAGGCTAAATTTTCAAATCTTTAAGTTCTAGTTTCTTTTTTGCTTATTGCTTAACAATTCTTTCTTCAATTTATTTCTCTTTCTTGCATCTTACTTCAAGCAGTCAGGAGGAAATAAGCACTCCTTCAACACTTTGCTTAAAAATTTTCTCAGCTACATATCCAATTTTATCACTCACAAATTCTGCCTTCCACAAAGCACTGGAACATGAACATAATTCATAAATCTGAACGAGTTCTGCAAGATGTTCAATAATGGATAATAACCACCTTCACTAGAAGTAGGGTAGAAAATTTTAAAGTTAGTAATTTTCATATTTTAAAGTAATTTTTAAAGTTTAAATTTTGTCTTAGGTGCTAAAAGTAGCTTGTTTTGCTTTCTGAATCAATTAATAATATATTCCCCATATTTTGCTTCATTCTCATGAAGTAAATTTAAAATAATAATTATGTTTTAATATGATGTTATTACAATGTAGCATTCAGACATAATTTATGATTCAACAATTCATTTGTCCTCTACTGGAAGTTCCAAGATGGAATAAAAAACAATTTAGAGATTGAGAAAGACAGATATTAATGTTGCAGAAGCACCATGCATTTCACAAGTAAATTATAATAATCTACAATGTGAAATAATAAAAAGATGCCTTGATGAGAACAATTTATTTTACTTTTTAATTATTTGTCACTGCATCAAACTTTTCTCTAAATGTTCACATTTATATATATATATATAATTTTAGATATTACTTTATAATTAATTAAGACAATTTTTTTTTTACCACTAAAATGTGTTCAGGTGAAAGGTATGAAGGAAAATTATAACTTTATATAGGAATAATGTACATTAGAATGTCAGTTTGGAAAAATATGTACAACATACTATTTAGAGTAATAAAAGACTATGTAAAACAATATGTCTATAATTTAGATTAACGTTGACTTGATCTGCAGTTAAATAACATGTTGAAAGAAACACATTCTAGGAATTGATACATTATTTCATCGACAATACATTTTGCTGTAGAAAAGTCATTACTAGATCTGCTTATGGTTATATATTTATTAAAGTGTCACTGTGACTTCTAAAAATGTTTTTATTAAAGATTTTATCTGATTTGATCTATACCAAAAATAAACATAGCATCCATTTTATGATTATGAAATGCTAAAACACTTTAGTAAAATTATCATTATTTCATAATAAGGGAAGGAAATGGAGTTACTCAAATAACTTATACTTCAACATTTTATATACAAAATATACATTTTTAGTATTTTAAAATTGATTATAGTGAAAATAATACAGAGCTCTTTTATAATAGAAACTGTTCATTCAAAAGCATTGCTGTATTTTTTCACTATTGCCATTTGTTTTATCAAAATAAAAATGTTTACAATTCATTAAACTGACAGTATCTGATATATCCATTTCTTCTTATTATTATATATAAGTTTATTCAGATGCCTACTCTTAAAATCATGCTAAACTCTTTTATGCACAATTTTTTTGGTGGCCACATTTTTAATATTGCCCTTTGTCACTTTGGTTACAGCTGACTAATCCAGAGCAAACACTTCACCCGAGGACAGTGAATCCCAAGTCTGGTCAGGTGTTTTTGAAATAAAAGTTGAACAAGCAAATTACTCTCAATGAAATTTGAACTAATTAAATCTGAGCAAATTAGTTATATAGGGCTAGCAGATGAATGGCCATGAAGAAGAGTCAGGACTAAAAAAATACAAATTTGTAATATGACAAGACATCAAATACTCACAAGAAAAGATGAGAAGACAATGGCATCCCCCAAAGAGAAACACTAACAGTTGCAAACAACTATTCTTTTAAAAATAACAACTACATCACGTAATAAACTTATGTATGGGTATGGATGGGATAGAATCGATCATTTTTTAAGGTAAATTTAAAACATTGCACTGTCCACTTTGGTGATGTTAGTGGGTATCATGAGACCCAATCTGGTTTGTCTTTTATTCCAGCTTTATGGACGTTATCATTGACAAAAAAATTTTAAGATATTAAAAAAATACACATATGTAAATGTTCAAGTCAAAGTTATGCAGGAAAGAAATTATTCTTAAGCAGAAGAATGTCGTTGGAAGAGAAAATTAGATAGTTAACAACCAGATATGCCATGAGAGAGAAAAAACTGTTGCCACACTAGAGCACAGCCTGTTGTTTTTGGATCACTACTGTGTCTACATGTATCTTTACAATAACATTTTTTCTTTGACTTGGCATATTTTTCTTAACAAATGATGCTGTGACAGACTTAAAGAACTGAGAGTAACTTGCAAAACCACATGGGGAGAAAATTCTTCAATTCCAACTAAAATTCTCTAAAGAATTCCTTTGCTTATCTATAGGTCAGCAAATTGGGCTGTTAAAAAATAAAATTCAAGTGGGTAAATTTAAAGATCAAATTGGCTTCACTTACTGATTCATGAATTGATCAGTACCCGCTTTAACAACTAGAAAGGAGCTCCCAAGATCTACATAAAATAAAAAGCTTTTATAGACAGAAGGGAGCAGGAAAAGGTAATTTCTAGAAAATGGTAGATTCTTTCAGACAAGATCACCTTCTTATGGGAGATAGAAGGGGTCTATCAGGTGTATTACCTCACTAGCACTGACCAGGTAATCCCAGATTGACTGGTTAAAGTTTACATTCCTGGGAGAGGCTAAAACTATAATTAGGTTAGGTATTAATAAGTATTGGTTTGCTGATGTGGGGATTAGCACAAGTGACTTTGTTTTGGGCCTCTTGTCTTATTTTTAAAATCTCCAAAAGTTTTTCTATATGATAAGTAAACACAGAAGTATTCGTTGCCTACTTTTTAGGTTAAGAATCCGTATAATTAGTGAAATTGTCATAATTTCCAACAAGATAGTCTAATTTTTCATGGTTGAAGCCTCTGAAGAATCTAGTATGTTGGTTTTAATAAATACAAACAAGAAAAATAAGTATTAATCTATATTTGTATATTAAATAAAAACATATTCATGAGAGAAATTATGAAGATAACTGGTAGATACAAAGGACAAACTTGAATATTGTTTGTCCTAATAATTAGAACAATACCCATTTTAAAGTCTTTTCAAGGGCCTTTCCTCCACTGCCCCCACCCTCAGGTTTTGAATGTTAGAAATAGAGACTAGAAATCTCATTGTCATTTTTATGTGTTATTAAATGATAGCACTTAATTCATTTCTGTTTTCACCAGCTTAATTGTTAGAAATATTCATTATGCAGAAATCTTAGCCTCGCTGACTCTACCGAGTAAAGCTATTATACTCATTCCAATATACTTAGTAATCCGTTGCATTTTAATTTTTCCTTTGAGATACTGAATATTGAATAAAATTGAAATCCTTTAATATAGGATTTTAATCTATAGTTCAAAACATTTTTTAAAGAAGTGAAAGGGCCATCTATCATACGACTGGATCCACTTAAAAGGAGGTGCCTATCTAGTCCAGATCTGCAGAGAGCCAAAAATTCAAAACAAGTTAACATTTCAGTTTTGAATTACCCTCTTTTATTTAGACTTAAAATTTCTGAGTGATTTATGCTAATCTGTATTCAAAACTATTTTATTCGGGTAAAAGGACAATAGTCATGTGTTAAAATTCACTTGGGAAAGAATAAGGCCTAAAAAGATTTTTTTTTTTTTAAAGGAGAACAATATTTATTGTATGAACTATTTTTAAATTTTATTTGTCCTTGTAAAAATTTTAACAGAAAAAAATATTAATTATATGTTTTTGCTATTATCTTGACTCTTATGATAGGATTAGCTTGGAGCAATCTTGAGGCCACCTTGAATATGAAGTCCCCAAGAGAGAAAAGCAGGTCAAACTTAACCTCCAGAAGTTTCTCTGTTGCATTGACTGCCTGGGAAGCTGCTAGATTGTTCTGTGTCTTTTTGGAGTTAAAGCCCTTGTAACTTTTTAATATAAGTATGGATGCTGTATGTCTGTGTCTCACCTTTAGAAAGTCATAGTGTTTTTTGGACTATGGGAAATAATTTGAGAATTATCAAATGCATTATGATTATAAGTAATGATTTTATAATTCCCATTATGTTCCAGTTGAGAATTAGAAAAATCTGTGATTGATATTTGGCTTTTTCAAATAAATTTAACAGAGCATTACTGAATAATTCTTGCTGATCTCATTGTTTACAAGTTTGCAGGCATGCCAGCTCTCAATTCTTCCTCAGTGGGTATCTGCCAATGAATAGAGGGTACTTTCATTTTAATCAATTGTTACAATTTCCTCTTCCAACTCATCTAAAATGTCAGCAGCATTTCCTGGAAATGTATTTGAATTATTTAACTTATTTTTCTTTTGTTTACCTTTTATGCCTCCTGGTACAACTCCCACACTGAAATTGCTCTTGCGTAAATTACCAATAATTTTCATGATATGAAGGCAAATTGTGTGGAGGAGAAAGTTTTTTATCTACTCCTCTAGGTTCCTTCAGCTGGTCTAATAATTAAATCCACATGAGACAAATTAACAAGAAAAAATAACCAAATTTATTTACATGAACATATACACAAACCCAATATATGTGAGTCAGAGATCCCACATACATGAGAGGTTAGAGATAGAAAGATGAAATGAGATATATAAAGCATCCTGAGCTAAGGAATGAGGTATGATGCCCTGAAGCTTCAGAGGGGTGGAGGGTCATTCACAAGGTCATGAGAACAGAATTTAGTAATTAGAAGTTTACCCTGCTGTATAGGTAGGTCATAAAAAGTTATTTCTGGTGATAACTCTTATTACTGGCAAGGCCCCAAATTTAAATTCTTTAAGGGGCAGGTAAAAGTTTCTGTTGAGCCTGCAGGGTCTCAATTGCCTTCAGCTCAAAATAATCCACATGCCAAAGTGATATATCTTGAGAGAAGCCTGTTCTGAACCCCTTCAGTTGTTTCCTTGCTTAACCTACTTTTATTCATTCTTTAATGAATTATTGAACATCTACTATTTCTAGGCACTGGGGAGACAGAAGTACACAAGACAGATACAGAGTACAATTTTATGGTATTTACAATTTAGTATGAAAGACAGACACTGAACAAATAATTATAGAGGTGTTAAATGTTAGAAAAAGGTGCCATGGGAATGTATAATAGAGCGACCTACCCTAGCTTTGAAGTTAATAAAGGTCTCCTAGGGGAAGCAATTTTTAGCTGAGTTCTAAGTAAAGAGTTAATTTGTGAAGTAGGAGTAAGCAAGAATTTTTTAATGGAGGTGGGGCTAAGTTTCACTTTCTTGCAGTTAACACCTGCTCTTCTAGCAAAGTATCACTAAATATAAAGGGAAATAATGAGGATTTAATATTGGGGACAGAAAAGAATGACTGTATTCAATTGTACTAGGGATGTAAATTTGGTGCTTAGATGCAAGTCAAAATGAAGAGAGAGGGTAAAGTGAAGGAAGTCCTCGCATTCCATTTGGGCCACTAGGTAGGTGACGGTACCCTTTATTAAGATGGGAACACTGGAGATTTGGAATAAGAAGTTTGAAGAGAGCTCATGAACCCAGTTTTGCATGTGTTGATTTTGAGAGATTCGAGAGATTAAACTAGTGGGAGTAATAAGTAGGCAAATATACACTGGTCCAGGAGAGGCTGAAAATATACATAGGTATCATAAATTTAAATATCCCAAACTGAATTCATCACACACAAAATATAATCCAGATTCCCCTATATCTTTATGGGTCTAGCATTCATGTTGTCATCAAAACCAGAAGCCCAAGACCCACACTTACTCCTCATATTTTCTCATTTTTCATATCTTCTCTATATCTGGGTCCCTCTACCTTTTAAATTTCTTTTGAAGTCATCCTGTTAGCCATTTCGTTGTTCTTTTCCTCACTTCCCCAAATATCCTCTCTTCTGGGGAATGCGATAACCTGCTACTTAAAATTCTTTCCACAACAGCATTATTAAAATGAACATTTTTATTGCTGCCAGAGTGAGCTATTTAAAATAGAAAACATTTTTTTTTGTTTCCTCTTTTGTCCCTTTCCCAATGATAATTTCTAATAGGTCTTCTTATACTTCTTGATTGTACCAGTGGAGCTCTCTCATTTTTTTTAATACTCTTTCCATAATATATATGGGCATAAATTCTCTTCAATTCTTTTCTCATTTGCCAATTGTTTTACTTAAAGTTTATCCAAAATAGATTGTGAAGCATTACTTTCATTATGGGAAATTACAGATAAGAATAAGACGATGGATAACAGCATGGCCTATACAGAGAGACTTAGCATTCAGATTCCTGCCCCAACATCTACCAGCTTGGTGACCTTGGACAATTTACTTAAACTATCTGTGCTTCATTGTTTTTATATGTAGAAAAGGAGAATAATAGTGACTATTTCATAGTGTTATTCTGAGGAATTAGTTAATACATTGAAGTGCTTAGAATAGTAACTGACACAAAGGAAACACTGCATGTTGCTATTATTATTAACTATATAAAAGATGACTTCTGAATACTAATAAATTTAATATTAATTAGCTAAATTAATTAAATTATTAATGTGGTCAAGATTTACTGAGTACCCCATATGTGATAGGCACTGTCCCCATAGTGCTCATATAAGAGGAAACATAACAATCGTGTTTTTTTTCTCATTATGAAACAGCACCTGGAGGAAGAAATTGTGAGGAGTAAAGTGTTTATCAAGAGCTGAACATCACTTGGACGTAACATAAATATTTTTGAACTATGATTTATCTTTTTCTCTTAAACTTATTTTCCTTTGCTTCTTGGTTTCAAGAGTGGAAATATCAGCTCATTTGCTCTATTCATACTGAGATTGTTCACGCCTTGCCCTCACTTTTATTCATGTATTCAACAAGTATTTATTGGGCACATTTGGTGATATAACATTGAACATGATGGACACAATCCCTGCCTGCTTAGAACTTATGCTATTGTGAATATTTTATGCTTCATTGTTAATTTCCTCAAGGAGGTAGTGGTCTTGTTGGTTAGAGGAAGTCATAAACACCTAACATGTTAAATCGCATTAAATAGTTGACTCTTTTAAGAAAACAATATGAGCTGCTATAAGGCAGCAAGTGACTCTAATAAGGATGAAAGAAAAATTGAGAGAACACTGAGTTTGCCACTCCAAAATATGCCTCTTTGGGATGTTAATTATTTTAAGCTGGTTATTTTTAAAAAACTAGGACTCAGGAGGAATCTTTGGCCTTCCCCCAACTGCCTAAAAGAATTTATATAGAGGACCTGCTGCGGGAAGGAGTGATTACCATAGAAAACTATTGTTTGATATGAACTAAGTGTGATAGACAGGAAGGAACCCAGCAAGGCCTATTTGATCAAAGTCCTCTCTGTGTCCTACTGCAAAGATGGCCCAGCAAACATTTATTTACCAAACATTTGCTTTTCCACCTCCGTTTGAATTGCCTTCCTGCCTTTTGAAGTCCCAAACCACGCCTCTCCTTAGCTCAAGAGTACATGTGAGCCTTAACTGACTGATCTGTCCAAGGGTCTCATATTCTTATGGAAACATTATATGTTCATACATAATAAATATGGTCCTTTTCTTTTGTTAATCTGTCTCATGTTAATTTTATTAGTCCCACTGGAAGAATTTAGAAAGGTAGTGTTACCTGAACTTGAAAAACTCTTGAAAACTTGGTTTCTAAAAAAAAAAAAAAGAAAAAAAACAGAAAAACTCTTGAGTCTTCGTGTCATTGAAATGAACACTAAACTCGGAATAAATTTGTGCAGACAGAGTTTATTAAAGAACGAGAGAGCGTTTTTGTGCACGAGGGAGCATGAAGGAAAAACAAAACAAAACAAACATGCTCCCTGAAGGCTTTTTGTGACAGATTATATAGGCCATCAAAAAGTGAGAATGGATTCAGGAATGAGGATGTGATTCTTGGTCCTATGATGCCTGCCACATAGTCACTGGTTTCAAGATGGTCACAAGGTATTTTTTCTATGGGTAATGGTCCTTGCTGAGGTCCTGTAAAACAAAAGCTTATACAAATATGTCCGTTAGCCTTTGTATTTTAAATGACCAGTCCTAAATTGCATACTTAAGATGTTATTGTGGTTTTTTTTTGTTTTTTGTTTTGTTTTTGTTTTTGTTTTCCCCTCAGAGGCTGTGGGCACTGAGTTAAACCTTAACTGGAATGTCAGCAAGAAGGGAAGTTATCAGATCATAGCTAAAAATGAAAAATAAAATCTCAGTATTAGACAAGATGGAGGCTCTCTTGTTTAAGCTATTTTATACCAGCTAAATAGGAGGAAAATTATTTTCTGTCCCCACAGAATGCAGAGTTAGAAAAGGCCATCTTGGTCATTGAGGCTGCTTATATTAAAAATGAGATTTGAGAGAGAGCATCCTCACATAGGTAAGAATGAAATATGACATTCCAGAGAGGATAAATAAAATTCATTATTTATTCATTAAAGCTAATTATTTTCCTTTAGTTTTTAGTGAAATACCTGATTGTTGAGACTTCATTTCAATCTCAGAGTGGAGTTCTGGGTCCTAGAAGTGGAATATAATAATGAAGAAGACAGGAAAATTACGAGCAACTACACATAGGTCCCCAGGGGATCCTAACACCCACATTATCTCCACACCCGACTTTTATGATGTGCTCATAATTTGTACATATTATCTAGAATTTTTTCTGTACCTAATTATTAAGAATTAATGTAATGGCAGAATAGATCCAAAATTACTCTTATAGTGCTAGGATAAAGAAAGCTTAAGAGAGCTCATCTTAGAAGCAAAACTGAAAAGGAAAAATCTGAGACCTAATAAAAGAGTAAGATTAGACTCACACCTCCAGAGCTTGCTTTGTCTGTCTTTTCATGAAACCTAAGTTGGCCTTATCTATTTACTTCATGTTTATCTCCACTGATCCTTGTTCTCATCTGGCCTCATCTGCAGATTTGTCTATGCCCCCTGCCCAATTGACGAAGGCCTTGGCACAGGCTCTGCCAGCAGTCTTGTTCTGTGAGATCTCATCATTTGTCTAAATTCAATCTGCTCTATGACCCTGGCTTTCCAGACAAATTTTGGGTTCCCATTAACATAATTCCTTGATCTCACACACAGTTATTTAATGAAAGGAACACATCTTAATTAAAACATGCGATTAGTTTTGTCATTTCAAATAAAAATGACTCTAATTTAGACATAGACATAGAATTTTTAAGTTAGAAGGGGCCTTAGAGATCACCTAGTAAATGAATGGTTTTGGTAATTGTTCTCCCCTGCTGTGTGCATTACCATCTGTATTGCATTCATGCTGTCAGATACATACTTTTAAAAGGGATAATGTGACTTTAGGAGTATGGAAAGTTTCTAATAGTTGTATTTCTTAACAATCTTGCTAAAGTCCTCTGACCTTACAGTTCATGACATAATTATTTATTAAGTTAGGGATAGAATAATTTATAGCTTAGAGTAGATAATAAAAGGGATTACTACCCAGA
>NW_006436811.1:19099930-19114980 GCF_000325575.1 Pteropus alecto | reverse complement strand
TGGCAACAGAGCAATTACTTTCCAATATGTTGATTCCTTTATACTTTAAATTTGGATAAATGTAATCAAGCTGAAAACCTGGGAGTTAGCTAGCATCCTTGAACTGAAATCTCAAATCACAGAAAGCATTGATTCGCAGATTAGTTTTCCACAAAATCTGGTTACAATTGTATGTAAAGGACCAATTAGCTCTCAAATTCATAACTATCATACTTCTGAAAAATAAAATCTGTGCCTGAATCTTGAAACAAACATTATTTCCATTAAATGGAATAATACATTTTTAAAATAAATTACAGGTAAAATTTGGTTGATATACAAAGCAAATTTATAAAAATAAAAATTATTAGCTTAAGAGAGGGGAAGAGGAAATAATACAGTCTAGTAGAATCTCTGGAATTATGTAAAAGAATCAATTAAATCACATATGGAAAACAAATTATACCAAAGACAGTTTTTTAAAATTAATATTGAATAAGTCAACAAATGAGTTTAGGAAATTTAAATGTGTATGCTTCATGTGAAATGGGTCTATCTCAATGACTGAAATACCTGAAATAAAAATAGAAAAATCAATAAGCCTGGATGTGCTAAATGATGACCAATTATACTAAAAATGAAAGTCTATCTAAAGTACCACGAGTTTTACATGAATTACATATTCATGTGTTTTATATGAATTATTTTATTTTTATTAGTTCCCAAATAGCTCAAATAACATTGTAATGTGGATGGGAAAAAAAAAAAAAGGGCTACATACTAACCTGACAAGCTCAGGGGAGGGCAGCATGATGGGCCCTACCAACTCAGTCTCTGAGCAGAAAAATTTCCAACCCAAAGCAGGTAATGGTGGATAGTCACATCCTGGCCTGTGGTTTTCTTGATGAAAGTCAGCCTTTACCTTAAGGGAGCTTGTTTATTGTCTTTTTGCATCTAAGATAACATCGCCTCCTAATGTCAGAGTAATCAGTTTTTTTCCTGACCCCCTCAGAGCTCAATCCACCATAGGAGAGCACAAGATCACAGAACCCCTCATGATTATCTTGTCCCCTGCATCCCTGAGCTATAAATGTTAATTATTAACTCTCCTGTACCCACCAATGTAAAGGAAGTATGTGTCTTTCCTTTTTACTTTTTACCCAGTCTCAGACATTTTTCCACTTTGCTTTCTCCCATTCCCTTTATCTACCAGCAATGAACAATCCTTATGTCTTCTCCTTTGATTCTAATGTGTAAAATAAGCTGCGAAACTGCCATTCTCCAGAGCATTTTCTTAATTTGTTGAGATTTTGCTTCCTGGAAATTGTCATCAGTTTGGCTCAAATAAACTCATTAAAATTCTCTACAGGTTTGGATGTTTCTTACACCGACAGTAAATATATATCATAACTGGGATAGTTAATGTAAAAAAAAATCTGTGGCAAGACCTTGTATTCTATGTCTTCAAAATAAACTGAATCTATTATTTCTTGGGTTGGGAAGATTGGAGAGCAAATAGCTAAAATATCTGAAGATTTTCTTCCCTTTTTTCTAGAATGATACTAAAACAAATGATTGGAAATTGTTTTAATCTTTGATTCTATCATCTGAATGATAGCATGAAGGTCAAAATTATATAATGGCATATCTTCTAAGAATTAAAATGGGTAAAGCAAGAAAAAGTCTTTCCCAAATGCAGCCTTATAAATACTTCTATTCAGTGATCACAGATATGACATTTTGAGACAACCCAATTTCTGCTGCTCAATTATAAAATAAAAAAGCAGTAATTTATGATGGAGTAGATAGTTGACTTGATACATTCATTTTTATATATTATTTAAGTTTGTGAAAATTGTTTCTTGTATTCAACTAATACCATTATAAGGGCAGAAAAATTTTTCCTTCTTCTCTTCTAGGTTCTTTGGCTGGTTTAATAATTAAAACAATATAAGACAGATTAATGGAAAAAAACCATTTAATTTCATATATTCAGAAGTACCATGAAAATATGAGACTCAAAGAAGTGACTAAAGCAAACAGATTTTATACCTTCAGAAATGGAAACAAATTGAATTGAAAAGACAAAGGAGTTTGGGCTTGGGGTAGTAAATTAGTGAAGAAATAACAATGTACAGCCTTTTCAGCCCTGAATTCCCTATCTCTGGTGATAAGGATGCCTTCTACCTTCATGGTAACAGGGAGGGTACCTTTCACACAAGAGATTTATTTTCTGCTTTCAGAGGAACAAGGGAGTTTCAGAGTACCCTGCTTGCTCTTGCTGTTTCTTAGGTAATTTTAATTCAAAGTAACCAATATGCCAAAGTAGCATATTTGATGGTGGCATATTTTGCTCTCTTTCACCATCTTTCAGCACAATAAAGTACTATTTTAAATAGAATTTAAATTTATTGACTGAATAATCACCTCTTCTTTAATTAAATAATTACCTCTATTTTGAGGCCTTTTATGTATAGAATGAAAGTATTAATTTGGGTTCCATTTTGCAGAGCAGGTTGAAACAAGACCACAAAACAAAACAAAAACAAAAATAAAAAAACAAAACAAAACAAAACAATACAGGTTTTAGATAGATCATGAAAAGTCCTGAGTATGTTGATAGGTCATATTTTAATTATCTAGCCAATGCTGATCCAGAGGTAATATTTTTTAAGCAAAAGAATAATATAATTAGATTCATCACTAATTGGGACAAAATGGGAAAAGGAAAGTCACTTGGTTGCAATAATCTACATGAAAAATGTTGTAGGGCCTGAACAAAAGCATTAGCATGGAAAGTATGGTAAGAATTTAAAAAATGATCAGGAATAAGAATTGTACATGTCTTACTACTGATTTAACATGAAGTAGAGAGAGAGAGAAAAAAAAAGAAACAAGAATCTAGGATAACAATCACATTTCTGGCTTGGATAACTACTGAATGATTGTTTCATTTTCTCAGGTAGAGAGTACAAAAATAGAACTCATTTGAGAAAGAAAAATTTTGACTTGAGGTTTGAATATATAGAGTTTGAGATGAGTGTATGAAAATGGTGAGCAGGTTGAGTTGAGAATTTTTGTTACTTAGATAGTGAGATAATGAGTGTAGTTGTGGTAGCCCAGGAAATAAATATAGAAGAGGAGAAAACTGCAGATGAAATTCCCAGGAATATTGCCTTTAGTTGATAACCAGTGCTCAAGAGGATGAATGGAAAGAAAATGCAGAGGAAAAGGGGGAAAATCAACAAAGACTATTATACAAGTATCTAAGTTTCAACAACTTTTTAAAAATGAAATAATGAATAATGTCAAATCTAATGCCAACAGGAAAAAGGAATGAAAAGATGTCATTTGATTCATGAATTAAGATACTATTAATCTTATTCTTAAACCATATCCTTAATCCATAAATGTTATTAAGAAAAAGATGAAATAGACTTAGAAATATTTTAAAATTGAAAGTTAATTTCTAGAACCAGTGATGTTTTATAGTGGAGGGCTTCAACTTTTGATGATAAATACTTATCAATTAACAAAAGCAGAGCCCACTGCTCACATAAGTAAAACTACATACAAATTATATACATTCGTTACTCATATAAGTATATTATAAAACATATAATATGATTAAACAATTTCAAATGATTAAATAAAGTAGAAATAGCTAAAATGTTGCGTATAATTATATTTTAGCTGATGTAATGATGTTATAAACATGTTTGCTCTCATTTAAAAAAATGTGGAGGAGGGACTAAAGAAGAAAATTTTGAACACTCCTTCCTAATAGTGTGAAAATTAAAGTTATGGTGGGAAAATTAAATTAATTGGTAAGAAGAACCTTGCCAAAAACTCAGCCAGGAAATTTATTTTTCCTTCAAAGATTAGCTCAATGTTCATGAGCATCCTCTTTAACATGAAGCTTTTAGTCTGAATATAAAAGAAAGCAGTTTATTTTTAAAGGGAGGAAGATTCATGCTGAGTGTTATTATTCACATTATTTTTATCAAAATATCTACTGTTTATCATTAAAGAGGAAGGAGATTTCTGAAGTGAATTCATATACTAGGAAGGGAAAAATCTCATTACAATTATCTCTCTACTCCCCAGCATCTCCAACATGTCCCAAAGACAAAGGAATAAAAATCATTTCAAAAGCTTTCAGAGGCAAGTTGATCATGATGATGATACAGTAAGGCAAGGTACTATAAACTCTGAGCATCAACTGCTTCCAGATAGCATTACAATCATTTCATTTAAGCAATTTGCCCTTAGGATTAGTTTAATTTTACATAAATTATTAAATAATCTTTTCAAGATACATGCATTCTTCTTAAAAGAGATTTTCATTTGCAATGTGTAGCACATAGATATTTCACCTGGGAAACTAAGTAACAGTTTTCACCTGAGAAAGTTACTATTAGCTTTATTCTTTACTATTAGTTAATTGTAGGGCTACTACATCACATTTTGTTTCTCTGTGAGGTAATACACCGGCTAAAAAGAAATGTGTTGCCTCTTTCTATATTGTCTGTCTGTATTTTCTTCTTTCTACATGTTTACCAGGTATTTATTTCATTGTTAACAGATTCTTGGTTAGATAACAAATCTACTGTGTAATTATAGGTCAGAAAATAACATGGATTTTAAAATTAAATTTACAAGAAACATTGGGGTCTTTATTCAAAGATATAAACATATAATTTACTAAGAGAGGCAAAAGACAGAAAAATGAACTGAGTGGTGAAATCTGCTTAATGTTAATCTTTAATTCAAAAGGATGCTATCATGGCCTTGATTCACCAGTTCTGTTAATCAGCCTTATCTTGAAAAGCGAAGCAAACTTAGCTCTGTCTCATAGGGATTTCAGTATTCAGTGTTAATTACTGATTACAATATATTTTGAAGAAATAAACACTTATTAAATATCAAGCTGTAGGCAAGGTTCTATCTCCTTTCCTCACTAGTGAGCTGAATGAGCTTGAACAAATCACATAAAAGCTTGATTCTCTAGTTTCGTCATGACAGGATAAATTCTAAATTGCCTTGGATGACATTGTAGGTCGTTATGGGCTTTCCTTAACTAATTAATTCAGACTTATCTTTGGCTTCCTCTCATTCCCCCCTCCCCCCACCCCCACCATTATTCACATTTTATGCTCCAAGAATACTCAATTACTTGTAGTTCCCAGAAAATGCTATTTCCTCATGTACCTTTGCATGTACTGCTCTTTCTGTGCAGAATGCTTCCATCCCAGGAGTTAGCCAGAACTAGCTCCCTTCTCCTTTAGCCTACCTTGAAGTGCTCCTTCCTTTCAGAAGTTGAGGTGATCTCTAAGGACTGGGGTCTCTGGCAATGTCCATACTCCCATTTGTTTATTCTTAAATGAGTCATATATGTCTGCCTGGTCTACTATTAAATAATAAACTCTTCGAAGAGCTTGAATTTTATCAAGGATATGAGCTGAATGATATGAACTTAATCTCCTTATTCATATACTGGAGGTGAATAATATTTTTTTTGAATATACTTACATAATAAATTTATTAAATGTATTTATCTAAAAAAGTTATATAATTAAATTACAATCGTTCATTAAATATCGAATATCAAAGGATACTCCAAAAAGGTTTACTGAGCAACTACTATGTACTAGAACAATTGATAAGTACTAAAAATGTAAAGGTAAATGATACAGAGTCCTCATCCTAGAGGTGCTTTATACCAAAGGAACAGGTAGGACCATGAATAGATAAATAGGAGAACAATCTGGTGAGTCCTATTGAGGGTTGAACAGTTTTACATACTATGCGAGGCCAGGTAGTAGAGAAACTAGCCCTGACTACCAGACATAAGGAGGTTTGATTAAACAGATGAAATTTGAGCTGGTCTTGAAGTTCTGGTAAGAGAAGTAAAGAAAGAACATTTTAGAAGAAGTGAGTAGAATGTGCAAAGACAAAGAGTAGTGAAAATGTATTTTTAGAGAATAGTGAGAAGATCAGTAGAGTGGGATATGAGACATACATACAGGGAAAATTGAGTGGTAAGAGAGAAGTTTAGAGTTGTAAACATATTTTATATTTTAAGTATGGGGGAGTCAGGAAAATTTTATATTTTAAGCATAAGGGTGTCAAGAATTATTTTTTTTTTTTATGGAAAAGAATGACCTGATCTAGCTTGTTTTGTTGGAGGAAGGCATATCTCAGGAGCTAAGAAAGAACACAGATGAGAACGAGGAATTACCAGGGATGGGAAAGATGCTTTCTCATAGATCAGGGAAGAGAAATACAAACCAATGACTAAGAAGCCTTTAACATTCTCCTCAGTCTGATTTAATTTTAGATAGTTTCTTTCTGACTTTAGGCTTCTCACTTTGCTTAGAGAATTTACTTTAGAAAATTTGAAATTGTAAATTCTTTGCTTCTTCTGGCCAGTCTGTTGTCCAGTTTTGCAACCCAAGAAAGTCTTTCTCATAGACTTGAAAGCCATCCTTTTGAAAAACAGTCCTCAAAAAAGATTGAGCTCTTATCTCTCAGTCTTTATGGGAGGGTAGAAGGCCAACTTCAATAAGCACCAATTAGCAAACACAGATGGCCTAATAGCAATGACTAACCTGTCTCACTGATGTCCTTTAGGACTTCCCCACTAGCTCACCTCAGCACTTAAAAACTCTCCTGCTTTTTGTTTCAGCTGAATTGCATCTATCTTGACCCCTATTGGCAACAGCCTTAAATAAAGTCTTGCTTGAAGTTTTTAACAACTGTCTGGTACAATTTTTCTTTTATACTTGAAAGAATACACTAGCACTGAAAGAGAAACACATGACTAAGGTTACGATTTTGAGAGGTAAAACTTAGGGTTTGGTAACATGCCCTGAGTGGGAGAAATTAGGAGGTTGTGAATAATCCTGAAATGTGTGGCTAAGTGGACCATCATACCAGGTGCCTGAGGTGAAGAAGGAGAAGACTGGAGTAAAATTTTGAGTTTAGTTTAATACTGCTACATGATAGATATCTATGTCATGTACTAATAGTTGCAGTCAAAACAATGGTCTAAAGTAGAAGAGAAAAACAATATGGCTGGTTCTGTACAAGAACAATGATTACAAATCTATGACCCACACTTCTGAAATAGATGTGGATTGAAATGATGTGGACTGAATACAAATACAACAGAAGTTATAATAGAACACTAAATTTAGAGTTTATAAATATGTATGTGAGTCTTGGTTCTGAAATAAAACTACTAGGTGATCTTGAACAAGCAACTTAAATTTTTTAAACAACTGTCTCTTCTTTTTATCTGTAAAACAATGCTAAGAATAAAATCTATCGATAGTAATTATGAATTATTCAACTCTTATTTCTAGTTCTTCTCTATTCGAGGCACAAGATAAATTACTTTTCCTGGTTTTCTTTTGTTTGAACTAGTTCTGGCAAATGAGTTGTGGGCAGAAGTGATGAATGTCATGTATGAGGCACAATTTTTCCCCAGTTTTATCAAAACATAATTGACATGGAATATTGTATTAGTTTAAGGTGTACTGCATAATGATTTCATATATGTATACATTGCAAAATGATTACCACCATAAGTTTAGTTAACAACTATTACCTCACAAGGTTTTATATATATATTTGTGATGAGAACTTTTAAGATTTATTCTCTTAGCAACTTTCAAATATACAATGTGATATTTGATAGTATGCTTAAGACTCCCTTTCCCTGTTTCTCTTTTCCCTCTTATATGGCATTATTTGAAATATTGATTGTTACCTCAGACTGGTCAAGATCTTACAATTAGCATAGCTCCCTCTTCCTATGGGGTACTCTAGCTTGAGAAAGTATTCTTTTTTTTTTTTATAAGTGACATTAAATTTGTTTATATGGTTAAGATAGTGACTACTAGAAGAAGTAAGTCTGTTTTCTGAGTCAGTAAGACTTTGTGATGTTAGTTATCTTGTAATAACCTAAACTATCCTAAATGGTATTCAATTGTAAAAACTTAAATTAAAAAAAAAAATTATTTACCAGAAATTACTATATAAATACTTGTATTTATACTTGTTAATGTCAAGTGCTAAAACATTGCAAATTAAAGTTTAATAAAAGAATATTAGAAATATTTTTCAATATGAAAAATAGATAACCAAAACAATTGGAAAGATATAATTTGAAAATTAATTTTAGTATAATGTATATAACAAAAATTCTTTTTGGATGATATTTAGAGATAATTGTTCTTAGACCTTCAAATTACTATAACTTTGGTAGTATTAACTCTTACCTTTATTTAAGTTTTGATTTTATCAATTTCATATCAAAGTTATAACTTTCATTATCTTGTACATGTATTCTTAACTCTTTTCTTTTATTAATAGAGAAAAAGTACCCAAATCTCTTGTTAACAAAAACCATTCAAAAATTACTCTAAATCTTGGGCATATTTGTAATTTTATGCTTGATAATTTGTTATTACAAAATTAATTTTATTGGTGTCTAACTTACCAGTTCATTGTGTGCTTTTAAAAACTAAAATAAAGTAAGTAGGATGGCTGGTACTCAATAGGACCCCAAAATGTTTTCCCCTATATTAAACTAAGGATAGTTATAATTGATATAAATTGATTTCTTTAAGATGAGCTAAAAACCAACTTCTGATGACTAATACATAAAGGAGAAGCTTAATGTGAGTTACAGTTTACTAAGAAATGATCAGATTAAATTTTGGGTCAAATAAAGAATAAATTTCCAAAATATCAGCATCTCAGAAACTGCTCTATGTGCAGATCAATTATTTTCCAATTTGCAAGAACTTTCAGAACTATAGGAGAAGATTTGCATATAATGAGTCTTCAGGAGGGAGAACCTCACAGTTCAAGGGCTTTGTCTGTAAGTATTTTAATTTCATCCCTCAAGCTGCCAAACAAAAGATGAGTAGTCATTGCCACTGAATTGTAATTTTGCTCTCTCTGTGCGTATCTCTTTATTTTCATTAACTTTCAGGGTCATCATGTTTTGAAACTGGACGTGAGTGAAAGCACTCACTCCTCCGCCAAGTAACAAATTAGCATTTTACATTCTTTAATAACTGCATCCAATTGCAAATGTCACCAAACAGCTATTAAATAGCAAGTCCTATGGTCAAAACTCAATGGTGTGTGACATCTCTGATTAGGTGTAGTTTTTTTTTTTTTAAAGGTGATTATTCTTAGAAGGAATATTTCATTACCTTTAATCTGAGTCTAGTTTATGTGACCATAACCCGAAGACTCAGAAGGTATGTAACCAAACCCCAATATAAATCTATCAGTGCTTGTGGGTTATCTTGGTGAACCACTGTATGATTGAAATGCACTATTCTAAGTTATGTGTCAAAGCATATTAAAACTCTCATCAATTGCATTGCTGAAATTTTAAAAAGGTTCTACTACTTTAATGCCTCATTTGTATTACCCTTTACTTGAAACAAAGCAGTGCTCTCTGCAGTTTCCAAGCAACACATCTTTTTCAATTACTATTTAGCATTAAATTCTGTCCCTAGATTCCTAATGCACTTCCCTTTTTCACTGTATATATATTTAGAGTTTTGCAGAAGAACAAAATTATTGCATTACTTTGACCAACTTTGCTACATGTCATGTATAAACCTTCTGTAAACAAGATAAATGCATTTGGACATTTAAAACTGAATTACATCAGTTGAACTTACTTTCAGCAAAGGAAGAATTGAATTTCGTTAAAACTCTATTCAAAAGAATTTTAACTGATTGGAATTTTCGTCTTATTTAAGAAGAAAATAGAGTAAAAATTCTGAACTCAGATGCCATATTTGCTCTTACCTTATAAATTGTTTAAGATTATAACTACACAGTAGAAATGAAGTTTGATTAACATGGACTCAAAAATATAGTGATGATATGAATGATGATTGATGTACTTATATATGCTTATCATGTGCTTGGCCTCTGTTTAAGCCTTTGATATATTAGCTTTATAATGTTCAGATTAATGCTTAAATTGATAGTCACAATTTATAGATGAGGAAACCAAGCAGGAAGGAGTTTAAATGTTATGCTCAAGATCAAAAACTTAATATGTGGCAAAGACTATTTGAAGCAAAAAAGTCTCACTTGGAATAATTAAATAGTTAACAAATATTCCAAATTTAATTAATTGTTATAATTTACAGTCCCAGTTAAAATTAAATTCAGTGGTCTACCAAGAGAAATTGCCAAAATATTTCAATATATCCAAAGTTAGTTCTGCACTGTGTATAAATTTGTGCAGTGGCCATGTCTACTTCTTAAAGATACAATTGTTTTGTTCGAAAAGCAGTTATGATTTCATGATAACCTTATTGTGGAAAGCATTACTAGAAGTAAAATAAAATGATATCCATTTTATTCCCCATGCAGTGGAGCTCCATACCTATTGTTTCACTCTTAACCTTTCTCCAGAAGATTAACTGCTGTTTCATGTTTCCAGGGTGATTTCTCCTGAAAAAATATTGACATGAAAAGGATTTACAAAGTGGCTGTTGCTGCAGACAAGAGATTCTTTATTGACTGACTCTAGAAAGAACATTATTGGGGATGGAGCCTTTCTCCTTTTCTGGATTTCTCTAGAAACCTGTGTGTTACTGATATTTTCTAGGCAAGATGGAAAATCAAGCTTAAAAAAATACATCAATTCATCATGTAGCATACTCTACTCATTGGCTTTAACAGATATAATTTATAAACTTCTTAGCTTTCTAAGAAGTGTCCTGTAACACATTATGAAAAAATGTCATAATCCAAAAGATAAAAATTAGCTTCGAAAAGAAAATATTTTAATGCTTGTTAGCTTTTCTTAGGTAGTGGACAGAATTTGTACATAATAAAATGAGAATGTGCTAGAGATTTAACACTTTTGATATAATTATTCAGCACATTAATGTAAATTGCTTAGCATAATGTACATATAGTGCCTCCATGCCTCCCCAAAAAAGTTTAACATGGATATATATAAAAAGTAGCCCTGGGTGGCTAGATATTTTATGTACATTTGTATTGGAATAGGTACCCCATACTCCAGTGTTTCAAAGTTTAAAATAAATGGGACCATTCTTAGATTTTACCTTTGGTGACTTAAAGTCAAGGGTTTGAAGGAGCTCAAGTTCACCACTAATTCTAAATAAGAGTAATGCATGCTTCTCTATTTGTTCTTTTCCCAAGTCATATATAATTTACTATGTCCTTATTATGTACACTGAACAGAATTAAAAAAAAAAAGAACTTAAGTGATTATGTACACATATCCATGTGTCTTGAAACAATAGCCATGTCTACTTCTTAAAGTTACAGTGGTTTAAGTAATCTTTTCATTTTGGTTCATGACAGACATTTATGTCAACCTCAGTGCTTGGTGCAGAGCAAATAGCACATAATAGACTCTCGTTGAATAAAGAAAAGAATTCCTCCTGGCATACTGGTCTGATCAACTAGCATGGTCTGCCTACATGGAAGAATAAAGAAAAAGAATCAGACAACTATTGTTAACATCACTATCACTCAGATACAAGACCAACCCTTGTATAACTCTTCGTAGACAATGAGAAGAGAAGACAGGTGGCAACTCATGTGTTGGAGGGAGTGAAGTGGGCAGGAGATTGGTGGGCAGGTAGAACAAAACCAAGAACATCAACAGAAATCTTTAGGAAGACAGTTATTCTCAGTTTGCTTCACTTCTGGATTTGACATCTTAAATCCAGTCTCTCTGCCATAGCTAAAGAAATCTTTCTGAAACATATTTATCAGTATTTTCTTCCTCAGATAAATTCCGTTAATTTTCTCCCCAAATTCTAACATTTTAAGCATTGTCTCTCTCATTACCACCACACATATTGTTTATGGTCCAGCCATATTAAATATAATTATGTCTTTTTGGGAAAAAATTATTAAAAAACTTAAAAACATTAATTATATAAACCTACCATCATCAATATCTTCTCTTATCCACTTGCCCTCCTATTCACATGGAGGAAGTAACTTTTCTATAAAATATATTCAGAATGTACTTTTCTATTCATCCATACGTACTTTCATCTTTTTTCTCTCTTCTCAAGAACTGTGGATACTATCAAATGTGCCTTACTCTTCTTGTATCTTTAAACTCTACCTCTTCAGGCATCCTTCCAATTATCATTTAACCATAATCCAGTGCTTTTTATAAATATTCCTCCCAAAGCCCATGCCCTCTTTTCAGCTATGCTTCTCTGTTTCTTCTTCTTCCACATACTCCACAACTCAACTTATTACAGGCCAGTAAAATTGATGTGACTGCTCCTGCTCAAGTCTCCAATAACTTCAATCATGCAAAATCAGGGATCAAATTCTGTTGACTGCTCCTTCCATTATGAAACAGTTTGGCTTTTAAGTTACTTCACTTTTCATTATTTATATCCCTCTGATCATCCTTCTTTGTTATCCTTCCTGGTGTTAAAGAGAAAACCACAGGCCCAAAATGCAATAATTTGTGCTGAAGCCCAGATACCAAACCTGGATTTAATTCTGGACATAATTGCTGTTTCAACCTCTCCCAGAAATATAATCTGAATCAACCAGTCTGGAATTTTCTGGTCAAGACCAATGAGGATATTCTGTCACCTGGCCCCTCTACATTCCCCCTTCCCAGAGAAAGAAGAGGCAATATGCATGATAAAAAACCTTGCAATTTTCTTCCCCCCTGCAGAAGAAGTCCTGGTTCTAAAATTAATCCTATCTTTTGTTAAGAGTTCCCTTGCCCCACCCTTCATCCTATAATCTCTTAGAGGTGCCTTCTAGTTGCTAGATGATATACTGCCTGATTCTTGAACTGCTTATTAAAGTCAATTAGATCTTCAAATTTACTCAGTTGAATTTTGTTCTTTAACACTGGTTTCACCATTTCTGCTAAAACTTTAAATATACAAGTTTTTCAGGGCTTTGTCCTTTACACTCTTTTTTTTTTTTTTCCAAACTATACTTTCCTTGTAGAAAATTTATTTTCCTCCCATAGAATAAAAAATCATCTATATGTTGAAGAGTAGCAGAATATGCCACCCCAAAATATGCCACTTTGGCATATTGATTATTTTGAGCTGTAGGCACTTGGAAGACTGCAAATGCAGGGAAAGGCTTTCTGTGAACTTCCATTATCTGCCTAAAGTTAAACCTTTTAAAGGAACTCAATTGTTTAGAAGGCCATCAGTAAGTGAGTTTTATCAACCAAGGAAGATTTACTCTTATCAGTTAACACCACTCCAGACAAATTTGTCACAAACTATATTTCCCATCTATTCTTCTAAAGACATGTTCATCTCTCCTAAAAATAATTTTCTCTCCCCTAAAAGGCCTGCACCTTCCTCCCCCAACCTTTTTCTCTATTAAAATGATATTTAACCCTAAATTCTAAAGCTACCTCTGGGTTACTTATTTTCCCCTGAGTATCTCCCATGTATACATGAAATATACATAATAAACTCTGGGTTACTTATTTTCCCCTGAGTATCTCCCATGTATACATGAAATATACATAATAAACTCCTATTTATTAATATTAGCATCATTTTACAATGAGAATGTGAAAAACAGTGAACTTAACAGACTGCCCAAATCAGAAAGGCAGTTACTGGGAGAGCCAACTATTAATTTGTGTTTTATTACTGGGGCTTCAGCTAAGAACTCAGAGAGTAGAGGATACATATTTTTCCTCTCCTACCATGTCTAAAAAACCCAAATTTATAATTATAGATGAGATCTCACTACTGAGTTTTATGTACATATATCTATCAGGCATCTCATACACAATCTGTCCAAATTTTAAAACTTGATCATCTCTTCCTTCCCCTTTACCTCCCTATTCATTTTTCCTCCAATGTTTTCCTTTCTCTTTGATATAGCCTCTTTTCTTGGCGTTATCCTTGATATCCTTGATAAGTGATTCCTTCATATATCTAATTAATCAATCCATGAGTTCCACTACGTATCTGATTATATCTCAAATCTGTTTGTTTCTTTCCATTTCCATTATAATTAAGTCAAGCTAACAACACTTGCCATATGACTACAGTGGCCTCTGAATTTGTCTTCTAGCATTTTCTTTTACCTTGCTGTAATCCACTGCCCATACAGAAGCTAAAATAATCTTGAGAAAAAAAATCTGAAAGTTCGATCATGCTAGTTCTCTCCTCAATATGCTTTGATATCCCATTGGTTTTAGGAAAGCATTCACATTCTGTAACCTGACAATAGCCCATTGTATTCACCACTGCCTAGCTCCTCAGTTTTATTTTCATAAACTCCTACAATTCTGTTTCAGCCAACTCAGTCTCCATTTCTTTACTTAAAGTAAAGACTCATCTTCCTTCTTAAAACATTGCCTATACAACCCCTAATTCAAAAAGCTTCCCCCATTCCTTTTAGCCTTGAAATTTTTGAATCATTGTTTAGCTCTTAGATTAAATATCATCATTCTGGAAATCTGTCTCTGGTTCCAGGTTATTTTGGGGGTTCTCTGTTATAACATTTTACCTTTTCTTCATTTAACTTATGTTATTGTGCGAACGATTCTAAGACCCACGGAGCCAATTGAGATTAATTATGAGCCTTTATTAGCTGGCCAGCGACTGACTCTCTACCACGCAGGGTTAGAGGAGATCATCTCCGAGCTTCCAGAGGAGGCAGCTTATAAAGCCTCCAACTACATCCTTGAATAAGCAGATTACAAGAAGCAGAAGTTAGCCTTTAACATTTTGTACAAAGATAAATGTATCCAGGGAACTCTCAGATCAAACAGGGCCTAACAGATAGTTTTATCATCTGCACCTTAGAATGTTGTGCTTCTCCTGGGGTGGGCGCCTGGAGATATCACTTCCCTGTAACTGAGTTACTGCTCTCCCTGGGGACTGGCGCCTGGACATACCACCTCCTTGAAACTGGAGAATTTCCACTTTTACACTTATATCAACTATAATGAAATAATTTATGTAATTATTTTTTAAATATAAGTATGACCTGCCAGCTATGAATTCCATGAAGCAGAACCTTGT
>NW_006436811.1:19097470-19099850 GCF_000325575.1 Pteropus alecto | reverse complement strand
TAATAGATATTAAACAAAACTCTATGAAAAAAATGTTAAATAAGTTATGCAACCATGTTATTTTTTTTCTTTAGCTATTCCTTAGCTTTAGCAGAATCTGAAGAATTTAGCAGAAATCAGAGATAAATCAGCTATAGGGTTTAATGGAGTTCTCTTCTGATTTCCAATTACCTATCCTTCTTTGTCTCACAGATTTAAATTCTTCATATTAACGGGTTACCTGAGTGGTAATATCTTCTAAAATTTTATTTTGGACTTTGAAAATTAGATAAGATTAGCAAGAAATACAATTTTATTTTGATAATCTATATTTTGTATATGCTAGATTTACAATATATTACAATATTTGAACATCAGAGATTTAAATAAATCATTTGAAGTTTGTTTATTACTAGTATCAAGGCTAAATATGTATTAATTTATTGCATGTTTTATTAAAATACATGAGGTGACCTATAAAAATTATTGGGGTAAAAAAAATTCTCAAAAATACTCTTTATCATTTGACTTTAAATTTTCCTCTTATATCTATTCATAGAATTAAGGCAAAAGGGATCATCTTAAGAATTTTTACTTCAAAAGAAGTTCACAATGCATTTATCAGATACACTGTTCCAGAAAATTTCAGAATACTTTATTTTATATTTGCTCACAAGTTGCAAATGTGATATTGTATTTGTATTCATGCCCATGAAAAATTACATCGAAAGCACTTACATTAAATCACAGTAGTCTTGACATACATAGCAATATGGCTGTTGAAGATACTTATGAACCACAATTTGTTAAAACTGTAAACTGAATGGCAACATGTACTGAAAGTATATCTTGATACTCTATTATGATATGATAGAGCCAAAATGGAGGGTAGAGATTGAGTCCATGTTTTAGAAGGTACTTTACTCATGTAACTTGTTTGTCTAAATCAGTCTATTCCTTCAGAGATAGTATAGAATTGGCAAATGCAATATCCTTGTGGTTGAGGTTGAAGCGTTTTGCTTATTCATACAGTAAATATAACAATACCATTTGATTTCAGTTAGAGATTGTTTAAGCATTACTTAAAGTAATTGTAACACAAATAGCAACTTTAAATGGAAAAATTCAGTTATGTTCAAAATCTTAAAAAAAAAAACACGACTTTCTACCAATTTATAGTAAATTATTCAAATAAAGGACTGCATTTTTCTGACTTCATTCATCGTTTCTTCTCATGGGCATGCAAACTTCATATGACACAATGCACATGGAAGCGGTGAGGCATGGAGGAATGACAAGTACCTAAATGTGAATCCTACTTTCAAGAATATGAGCTCTCTCCACAAGAGGAGTCACTTAATATCTGAGATAATTATATCTACTCCGAAACAAAACTATAAAGTTTGGAGATAATATAAATTGAACAAATATGCTTGGCTCATATTAGACACAAAATGATGGTGTATGTTTTTTTTATTAAAGGATCAAAAACATTTCTATATCTATTTCTTAAGAAAATGCTTTCTATCTCTATAACATGACAGATAATTAAAGAGCAAGAAGAGAAGTATTTGGCAGAATTACTAAAGAAAAGAGATTCTTAGGAAAGTGGAGTAGTAGAAAGAAAGATAATTAGTATTTAAATAGTGCCAATTTTGTGCTGGGCACTTTACATATTCTGTATCACATAATTCTTTAAAAAGTCTCTTAAAGTAGATATTTTAAACTCCAGATCTCTCAAGAGGCTACTGAGGCTCCAGGAGCTTAATGTAATTTTCTTGTTGTCTCTAAAGCCCACGTTTGTTCATGCTGCCTCAGAGGCGGCTCTCGAATCTCAGTATATGTAGGCCATGATTCAGGGAAGGCATTCACTGGGAAAAGCCTTAAACTGTCTTCGAGTGAAGGGCAGAGGATAGGTTCCAGGCAGAGGAAATCTGGATCTAAAGTGGTTAGTGGAGCTGGTCTACAGATACAAGAAAATGAGGGCACTATAACTCCCTGTCCAAATCTGGTGCACAAGATGGTGAAAAATGATGTTCTGGTCATATTCTGATTATTGATCTGGATGATTGCTGGTAAACAAATATGGTAACTTTCAGTGAAGGGCAGAGGATAGGTTCCAGGCAGAGGAAATCTGGATCTAAAGTGGTTAGTGGAGCTGGTCTACAGATACAAGAAAATGAGGGCACTATAACTCCCTGTCCAAATCTGGTGCACAAGATGGTGAAAAATGATGTTCTGGTCATATTCTGATTATTGATCTGGATGATTGCTGGTAAACAAATATGGTAACTTTCAGAAAAATCTATCAATCTGCATACCTTTAATTTGTTATATATATTTATACATATATACATATACATTCTTATATATGCACACATATATAATTATATATATATAT
>NW_006436811.1:19082997-19097326 GCF_000325575.1 Pteropus alecto | reverse complement strand
AATAAAGTTTACAAATCAAAACAAAATAAATCAATGTTCAATGAGCACTTATAACAAAGGAATCTGGACCTAGCCCAAAGGGGATCAGACAGAGCTCACCCAATGAAATGACATTTCAATGATCTAAAAAATAAATCTAGCTAGAGTTACATGGCAATAAAAACAAACAAACAAAAAAACAAACAAAAACAACTGAAATGTGTACTAAATAGTGTAGAGGTCATGGAAACTTTCACTAATGGACATAGAGACAGGGAGATTAGCCAGAGAGTCACTGCAGTAATCTGAGCAGAACAAGTTGCTACTTACAAGTATAGTTTGTGAGTGCAATAAGAACATTTACTAAATATATACAAAGTCAATAACTTTTACAAGGAAGCAAATGTTAACATCTCACATTTTAAGTTAATATTAGTCATGACCCAGCTCTTTGCAGGAATATGAAATATTCTTTATGATTAGAATACTTAATGGGATATCTCACTGTGAGAAAAGTTTTTTTAATTGGTTGCTTTTTTACATTCTGTAAAACGCACTAAGAACTCGCTTTTTAGCAGCAAAATTGACATTTTGCAATGCATATGGAGCCTCTAATATAATGAGACACAGAGACTTTTTCAGGGAAAATGCAAACCAACATGTTAAAGATTTAAATTTAATGTTCTGAATAATTAAATAAGAACAGAATTACTCAAGTTAGCTTAAGTTTAATTCTTCTGATTAAGAACTGGTTGGGAGAGAGAACAAGGAATGTGATTAAAGTCTTGATTATTCTAATTATTTACAAAATTAACTTTATTTAAGGCAGGTGTTCTCAAGCTGTAACCCACCAATCAGCAGCCTCAGCACCACCTGGGAACTCATTAGAAATGGAAATTCTTGGGTCCCAATTCAGATCTACTGAAGGAAACTCTTGAAGTAGACCTAACATTCTGTTTTCATAAGCTCTCCAATTTATAATAAATGCTAAATTTTGAGAACAAGTATTTAAAACTTTCCATTTTAATCTTCCTGTTAATTGGGAACTGCATGAAAGAAGGAGACCACATGCATCCAAGGACTCCTTGAATGCCCATAATCGTATGTGTGTATAGTTTCTGTACATGCCATCAACATTCCTCAGAAACCTGTACAGTATATCCTTTCTCTTCATATACAATGTGCAGAATGTTTTTTTTTTTATTCCACTCTAGAAATATCTCCTCTTTATCTTTCCACTCATGGCCATTGGGCTTGCAACCCAGAAAATCCTTACTTTGATAATTCTAACGAGCCCCTCCTTGTTAAGTGTCAAATCATGGCCTTAAATTGCATCATCATTTATTTGTTTATTGTCTATCTTCTACTAGAATTTAATCTCCATTAGGAAGGTGATTTTTCTCTGTGTCGTTCACTGTTATATTTGCAGCACTTTGAACAGATTAGTTACTCAATAAAATTTTTGAATGACGGAATGAAAATAACTGTTCTCATTTCTCATCCTATGCATCTTTGAAGCACTTTGCAAGTTAACAAATTTCGTTAAATCTAACTTTCAAAACCAAATCTCCACCTTTGATTTCAAAAGTACTTCAGTCTTCTGTCTATCTTTATATGCTTCTCAGTCTTCTTTTTTTGTTCTCTTTTGCTGAAGGAAGATCTTTTTTTTTTTTTTTTTTCCTATTTGTTTCTGGGCAACCTCATCCAATCTTAGAGAGGCAGAAAATAATAGTAATAAAAAAAGACAAACTTTGAAATCAGATCCTAGGCGAATTACACTGTGTAAGCCTCATTTTTCTCATCTATAAATTAGTATCCTGATATTGTTTTTCTGCAGTATTATTCTGAAGCCTAGATGAAATAAAATTTGTGAATTATAACAACTGAACTTGACTATATTTTTTGTTGCTATTTTCCTTTGAAAATGATTAAAATCACTAACTTCCAACTTTAAACTGTGTTTCAGTTTAAATAAAATTGCATTTGCAATTTTATTAATGCAGAGATATCTGAAAACTTTCTACTCAACTTGTCTAACACAAGGCTCATTAGTTTTCCTCCTAAGTCAGATAACTTGGCATCCTTTGGGTCAATGCTCTTTTCTCATTTTCAAAGTCCAATTGATAAGCTGTTCGTAATTCTTTTTAAATTACCTAATTATCTTTTCATATCCAAATTTTTTTTTTAAATTTCTACTGTTACCTTGATGGTACAAAACCTGTAGATATGCCTATTACAGTAGCCTGCAAGCACTGCATGCATTCTCTCCTTCTTGACTCAGTTATTTCACTGCTTCGCAGCCAGAATGCTTCTTCAGAAACACAAATATATTAAAACATTTTTTGCCTTCTCATTTTTGTTAACAAAAATGAAGTGTCAGTGATCACTATTCCAGTGAGATCTAAGAGTCCCAAGTTTGTTTAGTGCAATCCCAATCTTCTAATGTGCAGGGCACTTTCCTCCCTGAAGAAGCAGGGAGATAACTGAGTACAAATGCCCTAGGATGGACATAAAGGGTAGCTGGAGATAAATCCCATGGCCTGGATGAAAATCAGATGGTCTTATATTGGTCTGGATATAAGATCTTGAACACTTTCGAAGATCTCATGCAAACATATTTTGCAATTTCAACTCACTTATTTCCTTCTGGGTTCTCTTGTTTTTCTGATTGTTTTCCTATTATATTTTTCAAGTTTCTCAGTTTTTGTAATGTAACCTCCCCCCAAGCCTGAGCCAATTCTAGAGTTCCTGGGTCTACATCTTCTTTACCTTTTCAGTGGGTTGGGGAGAATAAAGAGGCACGTACAAACAAATAAAAACTTTATCTTTTCATAAATCAGAATATGATTTTTTTTCTGTTTATCTATAGAATAGAAAGGACTTTAACTTCAAATTCCTAAGATGTCAGAAAAAAATCTTTGCTCTATATCTTTCTTATGCATAGAAAGTAAACCAGTGCAAAGATGGTTGAATGTCCAAATCCTATTACACCAAAAGAGAGAAATTATTCTTAACATGATCTACAATGTCCTTCCTTGTCTGGCTTATCTGTCTCTTCAGTCTCATCTCACACACAAAACTTCTTGCTGTCTTTTGAAGTCACTACTGGACTTCTGAGTTTCTTAAATTTTCCAGGCCCTGTCCTGCCACTAGAATTGCACATGATAGCCTCACAGTTTGAAATACCTTTCCTTTTCTCCTTCACCTCATAGTTAATTCCTACTGTTTCTTCTCAACTGTAGTCATGTCTCTTGTCTCCTTGACTATGTAAAAATATTATAATTTTATACTTTAATAGCACCATCTTTTAGTGTAAGATTTATAGTAAGAACTCAAAGTTAATGAAACCAGGATTAGTAAATACTTTAATAAATTATTTTTCTAGGGTCTGTCATTTAAGTTTTTGACCTTTTTGAGTTTTCTCTTTTTTCCTCACTATTATTGATCTGCTACTAAGAATGAGGCCTTCATTTTTTGTTCTGCTAACCAACTCTTGGATTCAAATTTCTTCCCTTGACAATTTATATTTTCTGCTGAATTCAATGTTAAACTCTCAAATCTTAGATATGGTTAAGTTACTTTTCAGTTCAAAATCCTTCACTGGCTCTTCATGTGTATAAGGAATATATTCTAATATCTTAGCATGGTAAAGTATTGTTAGTTAAACTCTATCTTTGTAATATTTACCTACTTATAGTATCACCACAAAGTATCTTTCATGTTAACTACATCAAAATATCTGCTTTACCATAAATATGTACTCCAACTTCCTAAGATTGGAGAATAAATAAATATGTACAAGAAAAATGGAAAACCTACTGGATTTAGTATGGATAGAATAAAAAAAACTAAAGGAATTGAGAAGACCTTGTTATCCTTCATGACTCACTGAGAATTTCCCTCCCAGACACATATACTTCACTTCTTTATGTTTGCCTCTTTCTGTATTATTTTTATTTTTTTCATAATAGTGATTCTCTATTTTTAAATAATATGGATTTATCTGAAAACGTGTTGTAAATAAATGCTGTTGGTTGTATTATGCATCATTATAGTAACATATAAGCCAAGAGAGAAAAAGAAAAATTTAAGTTTATAACTTTATGCATCAAAACAATAATATTAAAAATGAGAATAATTGAACATTTTCCTTATTGGGACAACTGGTTATGACTGGGTAGTTAAAAGAACTTCCACAATATTTAATTGAATACTAGTTGTGTATATGGAATACGTTAAGACCTAAAAGAAGAATATAAAGGTGGTTAGAAAGAACTACTGTCTTCAAGAAGCTTAGTTTCACATAAGGGGTTCAGGAAGGCACATTATTACATTCAACACAAAGCACATAGTGGAAAGTGCCAAAAGTTTGATAAAAACTCAGTGATTTGGCACTGCCTGGGAAGGAAAGAGATTAATTTTTACTGAGATGACTAGATTGACTTAATGGACTAAGTGGCATTTGACCCGAGTCAAAGAAAGAGGGAGATTTCTTTAGCCAGAAATTTTTTTTGAAAGAGGTCACTTTAGGCTAAAAGAGAAGTATGAAGCAGAGCACAGAGTGAACAAAGGCAAGACCTTTTTGGAGCAAGGCAGCTAAAGTAATAGAGCTGTGATTTAGATAGGCCTTCTTAAGAAAGTGGTTCATAATGTGAAATGAGGCTCCAAAGGCAGACTGGGGTCAGGCTGTGAAATCATGAATACCATGTGAAAAAATTTGGGAGTCTGGCAAGGGACAATAGGAATTATTACTTTTCGTTTTGCTTTGTTATTATTTTTTAAATAATCAGAATCTAATTTCTAGCTATTCTACTTACTATCTTTATGACATCAGAAACACATAAAACTCTCTTAGCCTCCAACTCCTATTCTGTACAATGAGACTATACGTATTAAATTCTGTTTTGTTTTCTGAAGATTTACTCTGTGCTGTAGCTGGTGATATATCAGTGAACAAAAGGCAAAAATTCTATGCTTATATCAAGATTAAATTTGGGGGGAGGAAAAGCAATTAATAAATTCATGTACAGTATGTAATAGGAAGAAAAATTCTATGAATGAAATTAGAGTCAGGGAATAGAGAATGATGAAAGAAACTCCATCATTTTAAATAAAGAGATTAGGGTAATTCTCACTAAAGCAAAAACTGTTTGTCAGGTTCCCATGTGGCTTATCGTATTGAAAGTCCATGAGAGAAGACAGAAAGTACAAACTACTTGAGGTAGAAGTGTGCTGGGCATATCCATGGAATAGTCAAGAATGCAGTGAGAAAAAATGTCGAGTGGGATGAATAAGATTAGAGGTCAGGGACCAAATGCTGTGAAGCCTCATCGACCATGGAAAGGACTTGGATTTTATTCTAGGTAATAAAAAGGATACATTAGAGGTGTTAGATATAGATGTGATAAGATGTTACTTCCCTGTTAATAGAATTACCATAGCTATGGAGGATAAATGAGCATTATGTAAGTTAAAGTGCATGTAATGATGTTATTGGAATAATCTATGTGAATGATAGTGATGGCTTGAATTAAGGTGGTAGTAGCACACTGGTAAAGTAGTTGGATTTCAGATATTTGAAGATACAGGTTACAGTATTTTTATATGGATCAAATGTGAGGTATATGAAAAAGAGTAGCCTAGAGTGACTAATGATATTTTAGCCTCTGCATCTAAAGACACGGAGGTGCCCTTTACTGAAATCACCCTTTGCTGAAAGCTGCCAAAATATAGTAGGAGGAACAGAATCAGGACTTTTCTTTGAGATGCTCTTTAGATACACAAGTGCAAATTTCAAGTGGTCAATTTTTGTATGTCTTTAGTTTAAGGGAAAGTTGAGGCTGGAGGTACACATTAGGAACCATCAGTTCATGGATTGTATTTTGAACATAGGACTGTATGAAATCAGTTCCAGAGAAATAGAGAATTGAGAATAAGACTGAGTACAGAGACTTTGAGTTTTCTCATGCTACGGAAGATCTCAAGGGATAATATTTATATTGGACACTGCCTTTTCAGAAGATGACTTAGAAACTGCTAGAAATGGTCTGTACTCAGCTTTTCAGCACCCACAATTACGAGCTTTACCCTTTTTAATATTGGCCAATCATCAAGACAAGCCAGCTGCTGGATCAGTTCAAAAGGTAAACCATCTGAAGATTATGTACCAAGTCAAGAAATTTTCCTGAACACCCATGGCTGAGCCAACTGCCCTTTTTTTCTGACTTCCCAAGGCATTCTAGTCCTATCTTAACCATAACAATAGACTTAATTGCCTATTAACTTTTCTATCTACCCCTCAAGATTGTAGCTCCTTGAAGGACAGGAATTTTGGCTTGTTTATATCTCTGTGCCCACCATATGTTCTCTGAATGAGTTACTACCTCTGAGTTTTACCATACATGCTTCCTTACTGGCTTCACACCATCACCTTTGTCCATATTTTCTTATTCTCTTTACTTAATCTGACTCATCTACTTCCATCCTTGAATATAAATATTTTCCTTTTCTACATCAAACCTGAACTGAATATAAATATTTTCCTCTACATCAAACCTGAACTTTGACTATTACTCATGAACCACGTCTTCATGAAACCTCACAATCTGTGTTAATGGTTTTAAAAAGTGTTAATCTGTTATTTACCATACTTAAAAATGTTTGTTTTCATGTATTTTTATGTACTTATATTTGTGTTTGTCCATTTGCTTATGTAAGTTACTATTTTCTTCCCAAAAATCCCTCCTAGAAAGTGGCAGGACATCTTGACTGAGTAATATTCCTTTAATATGTTTTTACAAATTGCCTATATTTTAATTATATAGAGCTTATTTCAATTGCTGGCATCACAAACTATCTTTTACTGTTTAGATTTCTCATGTGGAGGCTTGTACATGATGAAGCTCTATGGAAACATAAATGAAGTGGTTTGAAAGTAATGAATTTAATTTAATAAAAACAAATTTAGCTTTCTAATTAATAAAATTATTTATTAAATTAGTAAAACAGGATTTTAAAAGTTCTTACATTTAATAATTTTTCTTTCTATACGTATTTAAATAAAACAATATTATTTTGCTTAAAAAAAGGAAGAAGTGATCAACTATGTCATATGCTACTAAAAACTCAAGTAAGATGAAAACAGAACTTATTATTAGATTCAGCAATATGGAGTTCTTGATGAAACTAATCAGGACAGTTTGAATAGAAGAGTAGTAATTTGGTAGGCTAAAAATCTTTCCTGATACTGTAAAAATCTTTCATATTAAATATTTAACAAAATATTACTTAAACTCTTAAAATATTTAACCAGAAAAAATTTTTACATAGTTAAATTAAAAATTTAAGAGAAATTTTTGAAGGCCAAAACAAAACAAAACAAAAACCAAAATTGGAACACTATTTTCAAAGAGGTAAGCCAATCCTGTAACAACCAGTGTACTAAAGGTTTCTACTTATTTTTATTTGCTAAGAGTATTATTTATAACTGCTAAAAAAGGGAAAGCAAGAAAGACAAAACCTAGATAATGCAATTGTGTGGAGTTGTGTTAGAGAACCTAACATTAAGCTGGGAATCCTATAGAATGATATCACTGAAAGAGATATTTAGTAAAAAAAAAAATACCCCACAAAGGGTGAAAAAAATACTCATTTGTCACAGGACTAGATCTGGTGGAAGAGAAAATATATAAATTGAGTATTTGAGACCATGAGTTATAGATCACACATTTTGAAGCCTAAATACATTCTCTGAAAATTTCTGTTCTCAGTGGTTTTCAGTTTATTTAAATGAATTCTGAATTGGAAATGTCTTCAGATGTCTAGCAGAATCAAATGCAAGTTTTTTTCTATAGGGATCACCTTCATCTGTGGACTCAAAAAACTTTCATTAAATTTTCAACAAATGTCAAAATATAAATAAAATAGATGAGAAAAAAAGACACCATAAATAAAAGTGAGCCCTCCCCTCCCAAAACAAACAAATAAACAAACAAACAAAAACAGAATAAAAAGGTGATGGAGATGCAACTCTACATGAGGTGTTTAGGGAAAGTCACTGATGAGACAAATTTCCTCCTGGGCTTCAGTGTAAATATTTTATTTTGGCTTATTTTCCAGTTCATTAATTCTCTCTTCGGCTATATAAAATCCTATTTAAACTCTTAGATAGAGTTCTCAAATCCGGTTATTATATTTTGCAGCTTTACAAATGTAATTCATTTGATTTTTAAAACTTATTTTTGTAATTCTGTAAAGTTCTCTATATATTCTATTTCTTATCTAATTTCTTGAACATTTTAATCAATTATTAAGTCAGTCTTATCAAGCCGATATTGAACTTTCTGTATTTTTCATTGTCGTTGTTTGTTTCTCTCTCTTTTTCTTTGTTGTTCATTTTTATCTGTGGGTTTTGCAGGTGAATTTTGATTGAATTGCAGATGTACATGAAACATTATAGAGAAATTTGAAGATTTGAGTCATTTCCTCTAGAGAGAATTTCTCTTTTCTTTTAGCATGCACTTAATGGAGGAACAAATCACCTTAATCCAAGTAGAATCCAGTTTTGTCCCCCATTCCAAAAGATACTCAGAAGATTTTCTCAGCTGCTAATCTTCTCTTTTTCCATATTATGCCTTGCTTCTCAACCTTGTGACTTCAGATTAATGTCTAGAAGCCAGGCTTAGAATATTATTATGTTTCCCCATCTTTAAGAGCACTCTCCCTTGTTGATATTTTAATTCCTTCAAACAGATTCCTTTAAAATATTTTTCCAAATTTTCCTTCCTTTCACTGAGAGTTTATCTTAAATAAGCCAGTCTGCCATTTCTACAAATAGAAAGCCCAAGGGTAGAATTTTACCTATAGGGAGATAATTGGGAATGAAATCTTTAAAGAGATTATGGGGGACTTCAGATACTCCATTGATGCTCTGCTCTATGACCTATTCTGAATGTGGGCATTAATAGTATTGTTTTTATACCAGATATAAACATTATATATTCTATAATATGGATTCTATATTTTATGTTAAAAAAATGACGGGAAAAGGTAGAGATTTAGAAAAGAGAAATGAGCATCAAGTATACAGAAGGTTTTTTACTTCAAAGGGGAAGTTGATAATTTGAATGTTATTTGAAAGACTATGGAATAGAAGAGAAATTTACTCTTTTAAAAAACTGTCTACAGTCCAGAATGCTTCCATGCTGATGTGCGCTGGTGTAAAGATTGAATTAATTCATCATGTAAAACACAGAGCAAAGCACGAATACTTATAACAAGAGTACAATACATTTGAGTTTCTTTCTAGCCATTTTATTGTTTAAAAATTCCAATTGTAGAGACAAAAGATAGTCTGTAATGAAAGCAATGGAAACAGAAAAATCAAGTTGGGTTCTTGGAAAAAATGGAGTTAAAGATGAGATGAAGTATAAGGGAAAGGAAGAGTTCGTGATAACTCTTGGATCTTTAAGCTCCATAAATGAGCAAAAATCCAATTAGCCTTGCAAGTATTGCAAGTATTAGGAAAGGCAATGTCAGTTTACAATATTAACACCTAGTTACACCATCTCAATAAGGAAAGCACCAGTCAGTTTGGGAAATTACTTTGATGTGGTTTATAAGTTGGTATTCATGTAAAGTGTACCTATAGAATCCTTTGCTATGGTCACGTGGTACTTTTAATAGGGGCAAGCTGCTCTACTTGAATTCAATATGACTAACACTTAATCTTGAGCTATATAAGAGTCAAGTGAAAGCAGAATGATTCTCTTGTTGCCATACTTAAACATCCTAATTTCTGTCTCAAAGAGTCCAATTATCCAAAATTGGTGTTCAATTAGAAAATAGAATCTCAGAGTGAGATAGACGAAATTCATGTAATTCACAAGTCATGTCATCTACTGGAATTGTTAGTTTGCATTAACTTGTTAAGTTTGGATTAAAAACATTATAGTTCTGCTTGAGCTGAGGAGTGTTTGTCAGTTAATTAATCGTGTGCTGTTCTGAATAGTCTCCTATCTTCTAAACTGAAGCCAGTATCACTCAGAGAGAGGGTTAAATATGAAAACGTAAGAAATTATGAGAGAATAATTATAATAATTTATTTTTATTTCACCTGACATTAAAACTTATTTTCCACTATCAACTCTAATATTTTTTTAGAAGGTATAAAATTCTATGATAAAAATGTTTTTAAGAAAAAATGCCTCACTATAAAATGTGCCATATCCCATTTGTGGTTCACTGGATTTTCTAGAGGTATCAGTCTTAGGAAGCAATCAATTTCTGTTGTATACTCCATAAACTTCTGTGATAACATTTTATATTGCTTGTCTGCTGCCTAAAGGAGGAGGGTAAAATATTCTTTTAAGGTGTATTTTGCATCTAAGGAGACTAGACCTGTTTATTGCAATAGTCTCATTTTTGCTCTAGGGAAGTGGTTATCAGATATGGAAGAGAAAATGAGAAGAATTTGTTTCTCTTCCCCAAGGAAAGGAGGAGAGAACAGATGAAAGAGGAGGAAAAGTGGGAGGGGAGAAATAAACCAGTGAGATCTTGGAAGATGGATATTAAGTTGGCGATAGTCTGTTGAGGGTACCTGTTCCTTGGAGATGGTAGCCTGAAATGTTTTAAGAATATCAAAAAAACAATCTTAAATTTTTGCTCTGTGTTTAACGTTATGCTTCTAACCACGTCACCCTCCAATCTTCACTGTTGCTTTATGGGGGATAATTTTTGTTTTGTTCATGTGGTCTCTGCGGAAGAAGTTAAGTGTTATGTTTTGGTATTTGGGGTTGAATTGAGTCCTCTCAAAATTCATATATTGAAGTCCTAATTCTCGGTGCCTCAGAATGTAATTCGATTTGGAAATAGGATCATTACAGATATAATTAGTTAGGATGAAGTCATTCCAGAGTAGGATGGGCTTTTAATCCAATATAATTGGTGTCCTTGTAAAAAGAGTGCCCCAGGAAGAGAGAGATATGCACAGAGAGAAGATCCTGTGAAGACATAGGGACAACGCCATCCTTAAAGGACACCCAAGATTGTTAGCAAATCACCAGAAGCTACTAGAGAGGCATGGAACAGTTTCCTCCCAAAACCCTCTAAAGGAATCGATTCTGCAGACAATTTGATCTCGGATTTAGTCTTTAAAAGTGTGATACAATAAATTTCTGTTGTTGAAGTTTCCCAGTTATGGTACGTTGTTATGGCAGCCCTAGCAAACTAATATTTTTTAACTTGGTAAAGAAGAAAAATGGCATGAGGGCAATTTGTTGCTCAGAGGTGAACTCATCTGGTGTGATTGTTTGAGTCCTCTCTCTGAGAAACAGATGCCAAGTGGGATTCGATGTTTAAGAGAGTTTATTTGTGGAAATGTGTGCAAAAGATAAAAGGAGAGAACAGGGAGAGTCTTTTGACCACAATGCAAGTTTGACACCTGTGAAAAAAGAGGAGAAAGGAAAAAAAGGATTGAATAGGAAGACTCTCAGACTACAGCAGATATTTAAAAAAAGTTAAGCTAGGATAATGGGGAATCTTTCACTCCAAGTCACCCATTATAGACCCCTATATCTTACAGTTATAAGCTTTCGTGGTATCCCTGCCATACTTGCTCATTGACTGAGAGCAGACTTAGAGCCATGTGGCCTTAGCATATATGCAGCAGTGGATACAGAATGGTGACAGCTGGGCTGCTAGTTAACTATGCTCCCCACAGCATGAAATCTGAGCAGAGCATTTCTATAGCTGCCACAATGGGAAATTTGCAGATGTCTCAGTAGAGTAAATAATTTTTTTCTTGAGGGTCAGTTGAAACATGTTATCTAAGGTACTCTCTAGACATGGTTATAACAACAACAAAAAATCTTGGTTTATGAGAATGTAAACAAGAAAGATTGCCTTTTGATTAGGAGTTGGCAAAATGCAGTCTGTGGACACTGTGGAGTGGGGAAGAGGTGGAAGAGAGAGAGATGAACAGGGAGGTGGTCAACTGGATCTAACTTTTATGTATTAAGGAAGATGAGGATTGAAAGTTGACTGTTAGATTAACAATGGCTAATTATTTACAACTTGAGGTGAGAGCAGTTTCCATGGCTTTCTGGCCTAAGGCAGTGAGTTAAGAGGGCCGGGGAGGAGGAGAATTTAAAGGAATAACAATAATAAAACTATTAAAGAGTTTCACTACAAGGGAGAGTCAAAAAAACTGAAGAGGCAGGAGTAGTAGGATTCTGATAAAGCTCTTCTATATATATATATATATGTGTGTGTTTGTGTGTGTTTGTGTGTGTATGTGTGTGTTTGTGTGTATCTGTGTGTACATATTTGTATAGATACATATGTATATATATACACACACGCATATATATATTTATTTATATATCATGAAATATGATATAGAAGAGAGAGAAGAGCATTGTTGAAGTTCTTTAGAGAGACATGGTGGGATCTAATGCTCCTGTAGCGGCTGGGTTTAAATAGAAGTTTGGTAAGATCATCTCTGATAACAGGTCAGAAGAAGAAAATGAAGGATGAATGTGGGTAAATATATCCATTTTGTTGGTAGAAATCTATGAAGTTCTCTGCTAATGGCTTAAATTTTCTCAGTGAAGTAGAAAGCAAGAGGGTTGCTGTGAGGATTGAATAAATTTATATATGCAAGGCACAGGGAACAGTTCCTTATGCCTATTGTATTAATAAATATATTGACATAGAAAATATTCATATCAATAAGAAAGAAGGCTACAAATGATATGTAGGGTATAACCTCATCTTCTGGGTTAAAATTGTTTTTTGAGGATGTACACTTAATTTTTAATAGAAAGATTTTTTTGTTGAGTCTGAACACAAGAGCCGAAACTGAAGATAGCAAAGGACTCTCTGACACTTCAAATGCAAGTTTATTTAAGGTGCAAATCAAAGGTCAGAATAGGGACCATCCTGGAACAAAACAGACAAAAAATTGGAATCAATGTTAGGAGGGATATTTGGAGGGATGCAAAGAAGTGTATCTATATGCTTACTGATCTTTATGCTGCCTTTAAGACTTCGGTTTGAGGGTAAGGTATTATAAAGTCTTTAAGAAGCAAACACAGACTCTTTCATTCCCCACATACATTTGAATTGATTATTGTATTGGTTGTTGCAGACCTGAATGTCCAACTGTTGAGTTCAGGTGTATTTATTTTATTCTGTATGCTGAGAATAGCTTAGCTGCCATAGATGATTATTTGCAATAGTCCTAGAAAGCTCCTATTTAATGTTCTTAAATAAACCTTTAGAAACAAACTTCTGAGTTTACAATTTGTCCAGAGATTAAGTATGAGGGTGTGTTTTAAAGTTTAAAATAATTTCATAACTTGAAAGATATAGTTTATAAAAGAAAATTTCTTTATAATTAAAGTTAATTGCAAGCCATTTATAATTAAAGTGAATTGCAATTCAAGAACAATAACTTTTAAAAATACCCTAAAAGCAGTTTAAGTTAAAAAGATAATATTTTCGAGACATTTATTCTTTGCAAAATGAATTACTCTGTAAACATTTTATCACTATTTTCACTTTTGGCAGGAACTTGACCCACATCTATTTAAAAATATATTTTTTTAATAGTTTGAATTCTTTATGACTGTACTTGAATATTTTATTCTATATGTTCTTTTGGTTCATTTAGCTATTAAAAATTCCTAATTGCTTCTTTTTAACATTCTAAATATAAAACAAAGTGACTTTGAAAAATAGTGATTAATATAGAGTTTTACTTTAAGTATACATTTTAATCTTCCTCTGCCTTTATTTTTTATGTGCATTTTCTGGAATTGAGCAATTGACTTTTTACCTCGGTTATTTCAATTCCTCATCCGAAAAAGGAATATATATTATTCTATCCAATAGGTACCTTACAATTTTAAAACAATGATTCTATGTTTATTTATTTATAAGTATTTGCAATCTTTTTTGATCTTATGAAACTCAGCAAGCCCAGGGCTGGATGTTTTCTAGTTCATGCTAACTTTATACTTGCTAGATAATGTTTTAAAAAATTAGATAAGAACTCAGGCCTGATGCTGGGTTCCCAACAATGGGTTCTTTAAGTATATTAAACACGCATTTTTGTTCTTTTCTATTAAAATGTTAGCAAACATTGAAGAATGTAACTATTAATTTATACAATGAAATTATTCATTTATATTATTTCCATATATTTCTGGAAAATTAAGAAGAACAGAATGTGAAGAAATTTTAATATAAATATGTTGAAACATTTTCAATCAATATGGTCAACTTATAAATGTGGTAAGACATATAATCTAAGGGAGTGAAATCCAATTATTATATTAATTATATTACG
>NW_006436811.1:19061372-19082951 GCF_000325575.1 Pteropus alecto | reverse complement strand
TATATTATAGTCATGGAAGATTTATTTGTAGAGATATTGATCCTATTTGTATCCAAATGACATAGTTCACACCTTAGAGAAACAAAAAGTGAGTTGTGAAAAACATAGCAGGTTTTAGAGACACAGATTTAATTTTGAGCCATCTGCCACATAGAACTCTAAAATTTTGGAGTGTCAATTAACATGTTTGAATTTTTATTTTCTTATTTTAAGAAAACATAGGGTTATTTTAAGGTTTAAATAAGATAAGCATATAAACTGTTTATGATAAGTGGTAACTATTGTTTTAAAATGACCTACATACATTTTCTTTTCTCTCTCTGATTGTAAATAAATGCCCTTTGAAGATTTTCTTCTACAAAATGCAAAACATTTATGCTTTATGAATGGCTAGAGCTACCTTTGTTTACATTCCTTCTTTTTTCTCTTAACTCTGTACTTAAAAAAAGTACTTCTTTTTCCCTTTGTCCCTTTTTTTCTTCTTTGCTATCACTTTGCTTTTTTCCACTTTTTATTTTTGTTGCTTTGTTTCATAAGATATTCTCTGTATTAGTCAGCGTTCTCTAATGAAGAAAAACCAGTAAGCTGTGCGTGTGCGTATCTTGCTTGTGGCGAGGCCAGTCTTTCATTCTATTCAGGCCTTTAGCTGATTGGTTGTGGCCCACCCATATTATAGAGGGTAATCTGTTTTACTTAAAGTCCACCAATTTAAATGTTAATCTAATATAAAAAGACTCTTATGGAAACATAGAATAATGTTTGACTACATATCTGGCCATCATGTCCCAGCCAAGGTGACACAAAATTAACCATCCCATGCTCTAAATTGGTATCATTAGCAGCACATTTCAATAACACTGAACTCACCTTGTAAGCTGTGAGACACAAAAACACATGAGAAGGAACCCAAGTATTAATTTCCTGATGATGTCTAATCAGATGTGTTAAAAAAGAACGTAAAGTAAATATGAGGGGGTCAGTCTTTTTGGAATGTACAAAGTCATGGACCTGTGAAGATCCAGGACAATAATTCATCATAATTTTGTATTTTAGGATGGAAATATAATATTATTATATTTAAGATGGAACAGCTTTCTTGTTCTGCATATCTCTGAGAATATTTATAAAAAATACGAGATTGTCATCTATTTGTTCATTATACTTAATTATAAAATGATTAAACATTGCAAATTATAATATGTTATATGTGTTGAAAATGCATTTATATTTAATTTTATTGCCCATATCTAGAATTCCTAATCAAAAGATTAGACCTGAATTTTAAGGTAGTAAATGCTAGTGATTTGTATGATTAGCTATGTGGTTTGAGAAGCTCTTGATAACAGAAATTTAATTTGTTACACCAGTATTTCAGAAGAAATGGCTTTAACACCTCCTAACACATAGAAATAATTATTTTGTTAATGGGGATGGGGAAAAAAAATACTTTGAAAGACATATTTCAGTGTCTAGCTCCAGGAATTATAACTAGTGATTTATTTTCCTGATAGAGATTTCACATTAAACTCCATTTATGTAGTAAACTTTGTGGCCTTGCATAACTCCTGAGCTATTGGGCCTGCATCGATCACCCAATAACTGCACAAAGCAGTTACTGTGGCTGCAGGTGCGACATGGGACACTCTTTGATCCAATTAAATGAGAGAGTAGATTCCAGTTCCCAGATTTAGTTTGGATGAACTCCAAACAGGAAAGAACTTTAAAATTGCTCTCATCATTTCAGGCTAAAGAAAATACTAGTGCTGATGGAGGGAATTAGCAAGTGAAGGAACAGAATGCAAAACAACATTGCACAATTTAGAGAAAGAACTGGTTACCTCACCATTTCTGCATTTAGCAAAAAAGACTAAAAACTGTCTGCAAACAATTTAAAAGCCTGGAAAAACAGAAGTGAACACTCCAGGACAGTCCAGGGAATGGGAGATAAGAGCAGTGTAGGAAAGGAGCTTATTATCATAGCCACAGTAATAGCCTATTGAATTAATAAAGGGTAAATAAAAAATTACTGATATGGGCTAAACTGTCTCTCCCCGCCCCACCAAAAAAATCATATGTTGAAGCTCTAATCCCCAGTACCTTATATTTGTAGATGAGTCCTTTGAAGAGGTAATAAAGGTAAAAATGAGATCACACAGGAAAGCCCAATCCAATATTACTGGTATCCTTCAAATCGAAGAGAGAAGCCTCAAATGAAACCAAACCTGACAACATCTTGATTTTGAACTTTTAGCCTCCAGAACTGTGAAAAACTTAATTTCTGTTGTTTAAGCCACCCAGTCTGTGGTATTCTGTTATAGCTGTCCAAGTAAATTAATGTAGTTGTTATACTTTTAGATACTTGGGGAGAACAACTTGCTGAACTTGCTGGAGACATGGCATACGAATCAAATACTTCATGGATCATTTTCTGTGAATACAGTCCATTTAAGATAGATATCATTACAAATTATGGGTTCTCACATTCATTTTAAATTTTTTTAAGGTTTATGTTGAACAACAGGAGTTTTACATCCCCATGACTTATTTATTTTCTAACTAGAAGTTTGTACCTCTTAATTCCCTTCACCTATTTTTTTAGTATTTTATTTTATTTTATTATTTTATTTCATTTTACTTTTTTTTATTATTAGTTTCAAGAATACAATACATTGGTTAAACATTTATATAGTTTATGAAATGATCCCTCTGATTACTCTATCATCCCTCTGGCTCTACACATGGCCATTACATTACTGCTGACTTCATTCCCTATGCTGTGTTCCCCATCCCCATGACCATCTATCAACTACTAATTTGTACTTTTTTAACCCTTCACTGTTTTCTCCCAGCCCACCAACCCCCCTCCCCTCTGGCTGTCACCAGATTGTCATCTATGTTTGTGAGTCTGTTTTCTCTTAGTTTATTCTTTTTGTTCCTTAGGTTCCACATATAGTTGAAGTCATATGGTATTTTTCTTTCTTTTCATCTATTTTTTGTACCCCTCAACATCTCCCCTCTTTGATAACTACTGGTTTGTTTCCTATATCTATTGATTAGTTTCTGTTTTATTTTGTTTGTTTGCTTTGTTTTTTAGATTCCACATATAAGTGGAATCATATGGTTTTGCCTTTCTCTGTCTGACTTATTTTACTTAGCATTATACCCTCCATGATCATCCACATTGTTGCAAATGACAAGATTTCATTCTTTCTTATAGCTAAGTAATATTCCATTGTACATACATACCATATCCTCTTTATATATACATCTATCAATAGGCACATATTGCTTTCAATGTAATATATTTTAAAGAAAAATATATTTACCCCAATAATATAAAAGTATAGGGACCTGAAAATGTTGAAGAATAGCAGAGAAGAAGATGTGGAGTAATTATAGGAATGCTAATGTTCATATCCAGTCAGTAATGAAAAGGGGATATCTATAGAAGATTAAACAATAAATAAAGAACATAAATCATTAAATTTTTAAAATAATCAGTTGAAACACAAAAACTAATTTAAAATTTTGACCGAGTGGGGCTAAGGAGAGATAAGAGAAATGGTAAATAAGATAAATGGGTTGAATCCTCATTTTTCATAGCAAGAGTCAAAGATAATGGAAAAAGCTAACATACTATAAAAGAGTTCTATATGCATATCTTTTAAAATTATGGTCATTGCTATCACTATAACCAAGAACAGATGTGGTTAAATGTAGTTGATTCTGGGGACTTGATAAGGTTTTGGAGAGAGGAGAAACTATTGATATTAAATGTAAATTCTTAGTTACTATTATTTTATATATTTAAAAATAATAAGTTTATAATTTTAAATTATTTACCTTCCCTTTAATTTGAAACATTTAATAGTAATTCTTCAAATTCTATCTTTTTTTTTTTTTTTCTTTGAAATGACCAATCTTTACTCTTAGGGGTTAAGGAGGTTATGTGCTTAGGGAGCCATAAAGAGATAAACTTTAACTCTCTCTCTGAATTAGCTACTTATTATGCTCTTTATGCTCCAGGTAAATTTTGTCATCCTTTTCCCTGGTAGTATTCTTAATGCTCTTTTGGCTCAGTGAGCACATCCACCTTCACTCATCCCAAAGGCTAGAGGTTAGGGAAAAATGAAGCAAAGTCAAAAGTTAGGACCCATGAGTTTGCCGATTCTGTTTCAGCCAAATGATTATAATTTAATTCTCTGATTCTGGCTTCTATGATGACAATTTTTACTAAATGTAATCAGTCAGACCTATTAACATTTGTGACCCACTCATGGTATGATTCTATTCGTTATATAGTGCTTCCTCCTTGCAGTCTGGGATAGCATTCCATAAAGTATTAAATGACCTCTAGCCCTCCTTTATGTTTACGTTAAGTTAGGGAGAATAAATTTCTCAATAAATGCTCATTAAATAAGTAGCAATTTGGAAGAAACCGGATATAATTTACATTCTAAAAGCAAAACAAGATACGTAGCAGTTTACCAAATGAGTGCCTGGCATATATAAAGAATTAGACAACATAATTTACCAAAATGGTTGCTTTCTTTTATGTGACAGGAGACATTTTATTGGCATATTGCTTCAAAGAAACACTGACATTTTCTCTTTGAAAGAATAGTTAAAAAAAAAAAACATGAATTTTACTTGAAACTTCCTTTCACATGTCATTTGTCTTACATACTGTATAGGTAGTTCTTGAGGTCAAACACAGCATGATACTGATCAATCAACAACATTTTAAATTAATGTTGTAAAGTGCATTTCTGACACATTTCCAGTTGTTTCTATTTTGTATAATAGCATCATGCTCATTTAGCATAAGAACAGAGTACTCATTAAATTTGCTATCAATCTTTGGTTAGATACATTTAAAAGATATTGAACAAATTGCATTCATACTAATCTAACATTCCACTTGTTGGTTTTCCTCTCCCTGTCGTCCTGCTAGTTTTCACATTGGCAAGCAGACTTCGATTTGCATTGTCCAGACAGTATCTTATAAGATAGGATCCCTAAATTAAGAAAATCACATATACTATATTTTTATAAACTGATGTAAGACTCAATGAAAGATTTCAACATTTATTAATGTTCATTTTATCAAAATTTTACTAAAGAGTCACATTATGTCACATAATAATAGTAAAACTAATTAAAGCTAAAAATTTCATAAAAAAATAATTGACTGATAGATATCTTAAGAAATTATGTAGATCTAATTATTCATTTATTGAGCTTAATGAATGCATAGCATAGTGGTTAATAAAAATGCCTTGTGTCAGGCTGTCTGGGATTGAATATCAGCTCTGTGATTTACTGCCAATGTGGCATTTGGTTTGTTTCATCTGTGATAAGGGGATAATCATTTACCTATATCATAAGGTTGTTATGGTAATTAAATAAATAAATGTAAAAATACCTAAGGCATGTAAAATAGATCATACAAATTATGTAAGTGTATGCTGTTATTCTTTCTTCTTTTTATATTTTATTTATTCAATAAATAGTTATTGAGCATCTACTATGTGCCAATAGGTACCAATTGATTGCTAAAAATTTTAGATATTTTCAGAAGCCCAGACACGTATTTGAGAAGAACATTACAAATCTCAGAAGTAACCAACAAATAAGTGACTCCTATGTATAAATAGTTATTTGGTACTAGGAGTGTGCAAAAATGTTCAAAATGCATTACTGGTAAAGAGAAAAGTGCTATTTATCATATTAGATAAATGAAAAGTGATATCATAGCAAATGTGGAAAGAGAGGTTAAGGAGGAAAAAGTGACGCAGATCATGGATACTGAATAAGGTAATTTTAACTGACAATTTATTATCTGTTGTTTCTGTGTTTTATTTTACCCTCTCTCACAATAATTTATTCACTATGACTTTTGTAAAGATTCCCATGGACAATCTAGAAGAAATAGATAAATTCTTAGTAACATACAACCAACAAAGACTGCATCATGAAGAATAGAAAATCTAAACAGACTGATTAAAATAAGGACATTATATCAGTAATCAAAAACCTCCCAACAAAGAAAGAGTCCAGTACCAGATGGCTTCACTGGTGAATTCTGCCAAACACTAAAAAAGGGATATTAATCCTTTATAAACAATTCCAAAAAAAAATAGGAGGAAACACTTCAAACACATTTTACAAGGCCAGCATTACCCTGACAGCAAAACCAGAGAAGGGCACCACAAGAAAAGAAAATCACAGGCCAATATTGCAGATGCACATAGATTCAAAAATCTTCAACAAAGTATTAGCAACCGAACTGAACAGTATATTAAAGGTTCATAAACCATGTTCAAGTATAATTTATTGTAGCAGTGCAAGGATGGTTCAACATCTACAAATTAATCAATGTGATATTCCACATAAACAGAAGTAAGGATAAAAATCATATGATCATTTCAATATGCAGAAAAAGCATTTGACAAAATTCAACATCTATTTACAATAAAAACTTTCATTAAAGTGAGTATTGGGGAAACGTACCTCAATATAATAAATGTCATATATGACAAGCACACAGCTAGCATTGTACTCAATGTTGGAAAGTTGAAAGTTTTCCCTTTAAGATTAAGGACAAGACAAGATGCCCACTCTTACCACTTTTATTTAATATAGTATTTGAAGTCCTAGCCAGAGCAATTAGGCAAGAAAAAGAATAAAAGTCATCTGAATAAGAAAGAAAGACGTAAAACTGTCACTATTTGCAGAAAATATGATATATATAGAAAACTCTAAAGACTTCACCAAAAAACCATTAGGACTCATCAAAAAATTCAGTAAAATTGTAAGATATAAAAACCTGTTGTGTTTCTATACACTGTTAATGCACTGTCAGAAGGAGAAAACAATCCTACTATCTTCATACACAAAAATCAACTCAAAATGGATTAAAGACTTCAATGTAAGACCTGGAACCATAACTCCTAGAAAAAAACATAAGCAGTAAGCTCCTTGACATGGTCTTAGCAATGATTTGTTTTTGTGGCAAAGGCAACAAAAGCAAAAACGAACAAGTAGGATTGCATCAAACAATAAAGCTTCTGCACAGTAAAGGAAATCACTAATAAAATGAAGTGGCAACCTATCAGATGGGAGAAAATATTTGCACAACATATATCTGATAAGGAATTAAAATATAAAATATAGTAGAACTCATATAACTCAATAATAAAAGAAAATCTGATTTAAAAATAAGCAGATAATCTAAATAGACATTTTTCCAAAGAAGAAATAAAGATAGACAGCAGGTACATTAAAAGGTGCCCAACATCGCTACTCATCAGGGAAATGCAAACCAAAACCATGATGAGATATGTATTACCTCACACCTGTTAGGTGGCTATTATCAAGAAGACAAGAAATAAGGGTCGGTGAGGATGAGGAGAAAAAGGAATCCTTGTGCACTGTCAGTGGGAATGTTATTTGCTTCAGCCATTATGGAATACTGAATGGTGTTTCCTCAAAAAGGCTAAAAAAATAAAGTTACCATACAATCTAGCGATTCCATCTGTGGATATTTTTCTGAAGGAAATTAAAACACTAACTAAAACATATGTGGACCCCCATCTTTATTGCAGTATTATTTACAGTAACCAAGACATGGATGCTACCTAAGTGTTCATTGATGGGTGAATAAAAAAATAAATTGTAGACTTCATTGCACCAACATGGATGGCCATTTAGGGTACTAGGCTAAGTGAAATAAGTCAGACAGAGAAAGATAAATACTCTATAATCTCACTTGTAAGTGAAATCTAAACAAGCAAACAATAACAAAAAGGAAACCAGACTCATAGATACAGAGAACCAGTTGGTGGTTGCCAGAGGTGAGGGGTAGAGGTGGGTGGAGGGACAAAATGGGTGAAGGTAGTGAAAAGGTACAAACTTCCAGTCATAAAATAAAAGTCCTGGGGATGTAATGTTCAGCATGGTGACTATAGTTAATAATACTACATAATATATTTGAAAGTTGTTAAGAGAGTGGATCATAAAATTTCTCACCACAAGAAAAAAATTCTAACTATGTGTGGTGATAGATGTTAGTTAGAATTATTGTGGTCATTTCTAAGTATATACAAATATTGAATCATTATGTCTTATACCTGAAACTAATATGATATATGTCAATTGTATCTCAATTAAAAACAAGTTTCCCATGTAGTTAAATCACATAGGTACTTTATCGTGATCCAAGTCGTAATACAATAGAAAATATTAATTAGTGACTAATTCTACAATTTACTGTCATACATTAAAGAAATGTTTAACATTTAGTATTGTGAAGAATACGTTTATTTCCAAGTACTAGTCTTTGTCCAAAGTAGGAACTACTACAATGAATTCAGAGACTTCCAAGAAATAAACAGTAACCATACTTGTTGACCTTTATTTTATATTGCATGTAAAGTAATCTCCCTTATTCAGGCTTCACTAAAAATGTCCCTGTGTGTTATCAGTATATCCTTAGCCTTTCCTGAAGTACTTTTTATCTTTTCCCTCTGTCAGCAAGTGCTCTTGTTGCTCTCACCATTTTAAAAGACTCCACCATTTTTTTCTCTCCTCACTGCTCACCTACTCTCAGGCTCATTCTCTTTAGGCAATCTCTCATGCTTCTAGATTCTCTCACAAACTTGGTGACAGCATAGCGGTTAATGTACAAAAAACTTCAAGAAAAATATTTACATTTAGTTAAGAGATGCCATAGTAGCTAAATAGACCTAAAAACTTAAATTGAAAGAAAGATGGCACTCTTGAGAATTTCAAATAATCATACAGACATTTGAGGCAGATATTTTTGAGTAGACAAGCTGTTGAGACTAACTTCCACTATACTCATCAGGGGGGTATCTGCTCTGGCTATGTTGAGGGCCACTATATTTCAATCAGTCCATTCTTCAAGATGGAAGAGAGAATATAAATCAAGCTCTACATTCTATTCAAACACCTTGGAACACTGCTTTAACCATCTACTGTGTATTTTGCTCATACCATTCCCCCACTGCAGAATTCCCAGCTCATCATTCTAATTCATTCAAATTCTACCATTCTTCAAGAAGTAGTTTAATTATTTTAACTTTCCCAAAGGCTTTCTTAAACTTCTTCACCTGAAATAATTTCTAGCGTTGCTATGCTCCTAGAGTATAGTGACTACAGTAACTCGTGTTTTTATGACCACTAAGAAATGCCATTATAATCTCATTTGAATTTTTGTTATGTAACTTGCATCACTTTTGTGTCTTATTTCTCAAAGAGACAATACTATATGTTTTGGGAAACTTTACACTGGCTTGGAAACTGGAGACATGTCATGTACTCACTGTATGATCTTTACCTGTGGTTAAATCTCTTTGAGTCTCATTGTCTTCTTAGTTTAAAAGAATGAATAGGACATTTGTCTTTACATTTAAAAGATCTAGTATACCACAGATTGTAAGGGCTCAACATTTGTCAATCTCCTTTTTTGAGACTAGTGACCATATTTTGTATTCCTTTTATTCTCCACAGCATTTAGATTAGTATCTTACCATTTACTTTGGAACTCAAATGTGTGAAATTGATTTTGCTTAATAAAGAAAAGGAAATGTGACTCACTAAACTATAGCAACAGAACTATGTGAATATTTTGATATATAACGTGAGGCAATGTCCCATTGCTATTGATTGTAGGCAAGTATCAACGGCAGCTAAATTGTGATGGTGCCTATCAATCAAAAATGGGCTGAATTGACTAGATCAAAACATTAGGCAGCCAATGAGGAAAGAGACAGAACATTAAACAAATTTAGGTTTTGCTAGTTGTATTTCAAGTCTGCAACTGGAGGACAAATTATAAGTATTTTCACTGGTGAAAACACTTTAAGTCATGTAGTTATCTTTTAAGCCTCATTTATTCATACAAGTCATGCAATCAATGATAATACCATTGTAAGGAGAGAAATGTAGAGCTTCAAAAGCTGAAATATATTCAAATGAAAACTAAAGTGCAGCTTTGCCTTATGCAAAAACAGTTCTCTCGATTCAGATCATGCTTCTTTTCACTCCCACTTTAGATTATATTTTCTTGTGCTTGAGATGCTCAACTGGAAGAAAAATGGAGATATTTTTGACACTGGAGACATTGAGAACTGATATAATTAGGATGTGGAGTGAAATTATTTTGATTTGGGGTTCAGTTATTCCAAGCAGGAGGAGTCGTCCTGGAGGCAAACACAAGAGATTTTCTCCTCCACTTCACTGACATTGCCTGGCGAAATCAATTGTTTGACAATGAAAAGTGGAGCCCACTGCTGATCAACAGCAGGTATTGGCAGGTTGTGATTAGCCACCTAACTGCAGCTGTTTTTCTCTTCCTTTTTATAGCACTGATTGTGGTGGAATTTGATTTAGATATTTGGAATAGAGAAAATTATATGTTAGGGTGGAAAATAAACATGAACTATTCTTTGTATTTTTAAGGTGATTAAAAAAAAAAAAACATAGTCCAAGAACATAATACACAATGTAAATACCTCATATTCTTCTCAACCATCCCTCAGGTCAAGCAGATAGAATATATTCTTTAGAGAAGATTCTATTTTTCTAAGTAAAACTAAGTTATTCTATGTATCATACATTTCTCTGATGTATATGTTTAGCCTTAAGATCAACAACATTTTGAGGGGGCTGCTGAAAAAGTTAATGTGACCTTGGACTGGTCAATGCTGTGGCACAATTGATGGTAAATGAACCAGGTGACCTCTGGGTCCTGTGATTTCATGGCTGGAGAAGGATGAAACTGACATCATTGTTATTAAGAAGGTAAGACTGGCTAAAAACACCAATGTTCTCTAAGCTGTACATGAGTAAAGAATTTCTTTGTTCAGGAAAACTGCTGTGTGCAGCCAAGAATGGTTAAAAATATATTACACTGACATTCTGGGAATCTGGGTTCTATTCCTTGTAGGTTCTCTAACTAGCAATGTGACCTCAGCCAGCTCAATTAACCTTTCTGTATTCCTTTCCCTGCATATAAAACAGGCAGAACAGTACCTGCCTTTTCTAACTTTCAGGATTGTTTTCTAACTCAACTGAGATAAAACATGTGGAAGTGTTTTGGAATGTATTGTGCAGCATACAAATGGAAGTTAATAGTCATTGCCAACTCTGTTTATGACTCTTTTTCTTTCAAAGGCTGTCCTTGCTCAAAATGAGTCATTCCTCTTACTGCAATTACTTCAAGCTGATTATGTGTTCATTCCCCACCCCCAGCATCCTGCAGCCACAGCAAATCCACTGTAGATCTCTAAAAATCTTCTTTTGTATACTGCTTTATGCCTGCCCAATCAAACTTACCTGTCATTCAGTAGTTGTTTGGGAACATAGATATTACCCATTAAAAAATATATTCTCAGCTCAGTAGAATTATGTTTTAGTAAATGAAGTATCTACATTTGACAATGCACTATGTGCCCAGAACTCCTTCCTATCCATATGATGTTGTGAACTCACTGAGTTATACATGGCTCATAGGTATTATTAATAAAACTGTTTAAGAAATTAGATATGGTTGTTGTAGGAATTCCATGTTTGAGAAACTTTAATCCTATTGTAACCGGTAAGTCAGTATTTTATGATCAGGATCTTGATGCCATATATACATCCAGCCGTATAAGGTTACTTTATCCTATTTGGTCCCAAGAACATACTTCATTGTTTATTATTCCAGACTTGTAGGGCCTCAAATCCTGTCTCTAGACCCATTTTCTATCTCTGACTATTGCTCTTGAATCAGTTTAGTTAGCTATGGTACAGCAGGGGTGTCAGAATTTTTCTATGTACCTTATACCACTAAACATTTATAACAGTCATAGAAAACTAATGAAATGTTGCCAATGAGACATCTAGCAGGCCATTTGTGCATATGCAGGATTTTGTGTCATGCTCTTCCCTTTTCAAGTCAATTTCTAAGCTTTTAGGGATTCTGTCTATCTCAAAAGGTTCTGTTTTATTAAATCAAATATCTGGATCCAACTGGAGTGACAGGTCATAAATGACAGAAGCAGCTATTAAATGGGTCAAGGACACAACAGGTCCTATGGGTGGAAATCTGATAGGGGAAGTACATAAACCTGCTGCTATTGATTGATCATTCACTAACTTTTTTTTACCCAAACTGTAAATTTTGCTTCAGGTTATGGTTACCCATTTCATCTCAAAGCTTTCCCACAGGTGACCCTGAGAAACCTAGAAACAAGAGATAGGGCCAGAAATGTGACCAAGAATGTAACTGCAAAGGACTCCATGTTAGCTCTTTGTATCTGTGAGGAGGATACAGTTGTTTTTAGAGCAACAGCCCCATGTTATTTGATAAGGGTTTTTAACTTTCCAACCTCATCTGCATGTCCTAGAAAATGTAAGAACAGGGAAATTATCTTGTGCTAAGATTATCATGGCCTAAATTACTGACTCTAAGGACTTTCTATTAGCTTAGGTTCCAAAGCTTATTATCTCAGGTAGGCTGGGGGAAAGTAGATAGACACACGCACACACACACACACACACACACACACACACACACACACACGCTTTCAGAAAGTCTTTAATCTCATTTGAAGACAGTGAATCCATTACTACAATATATTTTGCAAAGTATATTGCAAATATACATTACTACTATATACAATGCAAAGTCTGGCTGAGAAGTGATCTTCAGACTGTAAAATACCTGAGCTATTCAAAAACCCAATGAGCCATATTTTCCAAGACCGAGTACCTCAACATAAAAATACCATCTCTGGGATTTGTTTTACATAGCCAAATATTTGAAAGTTGCTAGATCCGATGGCAAGAGTAGTAGATGTTACAGCATACCGTGTTTATAAGTCTAGATGTTACAGCATACCGTGTTTATAAGTCCAAAGGCCAAGTTCCAAGATTCTTGATGACCAGGGTATGAATTACATTAACAGAGATGAAAATTTTCTTAGAAGTTGTATCACTGGGTTACTATGAGTGTACAAATTTTTTAAATATTTTATTGATTGCTATCATAGAGTTCACACTCTATGGGTTTGTCTGAATCTTACATGTAGATACTTTTAAAGGCAAAAGATCTCTTTTTAAAAAAAAAATTATTTACTTAAATTAGTTTCAAGTATACAGTACACTGGTTAGACATTATATAGTTCATAAAACGATCCCCACAATTGCTCCCTCCCTTCCCTGGCCCTCCACCTAGCCATCATATTAATGCTAACAGCATTCCTTTTGCTGTGCTCCCCATCCCCGAGACCGGCTGTCAACTACTAATTTGTACTTCCTTAACCCTTCACCCCATTTTCCCAGCCGCTCCCCTCTTACTTGTTGACTGGGAGATGAGAGACTGCTCCTATTTCAACACTCATGGGGAAATTGGGAAATTTAACCTCCGGCATCTGCTGTAGCATTTTCTTGCTTTTTCACGCTCTCTTCTGCTGGCCTCATTCTGCGTATTAGACAGACTTACTCCATTTTTCAGTGTTAAATTTGGGAAAAATGTGGCAGAGCATCCTTCCTTGGCCACTCTTTTCTTGTACCCACCACCAGAGACCATTTTTTTTTTTTAATAATAAGAATTAGATTAATAAGTTTTGTGAAAAGGTCAGTGTGATGATTAATTTTATGTGTGAATTTGGCTAGACTAGAGTAACAGATATTTGGTCAAACATTACTCTAGGTGTTTCTGTGAAGGTATTTTTAGATGAGATTAACATTGAAATCGGTAGACTTTGAGTAAAGCATAACATTTATGGGCCTCATCTAATCAGTTGAAGGCATTAATAGAAAAAGATTGACCTCTCTGGAGGAAGAAGAAATTCTGCCAGCTAATGGCCTTTGTACTTGAACTAAAACGTTGGCTCTTTCTTGAGTCTGCAGCCTGCCAGCCTACCCTGCAGATTTTGGACTTGCCAGCCTCCATTATTGCATGAGCCAATTGAACAAAATAATTATTTCTCTGTATACACACATCTTATTGGTTCTGTTTCTCTGAAGAACCCTAATTTCAAGTAATTTCAGAATTATCTACATGTAAGAAAAAATATTCGTAGTTATAGTAAAATGAGGTTTTTTCTTTTTCTGCACATTGAAAGTGAAGATTTAGTTCTTAAGGACTATGTCTTTCTGGAAACTTCTCTACTCTTAATCTGGCCCCGCCCAACCTCAGTTTACCTTTCTCACTACACGTAGAAGTAATAATAATAATAATATTAATTACATTAATAATAATAATAAAATAATAATTATGATTATTAACCAAAGCCCAGCTATCTCCTTGGTAAAAAAATCTGTACCTTTCACAGAAGGAGATTGTATTTCTTGGATCTTTCCTGGGTTTATGATTTCAAAGGGCATTTTCTCAATTCTTATTACAAAATTTTAGAAGAATATTGGGTTCTAAGCCATGAGCAAGTTTGAAAATGAGTCATTGAATTCTATTTCATTGTTTACGACAAGAACTCTGAGCATACCAGTCTTTTTATTTTTACTAGATGATCTTTTCTGAAAACACATCTATCAAAATGCATTTGTTTTTTTGGTTAAAGGAATATAGCCTAATTCTGTATTGAGAAAAAAACTAATTATGAAATTAACAAGTTCTGAATAACCATTTACAATGAATAGATTCTCAGTGCTCAGTTCAGGACACCCATATGGCATGCACACATAGCATAGTAGTTTTCAATGGCCATCTTTTTGTTGCCACAGGAATGGAGTAGATGTTCATATTATTTTAATACATCTCTCTGTGATGAAAAGCAGAGTAATTCTTATCACTTCTTACTACAAACCTTTTCCTCATTCTTGGCTTACTTTTACCTCTTCTGTTATAAGGCTTCTACTAATATGGATGCTTATTAGAAGGTGACCACTTAAGTAGGAGATTCTCTTTCTTCATAGGGATGTTTCTCTTCCTTCAAAATGTACCTAGCTGGTCTGAATGTCAGTAAAGAAACTATCACTGATACCATAGTCATAAAACAAAATTATGTTAAGTTACTAGATTATGTGATGCGAAGTCTGAATACTATAAAAGTGACTATTTTTAGTGCTTGCTTTTTTGGAGGCCATGACCTCAGGTTGTTGGCCTTTGCCTTTTTCTGCTACTGTTTTCTACCCATCTCTACTACAATATCTATGAGTTGCACAGATTCAATATAATAAATAATCATTGCTCACACACATTTCATCCAAGCTTGGTTCTCCTCCTCTATTCCATTTATCTTTGAATGTCAAGCACATTTACTACATTCACTTAAGTGGGAAACGTCAGTAATTCTTTCACTTCTACATTCTCCCATATATAATTACTCAGTAAATTCCTATCAATTCTTCATTCTAACTAGCTCTCAAATACTTCTTCTTTTTTACATCTCTATGCATCCATGTTTTTTTTTAAATTTCTAAACAGCTTTATTAAGATATAAATGACATCCAGAAAATTACATATATTTAAAAAGTACAACTTGATTCTTTCTATTTTTTTTAGTGAGAAAAAATTTAAGTAATCTAGGTTCACTGCAAAATTGGATAGAGTTCTCATGTATCCCTTGTTCCCAGACTCCTACAACCATCCTCACTATTGACTTTCTGTATCACAGTGGGACATTTGTTATAATCAATGAACCTGCATTGACACATCATTATCACCAAAAGTCTATAGTTTACATTAAGGTGCATTCTTGGTGTTTTACGTGTAATGGGATTTGACAAATTTATAATGACGTATATTTACCACTGTAGTTTCATACAGAGTAGTTCATTGTCTTAAAAATCCTCTGTGCTCTGCCTATTCATCCTTCCGTACTCCTTAACCTCTGACAACCACTGATCTTTTTACTATCTCCACAGTTTCGACTTTTTGTGTTTTTTTTCTCCCTTCAGGTTATACATGCTTGTTTTAATAGGTCTCCTAACAAATCTTTCTGCCCATTAATTTTCCATGTAGAAGCTTGATCTTTCTGATGCACAGTGTGATCAAACTGATGTCATGATCCAATGACTTCTCACTGCCCTTTTATATCTGGCCCCTGCTTACCTCTTTTTCTTTATTTTATGCAACTTACCACCTTGCATATTATTTTCCTGCCATACTGAAGTACTCACAGTTCACAGAATGAACTGTGTTCTGTCTTGTCTATGTATAGTTACTGATTCTTTTATTTTCACTTTTCTAAGAATACTTTCGTCCCTCTCATTACTTGGATATATTACACTTGTTCCTCAAGTCTCAGTGTAGTATCTCTTTTAAAAAAAAGCTAAGGCAACCTAAGACCAGGAACTTTCACATAGCATTCTTCACTGTTTTCCTCATTGTGATACAAAAGCATTGTTTTGAAAATACTTGCTCTCTAGCTGATCTTCTACAATAGACAATAGATTCTTGAAGGTAGGAGTAGTACTTTTTGTTATTGTTTCTTAAATACCTACCTGGTTTTTGTAGTTCCACATATGTGTGATTTTTCTTTGGTCTTAATGAAATGCAAAGTAGTCTTAATAAAGAAACTATGTGAGTAATTTCCTATGTAAATAAATTGTCAAATCACCTTCATATTTTAACGTTTTTAGGTTTGGCATTCAAGTAAGGATGTTCTAGATTAGAATATGATTTCCTTCCAGGTAGATTATTTCTTTACATAGGGAATAAAAGGAACTTTTCAGTGAATAGATAGAGATATAGTTGTTTTACAGGTGGATCTTATTATACAGGACCTTTTCACATGTTCTCAAGCCAGGCTGAAGCTGTTAACTGTCTTCAAATCCTATTGTGACTAATCTTTGCACTTTTATTTTTAGAAATAAACACTGGTGTTGTAAAATGCATGGATATAGCTTGTAAAAAGGTGTGATACGTACATTAAGTATCTAGTACTGCGTACGTACACTAAGTATCTAGTATACGTACATTAAGTATCTAGTTTCAGTATCTGCTAAGAAAAGTGCAAAGATCTAACAGCTAAAGGATTTTAGTAGGAGTGCTTGAGAGCTCAATCCTTCTCACTCAGATACTGAAAGATACTTGGTAATATTGAAATGCTTTCTAATAATAATTGATTTTCAAAACCTCAAGACCACATATGATATATTTATTATCATTATTACTATATATTTTTTTTTACTTCAGTGCAGAGAGCTAGAGTTGACTGAATTAGTCTCCTTTGTCATCATAAATACATTTAAGCCCTCCCTATCCTCTTTATAACATTTCCTCACTCTTTATCTCCTTTTCTATTTACGTTCCCTTTATGGCAAGTTTAACAAATATCCATTGATATGGGTACAAGTGTATTATCTTACACAAATGATTCTGTTTCAGAATCATTCTGTTTCTTAATTTGTACTCATAATGCATGAAATAAAATGTGTATTTTATCTAACTGCTAAACATTATTCCATAGAATTCGATGTAACTATCCATTTCCCTGAGATAGACCGCATTGTTCCAATTTCTCATTACTGTAAACAGCATTGCCTTTATATTCTCTTTCAGGCATGGATTGCTGGGTCATGAAGGTTGTTTCTTCTGTTTCAGTAAGCAGTGGCTGATTACACTCTGGAATGGCTACTCTTACCAGAAGGAAATGTGATTTCCTATTTCCTCACGTGCTCTCCAACATTTGATAGTATAAACACTGTTTTTAATCACACGTTTAAAAATATTTCCAAACACTCTATGACGTGTGACAACCTAACTCCTTGGATCTCTCTTACTGTGCTGCTTCTACTGCACCTTTTTCACACTCTTACATTTTAACATCTAATATGTCATGTAATTTTATCTTGATTTTCCAAATATAAACACATGATAGTCTTCCTTAGGTTAGAAAGTACATACTGTATACTTTTTATATTTTTGTCTATAGTATTTAATGATACATATATACCTTATCTCTGTTTTATGATCTTTTCTTTCCCCTTCATTAATTGCTCATCAAGGTTAAAATAGCAATTAGCAGAAATTCAGTATATATCCAATAGTTGCATAAGAAGCAAATATTATTTTTTTCAGGTTTACACCACAGAAGGTCATCCTTAAAACTCACTGTATTTCCATCAAATTTACTTCTTCCTATCGATTTACATGATTTTAAAGTGCATACACACACTCTCACATAACACATACACAGAGTATGCTTTACGTCCTTGGAGGATACATTAATTTAATATTGTGCTCAAAGATTTCTGTGTACATTTTTTTCTCTTTTTGTTTCTTTTTATTTTCCCTTTTTGACTCTCACTTCCCACTCTGTTTTTTGTCCCTCTAGACTTTTGATGACCTAGGTTAAAAATAATGGAAATGTATGTGTGGTTTCTTACCCTTCTTGGTCATTCTTAAAATAGTGGGTTTATGTGTAATAATATGCATGCTTCTTTTCCAAGGTAACCATAGAAACAAGATCAGTAATGTACAATGAGCTTTAGAATTTAGATGATTTGAAACAGGAACAAATACATCTCCCGCATTGAGGAGAACCCTTTTAACTTTTTTCTCCCTCCAGTGAGTTAGGGAAGTAGGCTTTATGAACATACTATAGAGAGAACAAATATTTTTTCAACTATGTAAAAATTTTTTAAATACAATAACTATGGAAAATTTAATAGGGGAGTTTGATACGAATGATATGAAATTATTAGTAACCTCACATTAGTGGTTATAAAATGTTAAGTTTAGGAAATAAAATAAGTTTATTATCTAATCTAAGTAATAGATTACCTTTCCAAAAGTAGTTGCCAGAGATCACTATCATTTGTAACAAGTTAATACATTTATTATCATTAATAGTTGATTGGTCCAAAAAGAATTAAGAATGGTTATAAAGCTCGGCCCTATGCTTTCAGGCTGCCCTGTCCTTGATCTATAACAAACATTTGGTTTGCTATATAATAATTTTATCCAGAATTTATTAAAGGAAGCTCTATTATAAACTTTTACTAATAGTTAATCTAGTTAACCAGGAAATAGAATACAAGCTTGGTTTTGCTGATGATCAAGGTTTTTACTTAGGAATTCATAACCAAAAGCTCAAGGCAATTTGTGTGCTGGTGTGACAAAACCATGCCATCTGTCCTTCCAGGTAATGACAGAGCTATAGTTTGTGAGAAGCAGACATGCTCAGGTGTGGCACAGGAAGACAGCAGAATATTTTAAACTCTTCTCTGTCAAGGTGAATGCAAGTGTAATATGTGGCTCTTCTATTCCATGAACACGTCTTGTTCAGGCAACATTTCAAATAATATAGCATATTTAGAAATATAAAGGAAGAGGAGGAGGGGATTAAGGAGAATAAAGAAAAGTAAAAGAAGGAGGAAAACAAACACTGTCACCAACTACAGGCAGCCACTGTTACTTTGGTGTGTTTGTATCTACACAAAGAAAGTAGATCAATACGTACACACACACACACACACACACACACACACACTCACATATATGAATACTATACACATTTTAAGTATATTTCACCCACAAGGTATATATGGTTTTGTCTTTGTAGATTTTGGTATTGTTTTTAACGTATGATCAGCATTTTTAAATATAGCTTTAGTTAAGATGTTTTATTCTGTAGATTTAATCTGATGTACTTAAATAATGGCTTATTACTGGAAAGTTAATGTTTTAAATTTTTGTCATAAATAATATTGTGATGAAAAATTTGTGGCATACATTTTTGAGACATATCTAATTATTCCTTAGAATCACAGTAATGAGGTTACTGGGATAACTAGTTACATTTAAACATATTTAATAAATATAGGCAGTAAGATTTTTATTGAAATAATCTGTTAGGTTTATATGGTTCAGGTATCTCAGTAATAATCATTAGAAAAATTTTTAAAGTTGAAACACTCTGGCAACAAAAATAAATAAATAATGATCAACTGAGAATAAGTGTACCTACAATACAGAAGTGAGAACTAAGGGACAGAATAATACCTTTATCAGAAGTGACAGAACAAGGAGGTGATGGAGCCAAGGCGAAGACCCAGGTTTTCTTCTGACTCTGTGAACCACGTGCTATTTTTTCTTTTCTGTACATACAAGATACTATGCAAACATGCACATACACATATGCATATATACACATATATATACATATATTATAAAAGTATATATACTATTATAGTATACTGCACTACAATTGACTATACTACACTACATTACTTTACATACATGACTCCTCTACACACATACCACATATACTTTCCCACAAATGGTAGCTGTAAAAGCACTATTCAATTTTTTGGCTAAGCAATTAATTTAGAGGGAGTTTCAGATCAAAATTTGCATTTTTGTTGACCAATACATATTATTCCATTGTATAAATTATTGCATTTTATTTCCCCATGTACCTACTAATGTATATTTAGTCTGATTCTAATCTTTTGCTATTACAAACAATGCTCTAATAATATCTATACTACTTTGTAGACATGTGTGGCACTAAAAATTTTAAAGCATTAATTAATTAGAAAAACTTTAGAGAATTTATGATATGGTTAAAAATACTTAGCTCTTAGCTAAATAATTTATATTTATAAAGTAATATAGATACATAATTTTAAAAATTAAAAATAATAAACATAACCAGTCTACTACCTTACTATTTCCTTACTCCAAATTACCAATATCTAGAGGCAACTTCTTATCCTTGTTTTTTCCTTTTTTTTTTTTTTAAACTTTTAAGACCTTGTTTGATTGATTGTTTCTCTTCTCTAAAGTTTCACAATTATGTGTTTTGATGTGGTCTTTCTTCATTTGCTTTACTGAGGCCTAGCAAGCACTTTCAGTATGGAATATAGTATTCTCTAGTTCTAAGAAAGATTTTCATACTACTTATTTTCTAATTTTCTCTCTATTTATTTTATAATTTTCTATTTATTTTATAATTTTCTCTAATTTTTGTAAACCTCTTTCACTGGCCTTCATTTTTGTTATGCCTCCTCCCAATTTTTATTTTTATTTTATTTTTTATTAGTCCTTTAATTTTCTGAGTATTGTCAATATCCTATTTTCTAAGAATTATCTCAACTTATTCTTACAACCCCTCTATTATTTTTCATGCTGTTATATTTTCAGTTTTTAAGATGATTTATCCCCCATAATATTTTATTTATTTTATACTATCTTTTTGCATATGTAAACACTTTCCTACATCAAAGACATTAATGATAATTTTATTCTGTTGCTTGCATTGTTTTTTGTTTCTTTTAAGTTCCATTTATTTCTGATTACTCAATTTGCCTCTGACTTTCATGATCTCAAACTCTGATTATCATTTGTTGATAGTGTCCTATGATAGATGATTGGATAAAAAAGATATCTTACATATATATAGTGGAATATTATTCAGCTATAAGAAAAGATGAAATAGTGCCATTTGTGACAACATGGATGGACCTTGAGATAATCATGCTAAGAAAAATAAGTCAGACAGAAAAAGTTGAAAACCACATGATATCACTCATATGTGGGACATAAATCTAAAAGCAACAAACAAACATGAAGAGACTTATAGACATAGAATGAATTAA
>NW_006436811.1:19012278-19061348 GCF_000325575.1 Pteropus alecto | reverse complement strand
AAGGGAGGAAGTAGATAGGAATAAAAAGGGTCAAATATTTGGTGATGGAAGGAAATTTAACGATGGGTGGTGAACACACAGTGCAATGTATATATGACATACTGTTGAATTGTACACTTGAAACTTACTGGATTTTGTTGATCAATGTCACTCCAAAAATTTTTATTAAAAAAAAAAAAAAAAGACAATGAGCCAGCCTGAGAAGGACTGAGTTTGGGGTTGGGGAAATTAAGAATTGAGTTTTGGCCAAATGTGAGATAGCAACCTGAGACATGAGTACCTCTTTATAAGCATTACTGTAAAAAATGAGGGTGGAACAGGACAGCTCACAGGAGAAACATTAGATCATTTTGATGTACAGCTATCTAACTGGAGCTGATGGCACATAGTCCCGTGTGTCAAGGATTAGTTGAGGACATTTAAGAACTATTTTCAGCAAATTATAAGCATACATTACATTATTATTAACTGTGGTTACCATGCTGTATATTAAATCTCTAGAACTTATTCATCTAACTGAAACTTTGTACCCATTTCCCCCAGTTTGGACAACCACCATTCTACTCTGTTTTCTAATGTCTTTGAATTCCATATATAAGTGATATCATGCAATATTTGTTCTATGTCTTGCTTATTTTTACATAGCATACTGTCCTCCAAATTCATCCACATTATCACAAATGGCAGGGTTTTCTTCTTTTTTTAGGATGAATAATATTTCATTATGTATGTATAGCACAATTTCTTTATTCCTTTAGCCATTGACAGACATTTCAGTTGTTTTCATGTCTTGGCTTTTATGAATAATGCTGCAGTGAACATGGGAATGCAGATATCTCTTCTATATTATGTTTTTCTTTCTTTTGAATAAATACCCAGAAGTGGGATTGCTGTACAATATGGTAGTTCTATTTTTAATTTTTTGAGGACCCTCTATAGTATTTTTTATAATGGCTATATCAATTTATATTTCCACTGGCAGTGTCTTTACATCTTCTCCTACTTAGGTGTTCTTACCACACTCACAGAAATAGTCACTATGTGAAGAGATAGAAATGTTAATTAGCTTAATTGTGGTAATTGTTACACAAGGTATACTTATGTCAAAACATGTTGTACATCTTAAATATATACAATTTTAAAATTACTTACACCTCAATAAGCTAGAAAAAAAGCTAAAAAAAATAGGTGGTTGAGATGAGAGTGCATCAGAATTTTTCTCATAATCGTCCTTAAACATGGAGTCTAATAATGATTTTCTGGTGGTTTTCTCATTTTAAGTATGAAATTATGTTGCTTTTTGGAGCCATGAGTCCAGACACAGAAGTCAACAGTTGACATGTACATTCTATTTTCTCTCACTTTGGTAATTCTGTCAGAACATTAGATTATTTGCACCTTTATTGATCTTAGCACAGACTTCGACTCTGGGAGACCATCAGTAGCTAAGTTGCTTTGTGTCTCTAGAGGCCAGGCAGAAAATGAGTCTATAAAAACCTTAATACCCCCCTGGGGGGTCTAGGGTCAATAACAATAATCTTCTGGCAGGCTGCATAAATTTGAAAGGCCCCACTCAATTTTCTTTTAAACTTGTACTTTCATGACTTGATTATATTAGATAATCTAGATGTATACATTTATAAATATGCATATATAATAAATATATATGTATACATATACTTATGCTATAGGTATATATATGTTTTAAAGCTGACAAAAATAGAAAAATAATATATTTTTATGTTTTTTTCTATTTATTTTTTTAAACTTAAAATTGTCTCAACTAACTTGATTCCCTCCTTTAAATATTTATAAAAACAGTGGTTCATGATCAAATATTTTTAAACTAAATTTTTAAAATATAATCCTCCAAAAGTTAATTGGCCTTTAATAAAAATTATAACACATCAAGTCAATCAGTGTACTTAATGTACATATGTGTATACACACAAACAGATATGGTTGCCTTTGTTTTGTGTAGTTTTCATTGAATTTCTGTTTTTCAATTATACTTTTAAAGGCCCAAACTACTACATTTTTCAAGCATGAAGTAAGTATACATCTGATCTCATTCGATGGGTGATGATGAATCGTAATCCTGCATGGTGACTGCAGGACTAAATCTAAGACCTACCAAACATAAAGCACACACACCTAGGGAAAATGCTGTTTTCCACGGTTTATCGAAAATTACGTTGTGGTTAAGAAATAATATCCCTTATTGAATAATTCCTTTCCTGCACTTAGAACTGCTAGTGAGACTCCTTTAGCTTCTTCTTGAGAGTCTAGAAATGCTCTTTTTAATGTTTTGCACATCTATTATTTTTTGCCTTATGAGAATTTTCATTGTTTTTTCTTAATTTTTTTTCTTTAATTAGTGACATTAAGCTATCATCTCAAGACAAAAAGTGACCATGATCACTTCATGGAAACAGTGTCAGGAAAAAATTATATATGTCCATATATGATGGTCTATCTTTCTTACGTTTTATATATATAACTACATAAGTATATGTGTATATATGTATGTAAACAAAGTTCTTTGAAAGCAAGCACTAATCATTGAGAACTTTCACAATGTCATGAGGACAAGACCTTAGGGGGTTACCAAAGAATATCCCCGGGTGATCTGATTTATCCTTTTCTGGAAGACATACCCCAAACAAACAAATGAACAAACAAAGCACTAAGACTCATATAGGTCTCAGAGTTATAACCTAAACGCCCTTTCTCTATAGATTTTTGTTAGACATTAGCACCTAGGGAAAATAGAAATCATACATCTCACGGAACACATTTAGAATGTTTGCCTTGCATATGAAAATACTTATAATCTTTTGAACTTAAATTCTCTAGGAATATCATTTGCATTTCTTTCAAATTATGTACAGCTTGTGCAGCTACATAACTTCATAGTGTGGATTCATAAAGACCTACTACCATTCTAACATGTTTTCAAATCTAATTTTTATGTCAAATTTAAGTAATAAGTTTCCATTAGTGAGATAATAACACTATTTTCTACCAAATATTATATGTATATATGTCATTAATTTTCTATTATTGCTGAGAATAAAATTTAGTTGTTAAAATATGGAAATTTGAAAGTTCCTATAGTCCAAATAAATAGAATTTTCTAGTTGTAGCCTAAAGCACAATTTATTATAAAGAATATATTAGTGCAATGGTTCTCAACCAGGCACAATTTTGCTCACCAGGGAAGATTTGGACACATATTTTTATTGCATAACTGTATGTGTGTCTTTGTATGTGTGTGTGCGAATGCATGTCTGTGTACTACTGATGCCTGGTCCATTAAGGCCAGTGATGCTGCTAAACATCCTAGAATGCACAAGTCAGCTCCTTCAACAAAGAACTATCTGGTCCCCAATGCCAATAGTGCTGAGGTTGAGAATTTTGTGTTAGTGTGATTGGGGACAAAATAAAATTAATCAAGAATTATAAATATGTTTTATCAAATTTTATGTAAAATAAAATTAAGACAATTTTGTTGTGGCATGAAAAATATTTTGGTAAGCACAATGTAAAAATTAAAAAATTTTCTTCATTATCATGACAAAAATTATATTAAAAATATAACAAGGATAAATCACTTTAACAGAATACTTCGTAAAGATTTTCAGATTTTTTCTACTTGGGAAGGTGGTTGGTGTAAGCAAATAAGGTAATCCCTTTCCTAGTTAATTCAGGGAAAAGAGAATCCTGTACAAAATATTATCAAAATAAAAGGCATTGCATATTTCTCTTTGTGGCCCAAGGGATTGTTCCATAAAGCTGTTATTTATTAAAGTCTATTATTTTAATTAAATGTGTTCACATAATATCATGAAGCAAAACCCCAATGGTTTACAAAGTAGATATCTTAAATTGATAATGTTTAAGAAACATTTAGAAGTATTCAATATAATTTGACAATAACCCTGACAGAGAGAGAAGGAAGCATTTGTTCAATCTATTTTTATTTTTTTAGAGAAACAACTTATGAATTAACTGATCATTGTTTAATAAAAAATGTTAACCTAAGGAGAGAAATGGAAAGATAAGTTTGCAAAACAACTTTTCTATTAGTGATTTGGAATATTTTTTGTAAATTTAGATACTTTTAAATTCAAGGATTCAAGGTCTGACTTACTAATGTTAAGTAAAAAATAATAACCTATCTTGACATAGGTCTTGGAGATAATTCTTTTAATCTGACACCCCAAACAAAAGCAACTAAAGCAAAAATAAATAAGTGGGGCTACACCAAACTTAAAAGCTTTTGGACAACAAGAGAAACTATTAAAAAAAGTAAAAAAACAACCTACTGAATGGGAAAAAAATACTATCAAATCATATATCTGCTAAGGGGTTAATATGCAAAATATATAAATAACTCATACAACTCAACAGCAAAAAATTTTGATTTAAAAGTGGGCACAAGTCTAAATAGACAGTTTTGGAAAGAAGACATACAGATAGCAAACAGGTACATGAAATGATACTCAGCATCACTAAATCATCACAGAAATGCAAATTAAAACCAGAATGAGATATCACCTCAAAACTGTTAGAGTGGCTATTAGCAAAAATACAACAAATAAAAAGTATTGATGAGGATGTGGAACAAAAGGAACCCTTGTGTACTGTGGGTAGGAATATAAATTGGTGCAGCCACTATGGAAAGAATATGAAAATTCCTCAAAAATTAAAAATAGAGTTACAATATGACCTAGCAATTTCACTTCTGGGTATTTATGTGAAGAAAATGAAAATACTAACTTGAAAATATATCTGCACCCCCATGTTCACTGCAGCATTATTTACAATAGCCAGGATAAAGAAACAACCTAAGTATCCACTGGTAGATGAATGGATAAAGAAATTATGGTATGTATATATACAATGGAATATTATCTAGCCATGAAAAATAATATCTTGCTATTTGTGACAGCATGGATGAATCTCAAGGGCATTATGCTAAGTGAAATAAGTCAGAGAAAGATAAATATCATATGATCTCTCTCATATGGAATATAAACAAATGAAGAAACTCGAAAACCAAATAAAACCCTCATCGATAGAGAACAATTGGTTGTTGCCAGAGACAGGTTGTGGGGTGTGTGTGGTGTGAAGTGTGGGAGAAATGGGTTAAGGATGTACAAAATATTTTAAACTTGAAAAAATAATAGACTATTTCTTCTGTCAAAAAAAAAAAAGGAAAAGAAAAAATAATGAATGTGGGAGTAATGAGCTGCAACCAGGTCATATGTAAGTAGCAGATGAATAACTTTATCTCCAAGAAATTCTGATATTTGTTTGATCTTAATTATTCACATTTTCCCAAAATTCAATCAAGAACTATAATGGCAGTCACGTAAATTATATTAATTGTCATTGTATTAACTATACTATTATGTAGCCAGCTTCATCACAATTACATAGCCAGCTTCACAGTATTGCAAACTTTAGTAGTTCAGAAGGAAGCATGAATTTTATTAGTTAATATTTATGAGACAATCAAGTACACTTGTGTCTGTTAATTATGTCTCTTCTCTAAAAGGATTTGAGATCCAAATAAGATATTTTGCCAAAGAATATAAGTAGAATTTTCTGGTGTCAGTATGAAACTCCATTATATAATCATTTCTCTTAACTAACTGGATTAATATGCTTCCTTCAAAGGAAGATTATTTTTCAGTTACTTCTACACCATAATAGGATAGTTTATTTTCTTTCTTATTCTGTTTTTATTTTGTGTAACAACAGAGAACAAAGTAAGAGCTTTGCATTGCACCATAATAGTCAATTTGCATATCTCCATTGCTGGACCATATTTAGCAAAGTAAGCTATGTTTTAATGCTTTTCGTCAAAGCAATATAATTGAAAAATGTAAATTTCTATTGAGTAACAGCACTGCAACCATATGCAGTTGACAGAAAGTGATCTGAAAGTGTAGCAAAGCTAAGTTTGATATTACATCTAATAGTCAAGAAATGCTGCTTCCTCTTGGCACATTAATCTGCTTATCCAGTGGTTTTTACTTTTTTTTATTTTGAAAGCAGAGTAATGCTTTAATCAAATGAAATCCTCCTGAAGCCTCAGTGTATAAATTGAATGATCAGAGATGCTATGGTAGAAATAGTGTGCCAAAAACAGACCAGATCAATCTTTTCCAACCTTTCTTTTTACTGACAAGAGCCTCAGAGGCTCCCACACAAGTATACAGAGTGTGGCTTAAATATCACTGCTCTAAACCAGTTTCACAGAACTGGTGCAAATGAAATTGTTCTCATAAGAGTTTCCAAGACAAAACAAATACAGAGCTATAAAGCACACCTAGAGTAGTTGTTTCTGGTCTATACCTTTTATTTCTTTGTTTAGTTTCTTGAACTTATGTAATTATGTTGTATTGTAAAATTTTTCTATCAGAAGACAATTCTTGGATAAAGCTGACAATATATAATATTTGGGATCACTATATTCATTCCATGTTCAACAATCTTTTTTAATCCTTACTATAACTTTGGTCTCTGAATTGGAATACATTCGCTCTAAGATGGTATTTGAAGATCCATTTGGGTTTTTAATGTCAGAATTTCTATTTCTATGTATTTTTATATCATCCTTTAAAACGTGAGATTTGTTTTATTATAAACATAAACATGTAATTATACATGAGTATATGTATGTAAAATGCAGAAATTAATATACATATATGGGAACATGCTCAATGAGAAATGATAATAATAATTTTGGAAATTCTGTATAAACATTCAAATCCAAACACTAGTTTAATTTCAATTTAATTTATAAACGAAGTAAGCTCAAGCTTTCTTTGCAGTTTTCTCTCTCAATATTCTCTTAAATAAATTCTCCAAGTCTCTGAACACATGCCACACTTTAAAACTGTGATTTTGCTAAAGATGTTCCCTCAACTTGTCTTTACTTCCATTCTTTCTTGATAATTTCTCAAATTCATTTTTCAATGCTTACTTCGAACCATATGTAATTCCTTTGAGGAAGTAGAAATAGACTCAAAGAATCATAGTAAAAATAAACATGTTAGCATAAAAATCTTGCGCAAGTTACATTTCACTGTAATTAGCCAGAGGTATTGACTTTAGTGATGGATATTGAAGAATAGCTGGCAAGGAGAAGTTTAGTATGTATACCCTCTTGAAGCACCCTGGTTCCTTGCTAGACACATGCTTAGCGTTTTGGGCATGGAATTCTGCCTTTTCCAGATGAACTCCTACGAATTCAACCAAGACTTTTCATTCATTTTGTAAATATGACTTACTAAGCACTTCATGTAGACCTAAGAATGAGTTCTGGATTCAGTTTCTTACTTCAGCATCAGTGGATGATTATGATTAACATCATAATGATAATATTATAATCATGATTATATTATAATAAGGCATCCTGCATGGGCTGTTGAACTGCAAAAATTGTAAGGGGGCCCTCAGCAGCAGCACTTGTCTTCAGGGCCTGGATAAGAATGAGAATGGCAGGCCAGACCAGTATCAAATGCGTATTGTTATTGTATTAAAAAGCTTTGTCACAAATAGATTAAAAATAATTTTCCTAAAGAAAAAAATTATTTCCCTGAATTCAAGACTACCAGATTAATAGATTTCTGTCAGTGTTTAAACATCCATTTCACAAAATTTTCAGCAACTAGATATCAGCTCTTTGATCTCATCCAGATACTGGGCCAGTGCAATTACATCTCTGTGAATTGGGGGTTTTCCCTCTACTAGTAAGTTGATGTTAAATCAGGAGCTGTGAAGGATCTGAGATGCTACTCTACTTGAAGATTGGATAGCCAGACCAATAGACAGATAGGTCCTTACAGAAACACCATGTTGCTGAATTGATATTCAGACCTTTATTTATTCGCAGCAATAACGGTTGCCAGAGTAGCAGTGTAGCATCAGTCTTCCATAAGAACCCCCACAAGACACGGTGAGAACTAGATTAATTCTTTACATATAATTGGTGCATACCACAAGGGAAGGACCCTTTTATGGCTTGAATTGTGTCCCCAAAATAACCTCCCCCATACATTAGGATGTGACCTTGTTTAGAAATAAGATCTTTGCAGACAGAGTTAGTTAAATTAAAATTATAGTGAAATAAGGTAGACCCTTAATCCGAAATGACTGGTGTCTCTTAGAGAAGATGGACAGAGAGCAAGAGAACACCATGCAAAGATTTAGACAGAGGGAAGACAGGTGTATGAAAAGACTGAAACAGAGTTATACTTCAGAGGAAGCATATCCCTATCAACACCTTGATCTCAGACTTATAACCTCCAAAACTATGAGATAACTTTATATTATTTTAATTTAAAATTTTTTTAAAAAAATAATTAAAATTATCAGAGTGACATTGATCAAAAAACTCCAATAAGTTTCATATGTACACTTCCACAATATGTCATATACGTTGCATTGTGTATTCACCACCCAAAGTTAGATTTTCTTTTGCCACCAAACATTTGACCCCTTTTACTCCTATCCATCTTCCTCCTTTTCCCCTTCCCTCTGGTAACCACTAATCTACTATCCGTATCCATGAGTCTCTGTTTGTTTGTCATGTTTGTTGTTTTCAGTTTTATATCCTACATGTGGTTTTCAATTTTTTCTGTCTGACTTAGTTTGCTTAGTATGATTATCTCAAAATCCATCCATGTTGTCACAAATGGCAGTATTTCATCTTTTCTAATGGCTGAGTAATAGTCCATTGTATATATGTACCACCTTTTCTTTATCCAATCATCTATTGTAGGATACTTTGATTACTTCCATGTCCTGGCCACCATGAATAACGCTGCTATGAACATTGGGGTGTATATATCTTTTCAGATAAATGTTTTCATGTTTTTGGGTAAATATCCAGATGAAGGATTTCTAGATAATATGGTAATTCAATTCTTGGTTTTTTTGAGGAAACTCCATACTGTTTTCCATAGTGATTGTACCAATTTGCAGTTCCACCAGCAGTGAATGACAGTTCCTTTTTCTCCACATCTTCTCTAACACTTGTTATTACTTGTCCTGTTGATGATAGCCATTCCGGCAGATGTGAGATGTTATTTCATTGTGGTTTTGATTTTTCCTTTCCTGAATAGCCAGATAAGTCGTACATCTTTTCATACATTTGTTGGCTATTTGTATGTCTTCTTGGGAGTCTGTTCCAGTCCTCTGCCCATTTTTTAATAATATTGTTCATATTTTTATTGTTGAGTTGTATGAGGTTTTTATATATATTGGATATTAGGGCCTTATCAGAGGTGTTGTTTGCAAATATGTTCTCTCATTCTGATGGTTGCATCTTTGCTTTTTGATGGTTTCTTTTGCCACGCAGAAGTTTTTAGTTTGGTATAGTCCCATTCATTTATTTTTGCTTTTATTTCCCTTGCCTTTGAAGTCAAATTCATAAAGTTTTCTCTAAATCCAAAGTCCATGAGATCAGTACTTATGTTTTCTTCTATGCAATTTATTGTTTCAGGTCTTATGTTTAGGTCCTTGATCCATTTTAAGTTAATATTGGTGTATGGCGATAGATAGCAGTCTAGTTTCATTAAATTTCTACTATTTTAATATATCCAGTTAGTATTTTCTTATGGCAAACCTGCAAAACTAATACAGACCTCAAAATTATTAATGTCAGCACCTAAATGGAAATATCCAACCATCTTCACCTTCAGAAGCAGAGACCTTTTCCTCAGTTGGAGAGAAGGGAAAGTTTCTACCTCCCAAATGTAAGCTCGATGGGAGGTGAGAGAGGTTTCTGTAAAGGAGCCTTAAATATAGGTGTCAAACCTGCTCTGCATCTTCCAAGTACTGATTGTCATATTTTCCTTGTCTTATCTTGCCACTCACTTCCAGAATCGTATTATCTGAACATCTTGGTATTCCTTTTATTACATATAATAGTGCTAATATAAATAATATAGTGCTAATATGTCTTCAGCAAGATTCCTAAGTACCTTAATTTTCATAGGAACTTGGTAAATATTTGTTGGTTACAGGAATAATATTAACTATGTTTGCATAATGGCAGGCCATTCTATTTTCTCTCAAATCATACAATCTATACAGTAGTTTATACAGTATGTCTTCATACAGTGAAAATCTTCATAATTAGAGCAAATCTGGCTATTGAAGTCAAAAGTAAAACTAAGGTTACATTATGGTTTTATGAACACACCATTGTTTTCTTGTGTTCTAGCCTTGAACTAAAATTAGATTAGCTTTCTAATGCTGCTTTTAACCTGGAAATACTTAGTAATTAAATTATGTTTTTGTGACACAATTTTGCTTCTACTTTTTTTATTGATTCTATGTCTAAGACTATCATTACTAATACTTAATATTAATAGGTAATATTAATATATATTATGAAAACAAAAATAGACAATTTTGAACTCTGAATAATAGGAAAATATAAACTATTTATGTAACAATTTATTTCTCTCCTAGTGAGTTATTTTATCTTATATTGTATAGTAGCAGAGATTAGAAATGCTATTTTTAAATGACAGGAAAATTATCAGATTATTCCTACTAAAAGAAGACTTTTTAATGTTAAAGATTTTAATGCTATTAAATTAGTCACATTTCAATATTTACTAGAATATTGTCTCTACAATGTCACAGACATTTTATTTTTGGTATGAATCTTTCTACTCATTCACATTTCTAAAAAATTGCTACTGTTTATATTTCTGAACAGACATAGCTTTGAGTTTCCAGAAACAAAAACTTCAAATCCTAACCAGTTTTATATTCTGCAAGAGCCAAATAAAGGCAAACTTTGAAAGAAAAAAAATCTAACTTTGAATGGATCATGTTTAATTAGTGAAAAGATTGAATTGTGGAATAAGTCTAAATGCTTTCAGTTTCTCCACAGTAATTTAAATTAAACTAATACAAAGTTTGACAAATAACTGGGAGGAAAGACTAACTTGAGAAAACAAAATTTTCTAATGAGCATATCATCGTTTATATGTAAGTGGAGTATAAAGTGCTTAAATCAGTTATTTTCTTGAGTTGGTATAAATTACTCAGCAGTATTATTTGTACTTTATATTATCAGATTTTATTTTGAACCTCAAGTGCAAATAATTTAGTTAATTATAACCTTCAGTACTTGTAAAATTATTATCCATTATGATCATTAATCCATTAAAGACTCATCTTTGTATTCCAATCCTACTCCATTCCACCTTATAGACATCTACTTCAAGTTTTTAAATAAAATTCACATGTACATATAATTTGTCTTATGTATGATTTACATGAATCTACTTAGGTTATAACTTTTTTTTCTTTCTCTTTTCTATTTATACTCAATAATATATTTTTAAGATATAGTCATAGTTCTTTATGCACATCTGGTGTATTCCTTCTAATGACTCCATAATATCGTGATATATGCTTCAACCCAATCCAATTTCTAGTGATAGAAACTTAAGTAGCCCCAGGCTTCTTCTACCATAACTGCTGCTACAGTGAAGATCCTCGTATGTGATTATTTACTCTTTATAAGAGACATCTCTGCAGTTGCACCTTGATAGATATAGATGGGTCAAATTGCCTATACATCCTAATTTGACTAACTGTTGACAGATTGCTCTGCAGAAAGGGTAATACAATAGAAACTCCCACCAGCAGTCAGTCACACACATAATATTTCTCCATACTTTTTATTCATGGGGCTCAAGATTGTACCCTGTCTTACATTCTTTATGGTATACTGAAACTTAATCATTCACTGAGGCACCTGTGAATATCAACTACTATCATTTAGTAGTATCTGATATTTAATTTTTGTCAATCAACAAGAGTAATGTGGTAGTTTATGTTATTTGACTTTGCATTTTTCTGATTTTCAGTTTTTTCATTTCCTCATGTGCATATTATCCATTGATAATGTCCTCCATTTTTATTTTGGATTTTCTCTTTTTCATATATAGTCAAGGTATTAAATCTCATTATCTTTAAATGTTATAAATATCACTCAAATTTCCATACATCTTATAAATATGTCCAGGTATTCTCACCAAAACAGTGATTCCTAGTTTTCTTATGATATCTAACAATTTTCCTTGTTTGGCATGGTATGTGACAGGAAAGAATGATCACGGCTGACTTGTCTATATGATGCTCTTGTTATCTGCTTTCCTCTTTAAATATAGTTAAGCATTGCTTGACATTAGACCTTAGGTTCTTTCTGGAATCACATTAATAGTGTCCTTTTTAAAATCCCACATTTGTGACATGTTGGCTAATGATCTTCTAGAAAAATGTATATGGGGGCGGGATTTAAAAAAGCATCTTTACTTTCCACACATAATCCTTAGTTGTTTATGATTTGAAATCCACAAACCTAGACTCGACTAGTGTAATTACCAGAGTTCCCTTCTAAAGAGGGATCCAAAAATTCACCAATAATTTGGGATCTTCCTAGGAACCAGCACAGAGTCATTTTTTAACCCAACCACTGTCCAAAAAATAAATAAATAAATAAATATTTAAGTGACAAGTCTAAATAATAAAATTTTACTATAAAACTCTAGTAATAGAAGAATTTACCATTTTCTTTTTTATTCTCAGTTGAATTGGTAAAATAAAAAGCTTAGAGACTTAATTAACCAATCTGTTGTCCTGTACGCTGAATCTGACTTATAAGTAATTTGTTAAAAAATATAATGTGAATTGAATATTTTCCATAGATATTATTCATGTTGTGACTAAAAGTATCATATGTATATATGATTTAAGGACATGGTACAGAAGAGCATTATTTGAAATCATACAACTATGTAGAGCTTTGTTTCTATTAAGTAATATATAATTGATACATAATGAGTTGGAATATTTAAATTTATTATAAAGTCCATTGGTACATAAGTCAAAAATACACATAGTTCATGAGGTTATTTGAATCATACCCAAATTTTCTATAAAGCACTCATTTTTCACAGAATGTTTTGTGCTTTGACTTAATTTAGCTACTTAGAGATGTCTAATTTATGCTTATTTCATGTTTAAGGAATTGTTCATATGTCTGAAGTTGTTCGTTTTAATGAGAGATAAATATGTTAGAGAAATTACATAGACAATCTAAAAGATTTTTAAAGAAATAGTTGGAAAGTTATAACTTAACTTTAAAAGTGGGATGAGAAGCTATTTAAAATGGATGGGAGGCCTTAGGGTGCAGTGAACATTTTAATTGCATATTTAATTAGAAATACGCTAGAGAAGTAGTGTTTAGTTTAGCTGAAGCTCATGGGCCTTGGCAAAACATTATTTTTCTAATACTTTATTTTACCTTCTCAAAAAGTAGATTGAGCTGAATAGAATATAATTTTGTTGCTATTCATTACGAAAGGATTAGAACCTTTTATTTTCCTATGGAAAATAAGTTGATAGTTTATTTTAAAGGCTTTCTTTTCTCTTTTAATTATCTTTAAAACTTATTTAGTACCTGAACATTTGCTTGCTTGACAGTTCTGAAAAGATTTAAATAGCATCTAAATTGTGGAAAATTCAATGTCTTTTACCACTTAACCCAGAGCTTCAATATCTGGGTGACTACCATTAAGAATTTAGAAGTAAGAGAAAGGGCATGAAACTTATAAAACAAGATTAGCTGGATTGTATTGTTTCATGTAAGGAAGTTGTATTAACATTACTAGCAAGGATAAAGTAAAGATTCATATGCGTAGATTATACTGTACTTAAGAGAAGTTTTTTCCTATGATATAGTGTGCTTAAGAGATAGATTATATAAACAAAGCGGAAAAAAGGGCTTGGTTTTTGATGGTTCTGCTACTACTATTTAAATGGTGAACAGCAGAAGGTGAAGTAGAATCTAGCTCTGATTGCAGAGTTTTTACTATACAGCATTTTCCATTATGGGCAGAGTAAGTTGAAAGCATAAAATTATTCATGGGGCTCAGGATTGTACCCTGTCTTACATTCTTTATGGTATACTGAAACTTAATCATTCACTGAGGTACCTGTGAATATCAACTACTATCATGATGGTCTTTAGGGAAGTGTTATCTCTTCAAGTGCATTTCTCATTGTTAGGAGATACTGATAAGAAGCTGAGGTGGTTGAGAGGATATAGTTTGCTTCCATCATTATTGGCATTCCTCTGTATCTAGAAATGATAAATGTACCTCTGGAGGGTAAAGTAAGTTACATGGAACTGGGATGCATCAGAAAGGAAATGCAAGAGGTAGAAACATAGCTATGGTGGAATTTAAAAATTTGGTTCATCTTAATGAATTAAAATAATAACAGGGGACTTCTCAGTTGCTGAAAATGTATGTTTATGGGAGGGGTTATTGATTACATTGAGTGATGTATTAATTTCCATTGCCACAAATTTAGCAGCTTAAAACAACTGTTTATTAGCTCGTAATTCTGTAGGGACGAAGTCCAAGTATGATGTGTGTATGTGGTTCTCTTTCTAGGGTCTCCCAAAACTAAAAGCAAGGTATTGGATGAACTTCATTCTCACCTAGATCTAGGAGTCCTCTTCCAAGCTCACATGGTCGTGGCAGAATTCTATTCCTTATGTAGGACTAAAGTTTATTCCTTGCCATGTGGCCCCCTTGGGGGCCACAATAAAGATCTTCCTTGCATCCTTCTTATGCTTCATCTAAATCGCTCTCATGTTTAGAATCTGTCTTCTGAAAGAACCCTGTCCCTTTTAAGGGCTCATATGATTAAGTTAGGCCCACCCAAGGTACCTCTTTCTTAAAGTCATTTGCAACATATAACATATCCCAACCACAGGAGTGAAACTCATAATGTTCACAGTCCCGGAGATTATCTAGGGCATGCACAACAAGTGTAGAAATCTTGAAAGCCATTTTAGAATTCTGACTACCAAAGGTAGGTTCATTGTTTGAAAATGTAATGAGCTATATTCTTATTTTCTGTATATTTTCTCTATTCAATGAAAGTACTTAAAATGTATACATAAGTGTAAAAGGGTGAGAATAGTTAAAGAACTCCTAAAGAAGACTTAGTAGAAGTTCAAATTTAAAGAAAATGTTTTGCCGAGACCCATGAGCTTCATTCAGCTAAGCTAAACACTGCTGTTCTAGAATATTTCCAATTAAATGCACAATTAAAACTATTTGACACTTATTACCAAATTATTGTAATTATAAATGCATGGCATGGAACAATATAACTTTACAGAAAATCTAGGATCAGATTCATGAAAATAAGGAATTTTATATAATACAGGTGGCACTACAGATCAGTGAGGTAAAAGGACTTTGGGAGTCCTGTTATGATTACTTATATATCTCAAAAAAAAATCATACAAACCTGTTTCGAACCCCTCTGGAATGCCTAAAGCAGTGCTAATACTGTAAAGATACAAAGAGAACTCAAGGCCTGAACTTTTTCTTAAGAAATATAAAATTTGACTGCGATAATCAGTTATCACTACAAAAGTCAGAAGTGACTAACCATGCAATACTCACTTTAAATGTAGTACAAAAATAAGAAAAAGAATGGTAAAAAGATGAAATAATTTCTCTTCAGAGATTCTATAGGGAAGAAAGAGTGATCAGGCTTCGAAGGATGATCATTCCATGAAAAAGCACAGTAGAGGAAAGATGGTCTATCTGCAGTGAGTTTGAGTCTGGGCATGGCAGTAGGAGTTTCAGAAAGTGACTGGGCAAATGATATATGTTGTGGAAAAGTGTATTTGAACAAATGACTGGGGAAGATTTATTGGGTGCTTTGAAGATCATAACAGGTACTATGCACCAGAAGGAGAAGTAGAGAGTGACCTGATGAAAATGGTGTTTCATAAAGATGAATCTGGGTGCGATATGGGGCTTATAGAAGATGGTGGAAATGCCAAAGGCAGTTTACATAATACAAGTTGAAAGGTCTCTACTCAGGTGGTTGTGACCTTGGAACCAGAGGATGTAGCACGTCTTAGTGATATTTCAAAGAAGAAACAATTGTAATTGATGGCAGCTTGTATTTAACCAAGTAGAATTGGGGCATGTCATTTATGTCTTCCTGGATTTCAACCTGATTGGTCAGAATTCTTTGCCTCTTACTGAGACCTAGTTTTAAAAACAAAGAGCCCAGGCATTTTGAGCTTGAAAAAAGTCACTCAAAAATGCTTTGTTCTAATTTTGAAGCACTACTGGAAACAGCTGAGTTTATAATTAGAGATAACCATTTTTAAATTATGAGTATAAAAGTGCTAGAAGCCATGAGGTGAAAGATTTCACAGTGAACTTAAATGAGAGAAGAGTCCATTAAAGATTTAAGAAAAGGGTTTTGTGAGTCATCTCTGTTATAAAAGAAGATAAGAACCAATCAAAGAAACAGAAAGAAATAAAAATAGAATGAGAGTAAACGGAACAGCCTAACGGAGGTCAAGAGGTGAGACCTATAGGAAGGGAAGTAGTGAGAAAAGGAAGAGTGAGAGAACCAAGAAAAAAACATTAGTCTCAATTAGACAAAAAATATAGAAACCTTCATCAATTTATTTAATTAATGTTTATTAAAGCCTTGCTACCTCTATGTATGGTCCTGATTGTACCTACGGAATCTCAAGAAACACAAAATTTAACAGATTTTAAAAGAAATCTTAGAAATAGTGGGGATTTGAGGTAGCAGCAAGGATATATGCCTACCACATGGTTACTTTTCAATTTACTATGAGAAAACATCCCAAAGTTAGCAGCATATTTGCTAGACCAGTGTGTACATGAAGTAGGGCTCATTATAAGATCTTTGGTCCATTTTTCATCGTGAAGTGATACTACAAATATATAGATACATGTTAAGCTTTTAGTGACCATGCATAACTTTAAGTAAATAGAAATTTTTATTACTCCTCTATAATTTCAATTTTTCTTTTTTGATGTTGGAAATTTTGAATACCATAGCTACATATTTATTGAGGTATAATTGACATATAACATTAAGTTTAAGGTGTACAAAATGTTGATTTGATACACTAATACACTGAAATTTGATCACCACTGTAACATTAGCTAATATCTCTAACGTGTCACATGATTATATGTATGCCAACTAAACATTTCAGGAAGAAATGCTAAGATCCCTTTTAAAGAAACTAAAACCATCTAAAGTGATATCGACAAACCAAATCTTGAGGCAATTCAAACACACATACATACACACACAATCACACACATATCAGTGTAAAAGTTTGGTCATAATTTTGTGTGCAAATCCCTAGAACTTTTAATAATAATTATAGTAAAGATAATATCATATTTATGGAGCAATTACAAGGTGCTATTTAGTGTTCAAAGTTCTGAAGAATTATATGTAGTTTTTTGAATTCTTATAGTTACACAAGAAAGAAGCAACTTTTATCATCATTTCCACTATGCAGATAAAGAAATTAAGGCACAGAGAGATGAGGAAATTACTCAAGTTCACACGGCAATTAAGTGTGAAGCCAATACTTAAATGTATTTCATTCATTAAGTACTGTGTCTTAGTGATTGATGAACATTAGTTGAAAAGAATTAGATATGTTTTCGAAGAGACTACCTCTTTTGATACTTCCAGAATGATCTTTAGAGATCAAATTCTTAAATATTACTTAGAAATAAAGAAATCCTTATTTATTACAATACTTCAATGCTTCCTTTGCCTAGCTTCAGGGGAAGGAGAAGGATGGCCTAGTCCAGCACTGATCAGAGACAGAGAGAACTGATATAACAATTGCTCCTGTTCACTACCATACTCTTCCCCCACCCTACCCCAGGACAAGGTCTACAAGATTATCAAAGTCTGATTGAGGAAGACCTATTTGCCAACATCAGAGTGTAATAGCTGTAGAAGTTCTGTCACAGAATAACTTGCCTCCTGAACTGTATTACACACACACCCACACACAGGTAGTAAAGTATATATCACTTTTATACATCTCTCAAAGCAGCCCTCTAGCTCAAGTGAAACATATTTGCTAAAAACACAACTTCTTCCTCTAAAGCCTAGCTGTACCTGAAAGGTTAAAAAAGTTCTCAATTTTAAGTTTCACTTTAAAGCAAGTGTGTGTTGGGGGGTAGGCATGGAAAACTATGCATGCTAGCTGTAGCAGTTTATATTGGAATTTTACTTGTCCTGTGTAATATCAAGCGTCAATTGTATCATCTTTTCTAAAATAAGATTGGATATAGTTTTCTCTAAAAATTGAAAAGCTATATTGTTACCATTTCCTCCTAAGGTTATTGTAGATCAAATAAAGAAGCGAAAGTCAAAATAAACCTTATAATATTTCTACTATCACCTAGCATTTAAAAAGTATATATAAATTATGAAAAATTAAAGGAAAAGAAAGCTTATAAAATTTTGAAGATAGAAAAAAGTAACTGATGCCAAATGATGACTATCTAAAACAAGAAATTTTTTAAGATTATCATTATTCTCACTTTTATAGTTTGTATTATCATTTAGTTTTTTTCTCCATTCATTTTCTGTTTTTTAATTCAAGATAAAAAAGTATCTTTCTATTTTCATCTCAAAGATTAAAGCTTCAAAATTGGCTGATTTCTTTCTTGAAGGTAAGACAGTTTTATATTTGAATTCTAGAATTCAGACCTCCAACAGACTCCAGACAATAAACGTGCTATTCTTTTCTTTGAACTTTTTGACCCAAATTTGGCTTTAGAAAATTAAGTTTGCCAGTGATGAAGACAGCCCCAAATGAACTTCTAAGTTCTTTTAGGCAACTTTGACTGCCCAGGAGAAAATCAGACTCATACTTCTTTTATCCATTCATTGGGTTTCCAAAAAGTGTCAGGAATTGTGTCATTCTAAATCTAAACCATAACCCTCCTTCTAATAAGCTTTTGTCCTTTGATTCATGCCAGTCGGTTATGCAGTGAAAAGCATTATGCAGTACAATTTCAGTTTTCAATCTAAAAATGCAACTGCTAAATTATCATTATTATTATTATTGCATGCCTTTAGGTACAGATGGAAGCCCTTGGGCCATTCTCATTTCCAAACTTACACATAGAGTTCACTAACTCAGATTAAGCTTAAAATAATGATTTCCTTCAGGCAATTATTAGGATATTCTGTACCCTGAATAAATAATGACAAGATATAACACTTTCGAAACTGGAGTCAATTTTATTTTACAGAGATACAGTTAAAGTAAGTCATGGGACGGTATTAAACGGCATTTTTAAAAAGCCACCAGAGTATGTCTGTTGGAAGGATAATGACTGTTTTATTGTTTGCATTTGCTTATTATATTCTTTCAATGCCCATCACATTAATAAATATTTCTAAAACTAGTATTACTATTTTATTACAGAAAGTAAAAATGTTATGATTTAATTTATTATGTACCTAAAAGTTAAGTATTACTTTTAAAATATGAACAACTAAAGTGCAGTCTAAGGTCCTTTAAATTGCCTTTCAATATTGCAATACTAATGTTAGAATACTTGTACACTTATCAGACAGCAGTTGTGCTGACAAATTCTCCTGCTGAGAGAATCAATGTCTAGATATAGCTACCTGTTACTAGCAGAAACAAGAGCTCTCATTTTAGGTTAAACTAATCAGATGCTACCTATTTGCAAAGCAAGACAGATGAACCCCCACACAGCAAGTGTTGCTACAGCTAAGGTAGTGTGGGATATATAAATGTTCTCTGACTGTATTGACTGAAAAGTTACAGTCGGGAGAGTTCTGTGACAGTTCTGTGAAGGAGCATAAAAAAATCGGAATTAAACCAATCCATAGGTATTGAATGTTCAAAGAGAAAACATTTTCTCTATTCAAAATATAAAGTTAGGATGTAAAGTAAATCTTCAGCAATCTTTTGATCTGACTTTTTTTTGAGATAACAAAATGCCCATCTCTAAAATAAAAGGTATTGGACAGTAATATTGACTACATTATATTTAAAATACATTTTTTTGAGGTTTACAGTAGATAACATAAAAGATATGAGACATAAAAGTGAAATTCATACATTAAGTCTCTGTTGGTATTACTTGTCCATTAAAAGCTCTACTGACTGTCTAAAGACTGGTTTTCTATTAAATTTAATTCTAAGACATATGATGCACTTTATTAATAATAGTCAGCTAAACTTATGACACAAAGGCTTTCATCCTGCTTTTCCCAGTTTTGTTAAAATTCTAAAAATTAAAGAGCTGACATTCATCACCTTTATGTTAAACATTAAAAAGGAAATACCTGAGACTCTTGATGCCAACAGCTTTGAAAATTTTCTTGTATTCCCTGGCAATGTTCATGTGTCCATAATGTGGTAAAGAATTATCGGTCAGTTAGATGTGGAGGAAGAAAGTCTGGCTTGAAGACCTTTCCAGCAGAAGAGATTTAGCATCATTATTTCTGACATATGACCTTCCCTAGCAGACTTTCTAATTATACTTCCAAATTAGAACTAATACACCCTGAAGACCAGACCCATCATTGTGACTTCCCCTGGAAAAGTGAGCATTCATTGCAGCAAAAATGGTATTAGAGATTGTGGGATTGGAAAAATGCAGCCTTTCAAATATACCAATTACCCTTCTTAGTAAATAATAGTAGCAGTAATTATGGACCGTATGAGATCCATACTCTTAAGCACGTTCAGAAAAAAAAAAAAAATCTATCACCATCAGGACTTTTCTATCAAGAGAGTGAGTTTGAACAAAAGTTGTCTACAGAACCAGAGCATATATTTAACACATTTCAAACTGCTGTATAGTTTTTCCAACAAGCTCTTTCTAAAAGGAAAATGTAAGACATTATTGTCAAATTAATTATTTAGATCTCTTTATTTTATTTTATAAATTGGCAGTCCTGGGCGGTATACATTTGAAAGGAGAGAGATATTAATAAACAGAATGACATCACAAAAAACAGCTTTTAGAACTTTGGTATTTACAAACTCTTAATATTGTCCATAGGATTTTGGAGTCTTTTTTTAAAATTCTTCCTGCTTTCAATTTTTTTTAACTTTTCTACTGTTCAAACTTCCATTAATTCTAAATTTTTTTTTATGCTACATCAATATGCTATTATATTCTTTTAGTATGCCAATAATTTTCATATGTATATAGTAACCCAAATGATTTACATCTTGGAGAAAAATTTCTGTGTCATAAGAACACAGAAAGCAAAGGAGGAGGATAAATCTAGGATTTTCTTTGGCAGAGAAAAATTCTCAGTGCTTTTGTAAATTGTATGGCTGGGCTTCTCTCCAAAGGTCTCTGACTGTGCAGCCTTGACCTCATCAAATAGGGGCAGTGTTCAAAGCATTATTTTTGTCATGTCGATATATATTGCTCATTTTGGGAATGATAAGGGCATATGGGTGATTTCCTTTATAATATGTCACTTCTTTTGGGTTTATATGTAGCTGTATTTTCAGAATAAGATACTCAGCTACTGATAATTACACTATATAACATCAGATACTTACTTAGCACTTATTATATACTCTCTCTATATATTCATTCATTAAATCTTCACAATTATATGAGGTAGGTATTCTTATTGCCATTTTTTCAGTTAAGGGAATTGAGACACAAACAAGGTAAAAAGTTTGCAAGGGTCACACAACAAGTAAAAGGTTGAATATTTAATCTGTACCTGTATCTTGAACTCATTTAGATCACCCAAATAATGCTTCACTTGCCTCTGGATATCCCTCCTGGTTTCAGCCAAAAATATCTCCCTGCTTTTACTTTACAACAAATACGCTGGAGTATTTTAGTCATAATTGGAAAACATGTCCATTCTGGATGTCATTCTTGAGTTACTCAACGTCAAATGTCAGAGGCTTTCTTTTCATTTGGTGGGTCTCTGGTATGTAGCAGGCTTTCTACTGAGGGGATGCTGGTATGTGGCAGGCATAGGGAGTGTGGTGGCAAACCAAAGAGATATTGTCCTTGCCCTCATAAGTCCTTGTCTAAAAGAGTGTACATCACATTCTCAGCTTTAGTTACCACATATCAGAATCATCTGGGAAGCTCTCAAATATTTCTGAGGTCTAGACCAAACCCTAAAATAATTTAATCTTAATATTTAAGAGTGGGCTCTTGGCATTAGCAAATTTTTAAAAGGCCCCTGATAATTTCATGTGTAGCCAAGGTTGAGAAACACTTGCTTCTGGTCTATTGGTAAGGCAGACAATAATATATAATCACAGGAAAAGGACATAGTTACAGAATTCAATATGAACTACTAAAGATAGGAAAAAGTGTAATGAGATTGTAATAGGTTTGGGATGGATGTCAAAGAGACTTCTCTAGAGAAGCATCAATTAACTAATGCTAAAATAATGAAGAAATTTACTAAGATAAAGTCACTCTTGTGAGCATTCCTGGAAGAGAGAATATGTGGATATACAGGCCTTGGTGTGTTCCCAGGAAAGACAAGGGCATTGCTGTCAGAGTAACAACACATGAGGTATCGAGTGGTATGAAGCAAGTCTAGGTAGATATATCTAGTGGTGTGAAGTGAGTCTAGATAGGTGGCTGCTACAGCCTCTGGCTTATAGTGGGTGCTCAATGAATTTGTTGTAAGATGAAGAGAAGAATATCTTCAACTTCATTGTCTCTCTCCTGATATGTGTAAATAATTCTAGGCTTTGCTATAAACTTTGGATAGAATTTGTCCTGTATGCTAAAGGTAGATGTGATCTCAATTTAACTTGTTCAGTTTTCCTTGTGAAATAGTGTTCCTGACTGGGGCATTTTACTGGTTCCTCTTTCCAAGGATGATAGAGGAGTTATCACAATGGATCCTGGAAAAAGAGAGGGGTCACAATAGCTTAGGGCCAGCTTGAGAGGTTGTAGGGCAAATGGTAGAGGGCTGGTATCAGACAGCCTCCATGTGGGCTCATCTCTCTTCTAGTTTTGGTCTTCTTAGAAACTATTTCTATTTATTTAAAATTCTCTTCTTTTCAGCAATAGCCATTGACATTGTTGTTTGGTTCTGATATTGTATATCATTACCCTACATCCTTCAAACAATGCCATTTTCCATTAAAATATTAAATTCTTCCCCTGGAATTTATCTCCAATCAAATGACTAGAGCAACCTTGAATTCCTTTGAGTCACCTAATCATGTACTAGATATTTTTAGTCTGCTCTGTATCTTGATTATCATGTGACAGAAGACACCATTCCTTCCTTATTAACAGCAGGAACATATTGAAGAAAATCATTGGTATCTTATAATTGTCTAAATCTTAGCTCTAAAGTATGACAGGCAATCACAAGTCTCTTTGATTTATTATTTCCTTTGACTCATTGATTTACATAATATAAAAGAATAATTTTAAAATCAAGTACTATAATTTTTATTTTAAAATAAAATTTCCCTAAAAATTTATTGCTATTTCACTAATCTATATAAATATATGTATAATACACATATGTATATATGCATATATACATGTATATGTAAATATATGTATATACATGTTTATGTACATATATGTATATATGGAGAGAGAATTCAACCATTTATGAAAAAATATTATTGATGATCCAAACAAGTTTTGTTTTCTAAATTATTAAAAAGAAAGTAATCAAGCATCAACTCAAGACAACATATGTCAGTCGAATTGACACAAAATTGTGTGCACTAGTTTATTGAGAAACTGGGACCAAGTAGGCAAGATACATCCTCTTTTGCATTCTTATCACTTGCTCTGCTCCCCTCCAGCCTGTATTTCATGTCAACCAAACTTCCCAGTATTTGCGGGTAGAACTCTGCTGGGCATGAAGCCCACAAACACTCGTGTAACATACAAGAACTAGATTATGAGCATTTGGGGGAGACTTTTAAGAAGCCTGGTGAGAGGCTTTGAGAATGTGATCATTTTTGGCCTATAGGCTTTTGCCTGCTAACTCAAATCCTCTCCATCCTTGAATCCTCTCTCTCCTTTCTTGTTCATGGTGCTTTCTGTTGGGAAGAAGTTTTAGATCATGGATAGCTATACTTCTCAAAGGTTTCAAAGTTCTTCATGGAAGACATATGATTCAATGTAATGGAAGAGTCCTCTCAAGAAACTGCCATTTATTTTATAAACTGCCATTTATACTAAAAAAGCGTCAAATAACTCTTTCATAGCAAGGTAGGAAAATACAGAGTTCTTGGAATTTTTTTCCAGGTTTTTCACCAACATTCAAAGCACGTGGGATTCAGAACAGCATCTCTAAAAATAAAGATCGGTTGTTTGACTGTGTTTGACTGGATCTTCTCAGATTATAGTGTATATCTTGGGATCTTGAGAATGTCAGAAAGCCAGAATAAAACTGACCCAAGACCCACTCCTTTTTGATTCATGCATCAACATTCATAACTCAGTTGTCGGGTTCCTATCTAATTAGGCCAAGAACCTAAAAATGGTAGGAAGCACCTGAGGCAGGAAGTCAAGAAGCTAAAAGTCACAAAATGAAGATGTACTGACAGCTACACTTTTTCAGTGCTCTTCTAGTGGCCTCTTGAATTCTCATCCACTCACCTTGAGCAAAGATTAGGACCATTGCCAAGGCCTATTTTTCATACTGATAAATAATGTATTTAAAGAAAAATTTAACCTATTTACATGTTTAGAATATCAATTGTTTTAGAGGTGTTACTTTAAAATTAATATGTACTTATTTAATTCTCAGTAATTCTTTGAGGCTGGTATCATTGTCTTTATTTTAGCAATAAATTAATAAGACAAAAATAAAGTTAGATAAAATTGCAGAGAAAAGATATATCTATCTGATTCTAATCTGTATAATCCATCTGTTTTTAACAGTTGAACAATTCTAGAACAGTGCCTGGAAACAAGAGCCATTTGTTATATACATTTTAGTATTGGTCTGCTATCCAGAATTATTAATAAATAATTTATGCTTGAACATTATGCAAGCTATTCTGAGGTATTGGGCTCATTTATCTCTTGGAAATATTCATGAAGTAGATTCCTACTCACACCTTTGCTACTTTCACTATGGTTTGTTATTTTAGCAGGTATTACAAGTATGCTTCATATTTCTGTCTTTTTTTTTTAACTTTATTTCATTAGTTTCAAGTATATAGTACATTGGTTAGACATTTATATAGTTTATAAAATGATCCCCCTAATTGCTCCTCTCCTCTGTCTCTCCACCTAGCTATTACATTAATGCTAACTGCATTCTCTATGCCATGCTCCTCGTCCCTGTGACCATATATCAACTACTAATTTGTACTTCTTTAACCTTTCATCCCATTCTCCCAGCTCCCCAACCCTCTGCCCCCATCCATTACCAGATTGTCCTCTGTATTTGTGAGTCTGTTTTTGATTAGTCTGTTTTTGTTCCTTAGATTCCGCACATAGTATTTATCACATAGTATTTATTTTTCTCTGTCTGACTTATTTGACTCAGCATAATAACCTCTTTGGTTTTCTTAAAAAGTGAATGTTAAGTCTGTTATTTTAAAAACTCTTTAAAATCAAAGGAATTGCTTCATTGCTTCATATTTTATGAATATTATCACATATTCTTTTATTTTGGATTAAACATTTAAAATTTTTCTTTAACTTATTTCAATAGGTAGCAATATAAATAAATTATCTGGAAAAAAATGACCTTCTAGATAATATAAAAAATAGTTTGTGATGTCTCAATGGAGAAAATATAAATAAATCTAACCTTTAATATAATGTGAACTTGATGTTTTAACATTTAACATCAATCTTAATTTGTGCATACAGATATATTATAGTCTCCAGAGAAATAATGTTTATTCTAATGATCATCAGCATTATATAAGTTGCAGTAATAGGAGTATGCATCAAATCTGTTCTGCAAAAAAATTAAATTAAGAATATGGTTAATAGTTGATATTTCAATAGAAGAATAGGTATTTTTAAGGAAATAAAGCAAAACACCCTTTATAAAATCATAAATGACATGCATTGTTTTGATTTCAGACTAGCATGTTATTTTGTCATTTCTTCACTTTGGTGATGCTGCCTTATTTCCTAATCACCTATTTGTTTTTGAGTTCATAAAAATTTAAAATAATGTCACTGAGTATTTTATTTCTGTTTATTTTCAGTCTTATAGAAAAGACAAAGATAATAAAAATTTTATCTGATTTGAATTATTGTTAGATAATTTTAAACAATGCTTTCTTAATTATGCAAGTTGACAGATATTTGTGTTTTCTTAGCTTAGAAACAGTTTTCTTTCACACAGTGATAAAATCTGTAACTGTCATGTACCTAAATATATCAAGAAAATTTGTAACTGTCATGTACCTAAATACATCAAGAAAATATCATATGGGAGCAAAAAATTTCATAATGCAAGTATTTAAGAAAATAATTATTTGCTGTTATGTTAGCAATATAAATTATCTTAATGACTGATTCTCTGTTATGCATACAGATGAACAAAAATAAGAATAATTTGTCCAAGGAAGAAAACAGGTGGGGACAAAAGTAAAAAGATATTTTTTCAGGTTCTGGTTTAAAATTGCATTTCTTTTGTTGATTGCAAATAAACGTCATTTTGAAAATACTTAGAAATAATGAAAACTCCTATGTGAAGATCACAGATTTTCATTAGGTTTGTTTCTGACATTGATAGGATAGTGTGTGTGTGTGTGTGTGTGTGCGTGTGTGTGCATGTATGTGCTATTTATGACACTGATATCAATGTTAATGATAGGGGACAAGAATATTGCACCAACTTCAATAACCTTATTGAATAGCTTGGATATTGATGATAGTCAAATTTAAGTAGAATCAACCAGGCTAAAGTTTTCTTGAAATATTTATATTTTCAATTGCATTTATTGCAAATAAGTGTCATGGAATACACACTCATTCACTCACCCATCTGTCACCTAGGGATGCAGTATAGTATAGTGACTTAAAGCTTTATTACTAGAAGTAAGATCTACAACTGGCAGCAGTAGCATCACTTGGGAGATTTATAAAATGCAGAATTTGAGGTGCCATCCAGAACAGGATCTTCAAAAACCTTTACATGATTTGTACACACATTAAAACTTGAGAAGCACTGACGTTATGCTTATTAGTAAAAGGTTGAAGAATTTTCTCTAAGATCGGTAATAAGACAAGGTGCCCACTCTCATCATTTCTATTTAATATAACACTGGAAATTCTAGCCAGAGTGATCAGTCAGGAAAAGAAATAAAAGCCTTCAAAGTTTGAAAGAAGGAAGTAAACTTAGCTGTGTTTGCAAATGCCTTTGAATTAATACATAGAAAATCTTAAAGATGCCATCAAAAAATATTTGATCTAATCAGCAAATTCACTAAAGTTGCAGAATACATAAGTAACATACAAAAATCAGTAGTGTTTCCATACACTAACAACAAACTATGTGAAAAAGAAATAAAGAAAACTATCCCACCTACAATAACATCAAAAATAATAAATTTAACTGAGGAGGTGAAAGATATCTACACTGAAAACTGTAAGACATAGATGAAAGAAATCAGGGAAGACATAAATAAATGGAAAGGTGTCCCATGTTCATGGATTGGAAGAATTAATATTGTGAAAATGTCCATACTACCAAAAGCCATATGTAAATTCAATGCAATCTCTATCAAAATAGCATTTCTTATAATCCTAAAATTTATGTGGAACCACAAAGGACCCTGAATAGCCAAAGCAATCCTGAGAAAGAACAACAAAGTAGGAGGCATCACATTTCCTGATTTGAAGTTATATCATAAAAGCATAGTAATCAAAACAGTATAGTACTGGCATAAAGACAGACACATAGACCATGAAATAGAATAGAGCCAAGAAATAAACCCAGGCCTCTACAGTCAACAAATATTTGACAAAGAAGCCAAGAATACTCAATGGAGAGAAGACATTTTCTTCATTAAATGCTGCTGGGAAAATTGAATATTGACACGTAAAAGAATGAAACTAGACTTTTATCTTACACTGCTCACAAAAATTAACTCAAAATGAATAAAGGATGTAAACGTAAGACCAGAAAGCATAAAACTCCTATAAGAAAACAGGAAAAAAGCTTGTTGACATAGGACTTAGCAATAATTTTTTGGAAAAGGGCAAATGACCTCAATAGATATTTTTCAAAAGAAAACACATAGATAACCAATAGGTTCATGAAAAGATGTTCAGAAACTCTAATCAAAGCCATAATAAAATATTATTTTATTCCTATTAAAATAGCTAGCATCAAAAAGTCAAGAGATAAAAATTTTAGTGAGGACGTGGAGAAAAGTGAACCCTGAGTACTGTTCATAGGATTATAAATTGGTATGGCCACTATGGAAAAAGTATAAGGTTCTTCAAAAAATTAAAAATAGAACTACATATGATTCTGCAATTTCTTTCTTGGAATATATAAAAAAGAAAATACTAAATAAAAAAGATATCTGTACCCCCATATTCACAGCAGCATTGTTTACAATAGCCAAGACATGGAAACCACCTGTGACCAAGAACGAATGGATAAATAAAGAAGTTGTGGTATTGAAATGGAATATTATTCAACCATAAATAGAAGAAACTCTTGTCTTTGGTAACAACACAAACAAACCTTGAGGTCATTATGCTAAGTTAAGTAAGTTAAACAAACTCTGTATGATTTCACTTATACATTAAATTTTTTAAAAATAGAGAAAAAGCAAACTCATCAAAAAGATCATATTTGTGATTATCAGAGGCAGGGGATGGGGGAGAGGTGGAGAAGGAATTGGATAAAGGTTGTCACATGGTACAAACTTCCACTTATAAGATTAATAAGTACTAGGGATGTAAAGTACAGTAAGAAGATGATAGTTAATACTGCTGTATGGTATATTTGAAAGTTAAGAGAGTAAATCCAAAGTTCTCATACAAGGAAAAACACTTTTTTTTTCCTTTTTATATCTATATGAGATAATAGATGCTAATTAAACAGATTATTGTAATCACTTTACAACATATATTAGTCAAATTATCACGCTATACACCTTAACCTTATACAATCCTGTATATCAATTATGGCTCAGTGAAACTGGAGAAAAAAGCTTGAGAAGCATTGACTTAGAACCTGGCTCTGGAGTAGAGAGCCCTAAATTTCTAGACCCTGGTTTCTTTATTTGTAAAATCCTTCACTTTAATAATCTATTTTACTAAATATATTTTGTCAGATTTTCTATGGCTTCAGTGAGAGTAAATCAATGAAGTACTGTATGAAATACATTGCTTTAACTGCTATAAGATAGCACCTTACATAATCACATTCTGTACAATTCTAGGGGAGGTGGTACAAAAAATGCATGGTAAACTCACAGATACATACATTCAATGAACAGTTTTCAAATATCTACTGTGTTCTAAGCACTTGTTAAGCAATACAGCTACAATATTGAATAAAACAGATGAAAACATCTACCCACATAGTGGCTATATTTTAGTTGGTGGGTTGATATGCTATGATATGGCTAGATTTAATAAATTATATGACTATAACTCTAATCCTACCTATAGTCTTGCATGGGTACATACATGTACACACACTAGCCTATTCTTTCTTCAGATCTTTTATTACTCATTGTTAAATTTTATCATTCTCTGGAGGTGAGATTAGAAGCAAACCATGCCTCTTGGTGAAATTGATAATGTAAAATACAGCCGACCCTTCTCGTTCACGGTTTCCCAACCACCAGTTAACCCTTTGAACAACAGGGGTTTGAACTGTGCAGGTCAATGAACTGCACAGGTCAACTGAAAAAAAAAATCTACATGCAAGTGGACCCATGCAAGGGTCAACAGTATATCACACACGTAAGTTATGCAGCTTTTTTTTCCTTGCCATTTTGGTTTTCTTCTCTTATGCAATCCTTTTTTGATCATGACGTAATCTAAGAGGCAGGATAAATTGGTACTTACTTCTGGTTATGTATAAAATCAATCAGACCCATATTCAATACTCTTTCCTCTATCAAAGCTATTTACATTTGAGTGATTTTGTTAATATTTTTGTCTTAGTTTTCTTGTGTGTAAAATTAAGGAAATAATAGTATTTATCTGTGACTTTTGAATGTATTAAATGGTGTAATATATGAATAGTATTGTATAAAGTGTCTAATTTGACGACACTAGATTAACATTGCTTATAATTATTAGTTTGAACACATAATAGTAGTAATAATGATAAATCTATTGGATTACATCTTTAAATTTTCACCATAAATTCCTCATGTAATGACTTTATTATTAGTTCTACAAAATGATCTTACTTTGGATGTGGACTCAATTTGATAAATGATGCTACTTTAGGTACAGGTTATTTATCATTCTCACATGTACATATTCAATCGATTTCCTGTCTTTTCACAACCCATCTTTCAGGGTGTCAGTTTCTAGCCATGTACTCATGAGGTAGTTATTTGGATTAAATAACATAAAAAGTGATTAGCATAATTGCTAGCAAAAGGGAGTCTCCAATAAATAATTTCTTTCTTCACAGATACCTTTAAATTTGATATATTTTTAAAGCCACTATTATAATATAATAAAATGATATGTAAAATAAGCAGAATGCTGTCAGTATACCATTTTATTATTACTCTTAAAAAATTCAGTCACTTTACAGTCCCTGACCTCAAAAATTATACACTTTTAAAAATTATAAATAAAAAGTAAAAAGACTGTAAAATAGAAATTAAACTTAAAATAAGAAAAACATGACAAACAAAATTCAATTAATTGATTTAGATAAAAAGCACTCTAATAGTTCTTAAGTAGGAGAGATTCACTATGGGATAAAATGTTTTTCCAGAATGCTTTAGGTGACACTGCCAGGATCAGTTTAGTACTCTTAGAAATGGGGACCTAAACCATAAAAGAACACTTGTATTCAGGAATGCTATGTAGCATCAATTGCCTGGAATGGACCGGGAAAAGGAAGTAAAGTTTTTGTACACGATTCATCTCAACCATCCAAGATATATTAGGAATCATTTCCTTTCAGAGATGAGAACATTGTGATGACAGAAGTTATGATCAGTTTAACAAAACTGAAGAATAGTTTAGTCATGATTTATCTCAGATCAATCTGAAGCCAAAGTCTATGCCTCTTTATTTTGCTACTCATTACCCCAACAACAACAACAAAAACTAGAGATTATTCTGAAAAAGTTGGTCGGGTCATATTATAGGTTATCTTGACTACCCTGTACAAATGTGGATTTTAACCTCAGGATAATGTCGAGTAGATGAAGGGGTATGATTTTGAAAGTGATATTATCAAATACATGGCCTTTATTAAGCACCAAAGGTCCAGAGAGAAACGTCTTATTTAAGCTTCCCATTCTTGCTTCATTCTGGGGTGAAGTAAGGATTATTTCTTACTATTTCTCCGGAACTGAAAATACAACTTAATTATTAATTTGAGGCATATAACATCTTTTAGAGACAGAATGCCTTGATATGTATCCTGATTAAATCACTAACACTGTATGACTTGGCTAAGTTGCCTCAGTCCTCATCTTGGAAATGTGGATAATATTTATTTAAAAATGTTCTGTAAAGATTAAATAAACTCGTGCACATACGATACTGACAATACGCCTTGACACATATTCATACATTATTTTGTAATATAAGGTAGTATATAATGTTTTGTTATTTTTATTGATGTTACTTTTTACTCTATCCTGTTACATTTCAAGATATAAAATGACTGAAAAATAGAATCTTAGAAGGAGGAATTCTGGTTTATAGGGTAAGGAATTCTAGTAATAACTACTAAAAAATAGATGCTTATTAAGTTTATCTACAGTATGAAGATTGCAATAACTTGGTACAGCTACTGTAAAAATAATAAATTTATGTCCTTAATGGGAGAGGCATATATGAATAATTAAACAGTTTCAAGTCAAGTCACTATTTTTAACATTGGAAAATGCTGGTATTATACTGTTTGTGTTTAGGTATTATACGTCAAATTAAAATTTTTATAATAAAAAATAACAAATGCTTTTTAGCCATATTGTGTACTCTAGAGAATTTTGGAGCTAATGTGCATCTTATATAAATATCTAAATCATATATTAATTACATTGTAAAATAGAAATACATTATAAAATAATATGTATCTGACATTATCAAGGACATTGATGATTATGAGAAAAATATGTCCAGTGTATTTCCAAAGCATGAAGTGGGGTCATCAAATGCAAGTGAGGTCAGGGAAGGCTCGTTAGAGATTATCTGACAGCTCCCAATGTAGCGATAGAAATGGGATGGAGATAAAAATATATATAAGCTAAGCATAACATGAATAAAGTATGATATTGGCAGTAATATTAAAGAAATTCAGAGTGGTAAGACTGCAAATATGAATAAAACAAAACATTTCTAATTATTTTCTGTCTGGTTCACTAAAAAGAGTTGGTACCTTAGATGTGCTTGATCAAAATTGACTAATTATGTGTAATTTAAGACCTCTATAGTTGCTTTACACATAAAAATGTATAAAACAATAAGAATGAAAAAGACACTGGACACTGGAGATTTGAAGTAAAGAAACTGAAGATGAGAAATAAACCCAGCAAAAGGAAGAGTTCTGAGGCCAGTTACAAAACTTTCAGAAACTTCAAGAATAGGATTAAGGAAACATTATTTGCATGCCCAACAAATATTCCTCTGTCATTATTGCCAAATAAATTCAACTCTAATTTTGTTCAGGTGACAATATATTCAGAAAAGAAAGGTCTCTCTAGTGCTCTCAGGTAGTGGTCCCCAATCTTTTTTACACCAAACACTGGAGCTCCTATGAGAATCTAATGCCTGATGATTTGAGGTGGAGCTGAGGTGGTGATGCTAGTGCTGGGAGGCAGCTGCAAATACAGATAAAGCTTAGCTGGCTTGCAAGCCACTCACCTCCTGCTGTGCAGCCTGGTTCCTGACAGGCCAAGGACCAGTACTGGTCTGCGGCCTGGGAGTTGGGGACCCCTGTTCTAGGGAACAAATCACAATTAGTCAAAACTGATCAAAACATTAGTGTTTTAAATATTACTTCTAGTAATTAGTTTAGAAGTGGATGTGTAACCCTGTCGTAGCCAATGAACTTAAGAGCAATTCTGCTGGGAAGTAGGGAATGCCACTTCCATAAAAGGTTTCCCCCTGGTTAAGGGAGACAGAAGCACAAAGACCAACCACATCACCTTCTTGGATGGTGTCTGGAGATGCTGTAAGTCCTCATCTGACCATGAGCTAAAAAATAAACCTGGCCGTTAAGTTGGGTAAATGGAGCCCCATGATTCTCTAGTGCTGGGCTATCTCATTTTCATCAAGGTTGTATAAAATTTCTGGCAGGATAGATTGAAAGAAAATGAGAAACAAGTTTATGGAAGACATTTTACGCTGTATTAAGGTTGAACCTTCTAATGTAACCAAATGGGGATCATCAACTAATCTCCATATGCAAAATGATATGTCAGGGTTGAATTTTAGATAAAACAAATGGTGAATAGAAAGGATTTGAGAACAACAAGATTTGTGGCAGAAAAAATATCAAAGAAGTTTTTGTTGTCAAGTATCAGGACATAATAAGAGATGGGGTGAGAAAGGAGAAGAGAATTTTATAGCATGTTTTAATAGTTGCATTTGAAAGCTATTTGTATTTCCCTTACAAATGGAGATGTTTTATTTTCGGAGTTAAGAATAATATATTTCCATTTATACTTAAATACTTTGAATTATTTTTCAGAAGTATTTTGGAGATTTTTCATTTCTTTAAAGAGTCACTGTAACTGTTTTACTAAGATACACACATAAAAATATATTATACATTTTGCCAGAATTCAAAACTCACTGTTTAAAGATGTATTTTAACCAAGATATCACAGCATGGTATATTGAATGCATAGAGACAGATCAAATTAAATTTTTGTAGGATGGATTAGTTATTTTATTGTTATGTGTATATTTAAGAGAAAGTCACTTTCTTAAAATTACATGCATTGGAACAGAATTTTTAAGTATTGACTTTCAATTAGATAAAGCATCTGAATCTATCCTCTGATTACAATATTTAGAATTCATATCAATGGAATCCCATTAAAATATTTAGTAACAACAATATTGAGATATGTGTTTATATGTTTTCAAAGTATTCCCATTTTAATATGTGAAATTAAACTTTATTTTATACATTTTTATATTTTAGCATGCAGTAAACAGTTCCATTCAGATATTACACAAGAAAATAGTACTTTTCAATGCTAAATTAAGAGGTTGCAACTAAATTGGATGTCTAATCCAGCAGATTTTTTTTAATTGTTAATGTTTAAAATTAATTAAATACAGCTTAAGTTGTAGATTATTTAAAATATAGAATCAGCAATTAGTAGAACATATTTATTTTAGTACATATCAACATGGGATTTACAGGAGATGGAGAGAACAAACTTAATGCTATGTTTACAATCAGAAAGATCCTGAATAAAGACAGAGAAGCAATGTTCAGGCAACAAGATGTTGAAAATAGTTTCAAAAATTAGGAGTAACCTTTATTAAGGTGATTTTCTCATGTTAGCTTTAAAAAATGTCAAGCTAACTGGTGATATCCAATTAAGGTTTGTCTTTACTTGTATCCCAGTTGAGTATTTAACGATTAAACCATACTGAAAGAACCATATAAATCAATTATTTGGATGATTGTAAGGATCCTTGTGTGTGTTTGTGCATAGATGTGGTTGCATGTGAATTGTTTATGTATATCTGTGTGTATGTGTGTTGTGTGTTGGGGGGTAGTGGTAGGGAGAGAGAAAGAGAGACTCTTTCCTGTACCCCATGCTGTGCTAGCAATACAGAGTGTGGTGAACAAGGTAGACGTGGTCCCAGCCCTCAGAGAGCTTAAAGTCTAACCAGAAATACTGATACTAAACAATAATAAAATTAGAGTTACTGATAATATTATGATGAGGATATATGGAGCTACAGAGTCATAAATCAGGAGGAACCATTTTTCTGGAATTAGTCTTTTTTGATAAAATTTGAAAAAGAAGGATCAATGGAACAAACCAGAAAAATGTGCATGAGGATGTTGAAGATGGGAATGAGAGGTTGCCTGTAGAAGGATTGGTGTTGCACAAGAGACAGGGTGAGATCTTTCAGGAACAAACTATTTGAATGTGGCTATCACAGAGATGGAAGATAATTCTGGAAAGATGATATGGAGAAGTAGGCATAAGCCACATCCAGGATGCTAAATCCATTGTGAGCTGTGTTAACGAAGTTCAGTCTTGTGAAAGGGCATTAGAAAAAAACTCTGAATTTTCACAATCACAATCACATTTACATTTTAAATGATGTCGACTGAGATGTAGAGAATGGACATGGCCTGGAAAGGATTAAGAGTAGGTAATGTGACATTAGTAAAAGTTCAGTAAGATGATGACTTGGACTGGGTTATTGATAGTGGGCATAGATTAAAGCGAATGGATTAAAAAATTATTCAGTAGAATTAAAGGATTTTTTTTTGAGAAACAATGATTAACCATTAAGGGACAGACTCCTAGTGCCTGTGTTTCTATGTGAGATTTACCATTTTTTAACTATGAGGGAATGCATAAATTGCCTTGTTTCTTTATCTGAATACTATGGATAAAAATAGTGCCTAATTGATTAGTTTCCTATAAACTTTAAAGAACTGGAGTAAAGAATTGATGATTGGTGTAAAGAATTTAGGGCAGTTCCAGACATGTAGCAAGTGCTTTTAAATATTAGCATTTTCTACATGTCATTAATTATATTTTGAAAGATGAGGGAAGAGCCACATCAAGGTTTCTGGGTCAGACACTGTATGGAAGCTTTCTGGAATGAGAAATAATAGAAAAGAAGTATTTAGGGGGAGATATCATCAGTGATATTCAAAGAATGTAAACTTTGATACATTAGATAGATATCCATCAGAATATCAACTAGTCTGTAGGCTATGAGTTTATAACCCAAAGTAGAAATCAGTAATATATACACATATTAGACATTTATCATCATACATTTCCTATATAAAGGGCAAGGGAGTGAGCATGCAAATTAAAATCGAGAGACTTTGATATAAATCCTGGCTCTGTTACTTCCTAATTGCCCTGGGGAATTCTTTGAGGCTTAATTTTCTTGGTTTCAAAATGTGATTAGGGTAGTTCAAATGATATAAAGTATTCTAAGAGGTATGCACCAATTAATATCAGAGGTAATCAGTTTCCGTGATTTTGTCTGTTTGTCCTTGGCCCAGCAGCTTCTGCAATCACTAACACTGCATTGGCACCAGCCAATTACCTACAAGCAGAGCCTAATCTCATGTCTCAACTATGCACAATTGCTTCCAACCCCAGTTTCTGAGGTTTTAAGACATATGCACAACTATAAAATATAGGAGAATTACATGTTTCTTCCTTTTTTTCTCCAGATAAACTGTCCTGGGAAGTAGTGTTTGTCTTCTCGGAAGACAGTCTAGCAATATCAAGCAATCAGTGTTGCTTGATATCAAACGGTGGTCAGTTAAGCAAAACCCATCTGATTGGCTTCCCTTCCTGCCCTGCCTCACTCTTTCACATGCCTGCTTTCTGCAATTGCACTGATTAATTAATCAGAGGCACATAAAACTTTTCCACGAGCTTATAGTAACTGAGATATCCAGGCATGTATTTCACTTTGTTGCCCTAGTATGTTACTAGATAGATGACATACTAATCCAATGGCAATAGGGATGCCATCATTGGTGTTAAGTGAATGGTGATAACTGTAGTGACATCATAATCATTATGACTTTTACCAATGGTAGTTCCAGTTTAAGATAGCAACATAGAATGATCCTGAACTCACATTCTCCCATGGACACACCAAATTTACAGCTACATATCAAATAATTTTCTCTGAAAAACTAACTGAGCAACAACTATACATAAGGCAAATGAGACACAAAAACCACATCAAAGTGGATAGAATAAACTCACCCCTGGCATGGCAACCTCTATGGGAGGAAACTCACAATCACGAGGTTCTCCCTGAGAAGAAAAAAGTTCGAACCTCACGTTTGGCAACCCCAACTTTATAATCTTAAGGAACAAGCCCCCAAAACATCTAGCTCGGAAAGCCAACAAGGCTTGTGTTCATAAGATAAGGCTGTAATGAACTAAGAAACAGTTCATAAAGGGATCAGGCGGGCTCACCCACTCAAGGCCCAGCACAGAAGCAACACCCTGAAAAGTGCCCAGTCTTTTTATGAATTACACTCATTCGCTTATCTTATAACTGTGGCCTGAGGGGCAGACATCTAATTTAACACACATCTAGGGAACTACTGGCAAAGTCAAAGACAAGGAGAGAATCTTAAAAGCAGCAAGAGAAAAACAACTTGTTACATGCAAGGGAATGCTCCTAAATCTATTGGCAGATTTTTCAGCAGAAATTTTGAAGGCCAAAAAGGAGTAGGGTTAACTAGGGTTATTGTGGTGATCATTTCATAATATATACAAATATTGAATCATTATGATGTACACCTGAAACTAATGTAATGATTAAATCAGTTTAAAAAATTAATTGCAATACCTTCCTGCATGTTAAAACATGCCACACTCAGGGAAACACAAACCCGGCCCACCCCCCACAAAAAATCCAAAATGTATTGTGATTAGATAATGCTACGTCAATTGTATCAAAAAGATTAGTAGAGACTATTTTGTTGGTTACATTTTAATCTAAACTCCTTGAATACACTACATAAACACAAATATAAAACTATTTACAAGCCTAGCACAGACCGCCTCTTGTCACAAGCATGGATCTGGGCTTTTCATGCTATTGTTATTGAGATGGCTTTTAAACTTTACTTTTTAAAAAATGTGTGATTCTGAGCATTGTTTGGAGCCAAAGTTAATATAAAAATCATAAGTCCAAACTAGATAAAGCCCCTTAATTTTGGTAATTCAATATTATTATTGATAATAGCCATATTTTTTTATTACCCAAAATCAGACTAGATATTTCTATGTGCATATTATTTTAGTGTGTCACTATGTTAGGGTTCCAGGAAGCTTTCTTACATATCTTTAATCTTCTTATATACATGTGATAAGTTTATTCTTATTTCGAGAAAGGAAACTAAATCTATCAAGAGTTTTTCATTTCACATGTATGTTTTATCATGAAGTAAGTAAAAAGTTCAGCATTTCAACTTTAAAGTGAAAATTTGTCATAGAGTCAGTGAAATATGCTCGTTTAATTTTAACAAAATTATGTAAAAAGTTCTAAATAATTTATTTCTCAAGTTAACATTTATATTTCCTTTTTCATCTCCTTTAAATATCTTTACTTTTAATTTATTCATAACTTTATTAATACTTCCTTTGTTTAGCACTTTTAGTCAGTAAATACATGTTTAAAACATATTTAAAAGCCACATCACTTACAATTATAGACATTCATAAGCAAATATCAAAATATAAAGTCACACACAATTGTTACGAGCACATAATTTTTTGTAACTTACTAATATACTGTTTTACTTTTTTCACTTAGACATATTAAATAATAGAGTAAAATAAAATATTAATATTCTTTAAAAATATTAAAACCCAAAAAGATATACTTTCACATATTAGCTATATACCTCTTAATAATAAATTCACTGCTATAGTAACTGTATGAAGTTTGTGAATTTCTCGTGGAACATTTGCATGATACTTACATTTCAAAATATTGTGGCATTTTTTTTTTACCATTCAAAATGCTAATTTTCATTGTAGGCTCATGGCAGAAGTCAAATAACAAAGACCCAAAGATCTTGTCTGGTTACAAGAGTAGATATCTTATATAAATTTTAGCAGCATTTCTGTTCCTTCATACCATTATTGTGTACTCCCCAAACGTATTCCTTATAATGACTTAGTAAATTTATAACTTCCTTGTTTATTTGGCAAGCATATGATTAGAGTGAATTAATTTTTACATAGAGGTAAGACTGCATACTATTTCTCTCAAGATATCTGCAGCAATCAGTCATTCAAGAACCATTCCCTTTGATGCTCTTAGCTGGGATTCATACTATTCATACTGAATATTCATAATATTCATACTGAATATTTTTAAACTCCTTGAATATTGTTTTGAATTATAGTATCAGTGCTAGCACATATGCGCCTTTCCAAGCATTAGAAAAAGCCCCATGTTCTTCTCTCTTTGAATATTAGACTTGACAGAAAGATTGATAAAAGACACCTATATGAATTAATGATTGCTGTTAAACCACTTGAAAGCTTATGGCTTCAAACATCAATTTGTTTTTTTTCCTGATTCTGTGGGTTGGCTGGGAAATTCCTCAGCTGGTTTACCTAGCTTTCCTCTTGAGAAAGCATTTAACTGGCAGATCAACTGGGGTAGAAAGTTCAAGATTGTTTTTCTCACCTGTGTAGTAATTAGTGCGGGATGTGGCCTAGGGTAATTTGCTTCATCTTCATGTAGTCTCTCATTCTCTCACAGCTTAGACTGGATTCTTTATATGATGATCTTAGAGTTATGATGCAAGAGTACAAAGTACAAAGCTGCAAAGATGAAAAATTAAGCCTTACTTCTGCAACCTTCTGAACTGGTCAAAGCACCACACAAGGCGATCCAAGATTCAAGGTAGGGAAATGGACTTTACCTTTTGATAAGAGGAACTGCAAAAATTTTGTTGCTCCATTTTAAAACTTATAACAATGATCCTTTGGGCTGACATAGCATCGTGAACTGTTGTTTATTTCAAAAAGAGATGCTCTTTTCTTCAAATGCACCCAACTGAGTAGCAGGATAACAGAATGAAAAGTAAAGTGGGGCTGAGCTTGAATCCTCACTGTCCTCTTTACTGGAAATCTTTTGTCAGTGTACATACAAACTATACAAGTGTATTTGATGGCTCAGCATGTCCCCTTAGATTAATTCCTGAAAGTCGTAACAGCTAATGTTAAGGGAAGACATTTTCATGAGGAGGATCTCTAGAAAACAAGGTAACCGTAGTACATAGTATCTGGATACAAGGGAGATGATAAATTAGCTTTATTTTGTGCTAATCAAATAATATTTGGAATAATAGTGTATGTATTTATAGTGTCAAATTTTCTTTACTTATTCGAAGCAGAGCAATGAAAAGGGAATTCAACTATGATGTATGATCAAAAATTGAAAAACTTCAAGGTATTCAAATTTATGAAAACCTCAAATAGCTATGTAATATATGGCTTCACCTATATGAAATTCTACCATTAAGAAAAGTCAGACTAATCTGGGTAGCATACCAACTACTAGGAAATTCAATGTTTATATATGTACAATGCTCACAGTACTTTATACATAATAATGCTAAATTAGTACTTGAGGACTGAATAAATGAATATATTAATGAATGATTCCCTAGGAACACTGATTTTGATTCAGTATTTCATTACATGGGGTAAGCTTTATAAAGGTTAGTTGACAATAATTTGGGGAAGGTAGCAGTTTCCCAGCACTGTCAAATGAATAATTCAAAGAATAAAGTCATATGTTATGAATGATGGAGAAAAAAAGACAATTTATAGTAAAACATATTTTTATATGCAATAAGCTTCTCTAGAAGGATAAACAAGAATCTGTTATAGTTTGTTAAATTTACTGAGGAAAGTAGGTTTCTGAGTGAAAGGAAAGAAAGGGTGAAATTGTTTTCATGTATACCTTTTGGAAACTTTTGAACTTTGTACCGTAAACATGTATTATATAAGCACACAGATTTATTAAATTGGTTCTGAGACTCTATGGTGGGGAGAAAAGAAGAATTACAAAATACTTTTAGCTCTTTCATTTCCCAAGTTATACCTATCTAACTTAAGCAAACCACCTGACTTCTTTTAATGTTTCCTTAACTTAAAAGATAAAATTGGCCAATATGCAAAAGGATATGAACATGAAATTCCCTCTGCCTTCAGCTAATGTTGAAGGTTTCTGCTGAGTCATTGCATTTTCTAATTAATTCCATCTTATGAATTTTGGCCCAGGTAGAAACCCAGTGGGTAGTCATGGGATAATATATTTCTATGCATAAAGCTAATTGGCATGTATGCTGCTTTACTCTGTGACCCTGGCCTCATTAGAAACAATCTCTAACTACCTTAGTGGTTTGGTTACTGCTTATCAAGTAGAGTTCTGCCTTTTAATGCAGAGAGGTGAGGTAAAGAAAGTAACAATTCTTGTCTTTCAGGAGGGGAAAAATGGCAATAAGAATAGGTTTTCCCAGTTAAAAATACGTCCTCACAATTAGCTCAATCAGATATTGAAAAAAAGAAGTCAAAGTTCTAAAATACTACCCAAAAGAAAAACAGGAAATCTGTATCTTCTAGTTAGTTCCTTCCCCAGAGAAAAATTAGGGTCCAGTGGAGAGGTTTGAACTCCATCTTCCTTTTCTGGATACCTTATTTATTCAGATTTACTCTGTTTTTAGTCAACCAGTTCAATGTCTGCTTACTGATTAAATAGATGTTATAAATAAACTACTGCCAACAATAGGGATAAAATGTCAAGCTAACAAATTACATATCTGTGAATGCTGATAACCACATATCATCACCCTTTCTAAATATACAAAGTATTTTTGCAAAGGCTAAACCAGCTCACTCACACATACCACAAATTCAGCAGAATATCTCAGTTGTCTTGTTTATCACAAGCCATTGTAGAAAGCTTTGTAAAAATCAGAGAATTCAGAAAGACCACTTTTTCTACATTTGCACATCAGAGTTCAGACTCACTAACTCTTTAAGAAAGGTCAAGAGCTATAATGTAAAACATTTTTAAAAAATCACTGTGGTGATAGTATTTGGGAACGTGATATCTGTTCCTTTTCAAGTTTGTGCATACATATGTAAAGGTAGTAGCAGTGGGTGCTGCTTGTGGTGGGAGTGGTAGCAGCAATGCTGAGAGTGTATTATTTTGGCAAGAATCACTTATAAATCCACTCAGTAGTATCAAACACATTATTTTTTCCACTCACGGTACTAAGCATGTGGTGAAATAGCAGTGGCTAAGTTAGCTACATTACTGGCCATTGTAGAGCTTATAATGTAGTCATTTATCGAAACAAAAAATCTGGAAAATAGCTGTAGATCAATAGGTTGATCAAACTTTAAAACTCTATGCCCAGTGGCATGAAATAAAGAAATCAAGAAAGACATTAGCCTGGAGCCTCAGATGATATAGTGTCAATTCTAAGATAGCCTTGGGTTTAAGTCCTAGTACTGCCATTTAGCAGCTGTGTGATCTTGAAGAATTTTCTTCTCTAAGATGTGGTTATATAATATAAATATGTGCTTCAAAATATTCTGGAACCCATGAATCGACTTTTCATACCTGTTATCTATTTTTCCGTTTTTCCTACATTCTTCCTGTTGATTATTGGATATTTTGTTATGTTTTAAGTATTAAATCTTTATTACTTCCAGATGCCACATATAGTTCTTCTCATCCTAATTTAAAATTGTATAGTATACAGGGTTGAATAATAAAACCTGAATGTAAACAAGTTCTTTATGTTGTGCCTATATTATATGTACTTCTAATGAATTGTTCTAAAAGATAACTCTCATCTCCCCAGTCACATTGTCCTTGGATTTCCTATTTGATTTATGGCTTTAACTTTTATTTTTAGGTTATGAATTTATTTTGGAGTTTTTGTTTTTTTCATTTGCATTAGAAATCAGACTTTTTTCACCACAGAGCCAATTTTCTCATAACTATTCACCAATCCATCCTTGACCCATATTAATTATTAATGCTACCCCTATCATGCACCAATTCTTTCTAGGCTTTCTTTTCAACTTTATTGTCTGTTCTTTTCTGTGTTTATATAAAACTTTTTACTGCATAGTTGTACAACATGTCTTAGCATGGTAGTTCCTCCTGTTTGTTTTTCTTTCCTGGTTGTGTTTTGTTACTCTTTTAAAATTTTAGATTCAGATTGATAAGATTTCTACAAGGTAGTTGCTTAAGTTTAGAATTTCATAGAATTTATATATTAAAATAGATGAAAGTAACATCTTAAAATTAATACCATGCGTTAATGACATTTCTTTATTTTTTTAAGTCTATTATAAGAGTTTTAAATGTTTTTCAATAAAGGCCTTATGTCTTCTTTGGTTAATTCATAGATACTTTTTAATTTATATTTCTATAGCAAGTGGGTAGTATGTTAAATTTTCTAATATGAATGTATCTAAAAACTGTCAATTATAATTTAATCTTTTATCTAGAAAGCTTCCTGAATTGATTTATTAGTTTGAAATAGTTTTTGTGTTAAGTTTACTGGATTTTCTATGTGGAAGGGTGACTAGATCACTGAAGAAAATGACTGTCTTTCTGTCTTTATTTTTTGTATCTGTTCCTGGTATAACCCCAAGATGGCTTAATTATTATCATATAATTTTAATATACTTTGATAATTAGTATTTCATTTAGTATTTTAGATTTTTTGTTTCTACATATAGTTATTAAGATTACAATCTTACTTTATTTTAACTATCCTTATCTAGTATTAGAATTATGATCATAGCAATCACATAAAATTAATGTGATCAGGGCTTAGCCTGGGTTCCCCAAAAGCAGAGCCTAAGAAAGTGGATTTAGGTAGTATATCTGGGAAATATTTCAAGAGTAAGGAGAGACAGAGAAGAAGGAAAAGCCACACACACACACAAAAGTTTTATTTCAAAGTTACTACTGTGGGAAATGGGGACCAAATTCTTCTCTAGGCCCCCTGAGAGGTATAATAGAATGTTTTCCAGAAATCTGTCTGTAGAACAGTCAAGCAGAGTGTCTAACTGCCAGAACCCTTCTTTTGTGGATTGAGGCTTGACTCTGGGAGCAACATTTCTAGGCTGCTTTTGTGAGTGGATCCAGCAGTATCTTAATGCCTTGGTGAAAGTCCCAGGTCGGACAGCAAAAAGATGGTCAGTAAGGGAGTTGATAGATGAATTTGAGCTTATGAAATTGTCCAATATATTCTACTGATATCAGAGGTAGATTGAGGGGATGCGATATGGGGTACATAAGGTGTTTGCTACAGACCATTCTTTTTCTACTCTGATCCGCTTGTGTTCACTTTGGTCTGTTTTGTCACTGAGTCTTTAAGTTTGAAGTTGGCTTTAATATCTATTAAAGCCAAAGTGAAAGCCAATTTGTAACAAGCTACAATCAATACTTCTGCAACCGACTTAAGGCTATTGATTGTATTGATTACCTTGCTCTCCTCCTATCCATTTTACATTTTTACCAATCACTAGCATTTCTGCTGGTCTAGGTAACTTTTCAGGCTGCGGTTGCCTTGACCTTCAATCCTGAAATGTCTGAACCTTTGCTCTTATCAATTCATAAACCAATAAGTACAATTACCTGTTAATCATTATCACCAGGCAGGAAAGTACCATTAGATGCCTCAGAGTTTCCTTATAAAACAAAGTATAAAAATACTTACCAAGTAAAGCAAAACATCTGTATTATCAACAACTTATGTGTTGCAACTATGTATATTTGTGAAATTTTGCAAAACTGTATTTAATATCTGCTTATTTTATATTTGTATCAACCGTTAATTTACTAACTTGAATATTTTTAGATATTTTAATTTTTTTACTTTTGATACTATCAGTATTATGAACATTTTGATCAAGTGTTTATTTTTATATATTTCTTTAAAATAAATATATTTTATTGTGGAAGTACTAGGTCAAAGAGAATAGACATTTTTACAATTTTCAATACCATCTGTCTATTACAAATATATATCTTTCCATGTTGTAAGAAGTATCTCTTGATATTTGAGTCCTTTGAAGAAAAAAAATGTAGTAAAATTTATGTCAGAACAAAACAATGATACACATTGTGAATATTTTAACAAGATAATTTCCTCATGGAAACTCGACGTATATAAAACCAGCCTTTCTTTTTTTCTCTTAGTAGTAGTGAGTGGGCACAGAACCCAGTTCTGAAAGCTAGTAAGATCTCAGTCCAGTCTAGCCTTGACCTGATGCCAACATGAACTTGTGTTGATGAACATCACTACACTGACTGGGCATCAAGGTTAATTTTACTCCTTTACAACTATTCATGAATTTTTATGAAAAGAAGCTTAGTTAGAATGACCAGAAGAATTTTACAATATTTTGCTTTATTTAGCTTCCAAATCAGTAGTTATTTTAAAATCCATTTTATGGGTAAAAAAATGTTACGCAAAGAAAATAAAGTACTGATAAAGCAGAAGTCTTATAGAATAGTCAGTACTCTAGTTTACCTATTTACTAACTAAAGACATGCCTGTTACATATTCAAATAAAACAGGGAAAAATCAATGACTCAGATGTTTCTAAACATTTTTACTTATTGATTTTTTTCTATTTTTATTGGAGTACTTTGGAATTTCAAAGGCACAAAGACCCAGAATTAGACAGTTCTAACTTCAATCTAAATTCCAATATTACTTTGAAAAATGTTCCTTTTACATGTTTTTCAACCAGTTTAAGATCAATTTCTCTTGGCTGTCTCAAATGATACAAGTACTCTTTTCTGTCTTATTTAGTAAATCAATATGTATTGTCACTTGTAAAACATAAAGTGTTTTTAAAATTGCTTTCCCAATATTTCCTATGAATTGCTACAGCCAAGAACAAGTGTTAAGTGATATGCCTATTTTCATAGAACAGGGTAGATACTTAAACAAGACTAAAAGTATGATCTTATGTTATCTTACCATATTGTGCAGGCAATTGTTAAATTTCAATCAGAACACAGTTATCTAGATGTTATAAAAATATTTGAAAAAACAATTAATGTCAAGACATTCCAAAGGGCATAAAAATTACTTCCCCTTAATTTTATAAAATTTAAACACATTTCATTTTTTATCAGAAAAGCTATATTTACTACCTCAGTTTAAAGTCCAGTGGCAATTTACCTGTTTGAAGTTTACTTACTATAAACTTGCTATTACTAAAGTTCTGTAAAAAAAAAAAAAAAAGGATATATGTCAATATTTTACATATTTGCCAATCTACTTTTGAAAAGTATAATTATATACAATATCTGTGTTTTAAGGATCAATATGACAAATTGCAGGAAGAATTCAATTAATTAAGTATTAACCTTCAAAATACTTTGAATCTTCTAATTAACATTTTTCAAGAATACCATTATATTTTTATTGACTTCTAGGAAGCAATAATTGGAACTCCACCCCCTGGCCCAAATGTTCAAGTAGAATTTTTCCTCATCCGCAGAGAAAAATCTATGACTCTCAAGTAAAGTTCAGCTTCCTGCTTTCAGAAATAAAGTTTTTTTGGAACACAACTATGTCCTTTTATGTACTGTCAGTGGATGCTTTAGTGATACCATTGCAGAGTGGAATAGTTGAGACAGAGACCACATGGCTGGGAAAGCAGAACATGTTTACTCTTTATCCTTCTACTGAAAATTTCATCAACCACTCCTTCTTTAAATTTGCCTCATATTTGCCGATTTTATTTTTGTATTGTCATATGCTCATGAAGGTATTTTTAAGCTAAAAGCTGCCTAAAATATTTTTGTATAATAGCTAGAGCTGAATTTTAATAAAAGATTACACACAAAAAAACATTGGATTGTCTGCTGTCAAATTGGCATCAGCACCACCTTCTTTTAAGGGTCACAAAAGAGAACACGGGAACTTTGTTTTGCATAATTGCCTTTCCTGTGTGATTCCATTGAAAGATATCCACAAGATTTGTAAATAGGAGGAGGAGATATTAATCTAGAGACAGAAGGAGCTACTGTTATGGACACACATGAGATTCATAGCAAACCAATAGCAAATTTGTGGGAACCACCTTTTTTATTGCTTCAGATTGAAAGAACTGGTGAGAGCTCTCCAGAGATTTAGCTTTGCTGGGACTTCTGGATAAGCCTGTGAGACCACTTTAGTGATGCTTCAGACTAAGTAACTGTTACTGACTTTTGCTTTCTTAATGTCTGTGTAATCCTCTAATCCATATATTAAAATACCTAGAAAATATCAAGTGACTTCTATTTTCCTGAACTGACTTTTGATAATAGACATATATTTAGGAAAATTGTTGTTTAAAAACAGAAACTGGAATTAGTTTTCTGATCTAATTAGATTTGAAGCAAGTCATGATCTTATAGTCAGTACCAAATAGGACACTAGGGGTTCATGGAACATAGTAGCAAACAGTAATTAAATGATCACTAATAGTTGCCTTAACATAAATGCATAAAGAAATAAAGGACTTGGAAGGCTAAGTGGATACTGCAATAGTATAGCAAACATGGGGTGGCTGACTATTCCACAGGACATAGCAAAACTTGAAGGAAGAAAACAATTGATATCATCTGGGCTTCAAATTCCCAGCTCCACTTGTATGTAGAAAATGAGAATTTCTATGCTTGAAAAAAAAGTTTTATTTTATGTGGCTAAGGATCAATTTTTTTTTTAAGACAAAATAAGTTCTTATCCCATGGGCAGCTGAATTATAATGCATCTACAGCTTTGTCAGCTGTCTGTGCTAACATTAATGTATTATTGAGGAATAAGTGGAACCACAGGGATTGGAAGAGAGCAATATGGGCATATTCCAATGACTCTGAGTACTTTGAAACCTCAAATGTGGGTGAACTTTCATTACAAGTAGAAGCAGTCTCTCCGCTTCTGAAACTGGACACCTCTTGCCTGAGTACCCTGTCATGACTTCCCCCAAGTCAATTGAGGCCTGGCAGGGAATGTTCATTCTTCTCAAGACCCACCTTCGTTTGAGATATTTGGCAAAACTCAAATTCAAGCTATTTCTAAGTGGGTATGTCTGGCCTTGGAGGATGTTTATACATACAAAATGCAAGGTTTACCAATATATATCAACAGAAACTGGGATAGAGAATGACTGTGGGAATGGATTTTAGGAGTACTAGACCAAGGAAGAAGGGTTATAATATAGGACTGAAACAAATTCTTAAAATACAGTAAACAGAATTCTGGATTTATTATTTAGCTCAGGTATCTGGAAGTGGCTTCAAAAGTGCTTGGTTAATTGACTGAAATCTCTTTTCAGCTGCAGCTACCTTAGATGAAGTTGAAGTAACAGAAGATTTGAGTACAACGTAGAGTTAGGAATCTCAAATCTCAGAGAAATATAAATATTGAATTTGATTTACTATTTAAGATTTGCTTAAATCCTCTTTAACTATGTTTTCCAGAATATTGAGAGGATAGTGTCTCTATTAAGATATTGAACAATATATCAGTAATGGGAGTACTAGCATACTTGAGAGACTCCTGAGTAGCTACCCTCTTCTAGAAATGTCAGCTTTGAAAAGCCATCCTGAAGTCAACTGTGGTGATGGGATTTTAGCACTGTAGAGACCAAGGGGTCAGTGACACTTTTTTTTTCATACCATACACAAGCTTCAGAATTACAAATTGTGCAACTATAAAAGCCTATACCTGTCTTCAAAAGGGCCTCCATATAAAATGACCTCTACAAAATGCTAAGTCAACAGATACCACACATCTCAGGCCTCCTAAAAGTTTCAATATTTTTTTAAGACAAAATAAGAAAGCATATATTTTGCTCTCTTAAAGTTTACTCCATTTCTCTTTGCTCTTCTTATTTCTCTGTTCATGCACCAAATATTGATAATATACACCAAACTGCAAGCTCTACTCTCCTCCTTTAAAAGTCTCAGCAAAAAGTAAAATTAAGTTTAATGTGGTATTCAGGATGCTAGAAAATTTTAATATTTTTAATCCTTTTACAAAGAGATTTTTATTTATTTTCCTTTGAGAATATCAGATTACTCTAAAATAGTAAAACATTTTACTCAAAATCAAAATTAGACTATTAAGATGTATTTTATTTTTCAGGTGAATCAATGTTAACTACTCCAATAGACAACAGCCATAAATATCCTTGGAATAATACTACAAAGATAGATAGATATATA